>NC_037089.1:4320000-4652500 GCF_002994745.2 Rosa chinensis
TTCTTATCAGGTGAACCCTGGTTCATTCGTCTGTGACTACTGCTTATGTCACGAGAAGAATGGTCTCCCTATGTTCTGTGAAGAGTCTAAAAAGACGTATCACAAAGAATGCTTCATAGCTGAAGCAAGAAGAAAAACCAAGAATGGTCTTGTCAGCCAATGGGTTGAGCAAGAATATGAAGAGTATTTCGCTGAGAAAAAAGCGAAAGAAGTTGAAACTCTGTTCCAGGAAACCATGGAACAAACAAAGAATGTTGCAGCAACTGTAGTCCAAGAAACGACTATGGAACAACCATCTTCCTCAGAAATAAAGGAAGAAATCATCGGTGAAGAAACAATCGATGAAGATATTGAACTGGTTGAAATACCAGAAAATATCCATCTCTTAGAAAGACAAGAGATAGCTGCGGATACTGATACATGGGATCTACTTGGCCAACCTTCCGGCAAGTTTGATTACAAAGTCAGATATGATCCTCCCCCCTGGTTCAGTAATCCAGACAGCAAGAAGATAACTCCTACAGATTGGGATGATGATGACAAATCACCCACTCAGGAAAATGTTCCAGAAGAATGTAAACCATTCATTCCAACGGAACAAGCTCAAGAAAATGAGCCTCACCAATCGAAAGCCGTCTCTACAAGTAGATACAGCAACTACATAGAGATCGGACTCAAGTTCCCTGATCACAGGAAATATCATCTACATGCTTTTGTAGATAATGGATCAGGTTTTACTGTTGCAAAGAGATTTGCAATTCCAGAAGAACTCTGGAACGAAGACAAGAAAAAGTCAGCTACTGGTGTTACATTCGATGGAAGCCATCTCACCATGAAGAAAGTAGCAAAAAATGTTCATATCACCATTGGTGGAGGAACATTTATCATCCAGAATGTTTGGCAATCTGAAGGCCAAGGATCTGATTTCTTGTTGGGCAATGATTTTATTCTCCAACAAAGATTCATTCAGGATGAAGAAGCGATAGGCTTCAGAAAAGGAGAACGGGTGTTCTGGGCTGACCGCCTCCCACATGCATTCAGTGTGACCGGTCCCGGTTTTACTACTCAGTATCAGAGATCGCAACAGAATAGTGGTGATCTTACCCCCTACAAACCCAAATTTCAACCCATACTCCAAATCAAACAACAAGAAGAACTGCTTGTTGAAGAATCTTCAGAAGAAGAAGAAGAAGCTAGTGAAGATGAAGAAGCTAGTTTCATCCACGAGCACAACCTCAAGCACTTTCAGAACAAGCTTGAGTCTCAACAAACTCCCACTCTTGACAAAATCAAGAAACTACTCGAGCAGAATGTGGACACAAATCCTCAGAAGTTTTGGGAAAAAGACCCAGTGGTCTGTGAATTGAGATTGCATGACATGAATGCTATCTGCCATGTCAAAGCCATTCCTCAGTACAAAGAGAAAGATCAAAAAGAATTCAGAAGTGATATTGAAGATCTCCTGAAGAAGAGATTAATTCAACCTTCCACTAGCCCTCATCATGCTCCAGCATTCTACGTGAGAAATCATGCAGAGAATCTAAGAGGAAAAGCTAGAATGGTTATTGACTATAGAGATGTCAATAAGAAGACTGTCAAAGACGGATATCAGATCGCTCAAGTCAGAGTCCTGATCAACCAGCTCAGAGGAGCTAAAGTCTTTTCGAAATTCGATGCAAAGTCGGGTTTCTGGCAGGTCAAGATGCATCCTGAGAGTGTATCTCTCACTGCATTTGGAACACCACAAGGTCATTACGAGTGGCTAGTAATGCCTTTTGGTCTCAAGCAAGCTCCCTCAATCTTTCAAAGAAAGATGGACAACATCTTCAAGCATGTAGCGGAGTTCTGCGTCGTCTACATAGATGACATCCTGGTCTTCTCCAAAAACAGAGAAGAACACATGAAGCACCTCCACGAGGTAGCAAAGCTGATAGTCCAGCATGGAATTATCCTAGGTGAGAAGAAAATCTTCTTTATCCTCGATGAAGTTGATTTCCTAGGAATAAACATCAAGAATGGAGTCATAAATCTCCAACCTCACATCCTTGAAAAGATCTGGAAGTTCCCAGACAAAATTCCTGATGCTAAGAGTCTAGAGAGATTCCTTGGTGTCATAAATTATGGGAGAGATTTCATCCCTAGAATCTCAGGGTTAACAGCAATGTTATCTCCCAAGACAAGTTCCAAAAGGAAATGGAACTTCACAGAAGACGATGAAAAGATCGTGAAGCAGATAAAAAACCTCTGCAAGAACCTCCCTCCTCTTCAACAACCAGAAGAGAATGATGAAATTATCCTCCAGACAGATGCGAGTGATAATTACTGGTCCGGTGTTGTTCTGGCGAGAGCGCCTGGAACTAACATTGAAAAGATCTGCAAATTTTGTAGTGGCAAGTTCAGCCCTACAGAACTGAATTATCCCACAGGGGAAAAAGAGATTTTAGCTGTCAAGAAAACAATTTTAAATTCTCCAGCTTATCTGGGAAAAACCTTTACTGTCCGCACCGATTGTGCTAGAGTAAAGAATTTTAAAAATTTTAAACTTGACAAAGCTGCTGATAGAGGAAGATTAGCCAACTGGCAATTGTTTCTTAACCAATATGATTATACTGTTGAATTAATTGCAGGAAACAAGAACTATCTTCCAGACGCATTGACCAGAGAACTGGCAATGTTCAGCCAAAGAGAAGACGACGAAGGTCGTAATCCCAGAAGCAGAAGGACTGGGAAAGAACAGGAATCTGAAGAAGATCCAAAAGAAACCAAGGAGAAAATCCTTAAAAGGTTTCTGCTAAGCTCAAAAGGCTTGGCCTCAACTGATCAATCCCAGGGTAAAGGATTGGCTAGCCCGTCTCAAACGGCAGACGGTAAAGGCACATCAAGACCGTTGACGGCTGCTGCTTTGCCAAAAAGCAGACCAACTCCTAGTGGAGTTATAAATGTTTTTAATTACGAATTAAGAACTTTTGATACTCCTGTGTTCAGAACTGGCAGGAGACTAGCGTATCACCAGAAGGCAATCCTGGACAATCTCTTATTTGCCTTTCAAGAAAGAAGCAGTGGATTAATGTTCCCAGCTCTGTTTGCATTAGCTGAAGAACTCTACGAGAATGGTAGACCACAAGGTGAAGAGCTTCATACACAGCAGAGTGCTGTAAGGAAAGAAAAACTATCCTTCCTTGAAAGTCCAGAAAGTGCTAGGGTCCCTATCATAGCACTCAATGAATCAGATTGGTATGAATTCCATGATCTGATAGGAAGGCACAATCCTGAAAACCTAGTTCCTCCAACCCTCTTTATTGTCTCAGGACCATATGTTGGAAGATACCTGGTAAATGTTCAGAGTGAACATCCTCAAGAACACAAGCTATGGCTTGTTGAAAATGGTTTTGTCCATAATTTATGGACTAAAACTAATGATGATCTGAGAGGCTTGCCGCCTATTATTGTCAACACGGTCAAGAACATCAGAAAAGACAACTGTATGCTTCGTCTGAAGTTCAGATCCACACCTCCTGAATGGATCCAGAAGACAGATGGTGAAGTTGAATATATTCCTCCATATCATTATGTGAGAATTATTCAAAGAAGATATCTTCAACCAGCCTGTGTAGCATACAACGGCCAACCAAATTCTAGCATTCCCTGGATGAAGGCCATGGCTCTTGACTACATCAAAAAGATCATCTCTGAAGACATCAACAACACATTCCTGGCAGCAGGAGAAAAGACAATTATCACTGCTTACGATCATCCTGACGTAGTCAGCAGCGATATATTCCTATCTCTAACCAGAAAAGAGATAGACTCGACAATGGCATGCATGCGTTGGGTGGAAAAGCTTGAAAATGACAACCACTACAAGATGTATGTTGATACAGACGTCGAGGATAATGCAACAACAACTCGCATGGCCCAGACAGACAACAACTCCTTTGTCTTTGGCCACCATTCTGAAACGGACGAGAACATGTGAAGCTACAGGTGAAGAATCAGCACCAAAATAGCAACTGTAGAACTTTAGACTTTTCTAAAGCTACTTTTGCTTTTTCCTTTTCAAAAAGAAAAGGTTAAGTGAAAAACATTTCACTTTTTCCTTTTGCTTTTCCCTGACCGACCTCCACCAGCAGGAGCACTACGAAAAGCAGAAGTCACGGAGTTGTCCTGTACATTTTTGTATTTTGAATTCTAGTTTGAGTTCCGCTCCCTATATAAGGAGCTTCAGCTTCTCTTAGAAGGCATTCGAAAATTAGATCAGAAAAACTCCTCTGATAATAAAAGTAGTAGAATAGCAGTGTGCTTCCCTTCCTATCTAGGTGTAAAGTAGTGAGCTTCCATTACAAGTAAGTAACTGGTCTCATTCTTATGGATAGCTAAACAGCTTTTGCTGTTTACCTGAGAATGAGGCTCTGATTGTTTAAAGTTTTATATGTATATTTGAATAAATAAATTCAGATGGATGTTCACCCACTTCTTTAATTTATAAAATGTTTATGTCATTATCTTTACATTTTGTAATCATCTTTATCATGCATAGTTTACTATGTCAAAGTTTGAACATTCGAATGCATGCATCCCATGGAAAGCTAAAGTTCTAAAGCTTTACTGTTCAGCCAAAAGAATCACAGAAAAATTAGGACAAGCAGCAGTGATTCCGCCCTGTGAGTAGCCGTTTAGACAGGAAGTCGTTAGGCGAAATGTGGCATGTTGAAGGCTAGTCTTGTTTTTGTTTTAATGTTTTTTGTTGTTTCCTTTTGACTGAATAGAACGGTAGAAGAATCTAAGGTCAACATAGGATACAGATGGCATTTGTTTGTTAAAACTATCCCTGTTAGTCTTTGACTTTTGTCAAATAGTGAAATACCAAAGTGTTGGGCAGTTGGGAAAAATACCAAGGATTTTTGGGTATGCGGGAATTACCCCTTTATAGAAACCTTACCAAGTATAACCAAAGCTGGTTTCTAATAATTATGATTGGTTGGCGCTTTGTTTTTTGGTCAAAAATATGATTGGTTCGTTTTTCTTGATCGGTCGATTTATTTATATAATACAGTTTTTATATCAATTTGTCAAACAACAACTCCAAAACAACCACAATATTAAAAATTAGAAAACCCACCAATGAAATCACCTTCTAGCGTTCAATTTTGAAAACTATCAACTTCTACACAACCGCCTTAATCATGTTTTACTATAAATTGACTTCGTATTCCATACTTGTCTTTAGCGAAAAACTTATTAGCTAAGTTAGCTGGTTCGTAATCATAACAGTCTCACAATATCTAAGAAAAGAAGATAAAGGAAGTTTCAAAATGTTCTAAAAGGATCCAAGATCTTCAGATAAAGGAGATGATAGTGATATCAGGTATGCTTTCATCATGCTTGGAACACAAAGATTACAATCTAATAAAGAAAAAAGTAGTACTGTATACTGTTTTAAGCCGACTTACAAGAAGATAGAAGAGACATCCATTTCGCGATTTTGATATCGTCATTATGATCAAAGGAGTATTGCCACCATTGCAGCAAGGAAAGATGTAGAGTTTTGATAGTAGAATATATAAATAAGGGAACCGATACAAGGGATATCAATACTGGATAAAATTACACAGCTACACAGACCTTTACAAAATATGGACATAAGCACACACGAGCGTATTGTTCTCATAGCTCATAGATTACAATTCAGAAGACTTGAGAAAAATGTTTAACAGATAAAGAAACAAGATTTAGCCGTCTACCCCAAACGGGCGTTTTGAGATAGGGGTTTACATACTTTATAGCAGTTTAGTGACTCGAACGAGGAGTTTTCTGTATAAGCACACTGCAGCAGAACACAAACTAAGTTAGTATTTGCAAGATTCCTGTAACTCAAAGGTCACTAGAGATGGGCAAAGTAGATTAATGGAGTTACTAAATAAGAAGAACCAGACCTCAAGCAAGGAAAACGATGAAACATCATATCAACTACTTCAGGAAATCTTCATGCCAATTTTGACTTCTCTTTCTCCCAGATTATATCAATTACTTGAAGATGATACCAAGACATTGTGCTCATTTAGATGCTTCTGGAATTGAGCCAGCTGTGTCTGCAGTTGTTGAATTCCTTCGGCCTTCTGAGAGAGTATTGCATCCAATTTGAAGATATAATCATCAAGTCGATTGCCTGGTTGATCTGCTTCAACCAGCAAATTCATCTCCTGCATAACTAATCCCAGTTAAACCATATTTAAACATAATAGTAAATAAAACTAAGCAGAAAAGAGATTGTTGCTGACCTCCCTAACAATATCTATTGTCTGCTCTACTTGTCTTCGGTGAGCGGTCACAAGGTCATCCTCTTCCTAAAAGTCATTATATCACAACATACTTAGTAATTCAATGATTTGTACTAAACTCAATATTTGAAATCTTATTTCTTACCTGCAATACAGCAATTAGATCATCATCGGAATTAGAGTTGATAGCCTCAGAATCAGGCTGATCCCTCCATTTCACCTGACTGCCAGTCTTTCTCTTTTCCTCCACAGCTGATGTCTGGTAGCTTTGTACCTTCTTACTATTTGGCCACGATGGTCTCTCTTTCTCATAAATCTGATCAGAGTAGTCAAAGTCATCTTCGCCTCTGGTACTTTGACCACCTATCTGATCCTTGTAAGAATCTGAATATACAGATGCAGGCAAACGTCCTTCTGCCCTCCCACTGGGTACGCGATTCACAACGTACTGGGGGGAGGGTTCTCGGTCAATCTGTTTGGACCAACCAAAGCTGCTCTTTTCTTGAGGAACAGATAGCGTGTTATCCTCAGAGGTTGTATCAGTTGATAAAGATGAAGACAAAGGCAATGCTGTTGACTCTCTAAGGTTTGAAGATGAAGATAGTTGTTGCTTTCTGGAGCTGCTCCCTTTCGACAAACTCTTCACCCTGAAAGTGGCAAATTCATGAAATATGTAATAAACTACACAAGGATAGAATACATTTCACCGCTTCTTTTATTTTAAAAGAGAATACCTGTCAGCATATCTTAGTGTGTTAAGAGTGTGTTCACATGATCCTGTGCTTGGTGAAATGCATGATATCATAACTGTGCGTGAGTCGCCTACAAATGAATCTCTAAGAACTTCGGTGAGTTTACTCCCTCTGAAAGGAATGTGACCTTGGTCGTTGTCCAGAGCTCTAATGCATTCTTTTAGAGCAAGTAAGCTTTTATTAATTTCAGCACCTTCCATTCTGCAAGAACAAAAGTAAATTATTATCTCCTGCAACACACATAGTCAATATAAATGCACAAGGTTGAGTCTCAAGAACGCTGGAGATCTCTCCTAGGAGAACCAACTGACTCATTAACCCTAAGAATGCATGGGATGATGCTATTTGCTATAAGACCATTCTTATTGTTTAGAAATACACCCAGAAAATCCCCACCTTGTTTGTTTATCATTATCTGTTGTATCTGCACCGCGTTCACTTCCAGCAAGGTCTATGAAAGACAGCTTTCCTACAAGTCTGGCAGGCTTTGATTCATTTCCATCCGCTGATCTCTTGATACAAAGCTGAAGTATCGCATGTGATCGGGAAGATTCTTCATTTGCACCAGTTGTACCAGTACTTCTTGTGGAATTTCCCTTCTCAATCAACTCCTTGACTGTCTCAACATTTGACACCCTGTACTCTTGCAACCCAACGATACACACTTGCTGTTTACCATCCTCCCTCATGAAAAGTTTCCTGCAAAAGTGGAAATCTTTCAGGATATCAACCTGATGCTGAATCTTTTATTGCTTATGAGGATGAAAGAACTTACTTCCGATCATTTAGGAGATCAAAAAGTTTTCCTCCATATATCTCGAAGAAACTCACGAATAACTGAAAGCCTTGGTTTCGATAGGAATTCAGCATTAGTCTTAAGATATCTTGGGCTGCTTTAATGGGCAGCGGTTGCATGGTATAAGTCTTTCCACTACCTGACAAAGTAAAATAAGATTAAATCAGGTGTACGTACAAAATAAAAAAATAATTTAAAAAAACAATTAAAAAAAAAAAACAATTAGAAGCGAGAAACAGAAACCATTCTGATTTGGAATGCTTTCAAGAGAAGAAGAAAAGGTCTTGACTGACTAAGCCAATAGAGATTAGAGAATAAAGTTTGAAAGAAAAGTTTGAAACCTAAACTCATTAAAAGGAACTTGTATAATGATTTCTTAAAATATTTCCAATGTGGACAAGAACACAATGATTTGAAACCAAAGGAATGTCCTTCAGGAACTGGATTGAACCAATCACCTTCTTATAAAATAACAGTAAGTATGAACAACTCCAAAAGAAAGAAAGAAAG
The DNA here is from genome assembly GCF_002994745.2 of Rosa chinensis. Lineage (NCBI taxonomy): Eukaryota > Viridiplantae > Streptophyta > Magnoliopsida > Rosales > Rosaceae > Rosa > Rosa chinensis. Next base: position 4,328,337 of record NC_037089.1, read on the forward strand.
AAAAAAGTGCAACTTAAATGAGTAGCAACGGATGTGTTGCAATAAAGTGATAAGTACTATGTTTTGGAAAGGGGATAATACTTACCTGTTTGCCCATATGCAAAGCAAGTTGCTTTTGTTCGTTGGAAAATCAGCGGAACTATGGGTTCCACACTTTCAAAGTATACCTAACCACCAATAGTCAAAGATATAGTAAAACCAATCAATGGAAACAGTAAAGTGAAATCAAAGTATCTAATTAACTCACTTCATCATTTGAAACATCTTCATCCAGAACGGCATCAAAAACAAATTCATGCTTCTCCTCATATGCTGTTAAGTCAACCTGCAGAGGATTGTGAATTAGACTAAAAAAACTCCTAACTTCCTAAGTCACAGCTCAACCAGGGATTTTTTTTTTCTTTTTTTTCTTTTCGAGAGATGCCAAAGTACTAAGCTGAGTAAGCTCCAATGTAACAGTTTATTTACGGTAAGATAGGCATTCAGAAACTACATAACTTTCCATTTACAGTTTCTCAAGATAAGTTCAGCTAGAATTGCCCAACTTTCTACACATGGGTATAATTTTGGTTTGCTAGACATCGGCACAAGGCCTGTGGGAGGAGTCGAGGTATTAATTCATTATGTTCAGTCTCTCACCTCTCACACGACAACAGATGAATGCTTGCAAGCACGCACACATAACAGGACTGAGAAAAACAACTACACCTACAGACTCGGTGCACCAGGAGCTCACCTTAAGTTTTGTTTCATGAACCGTGAGAGCATTAGAATTTGGTTCTATTGTAATGATGTCTTCCTCTTTCTTCGCAATTTCCTTTTTATTTAGTGGCCTCTTGCGCACCTGCATAAGAAATCATTACCACCACTCCATTGCAATGTTCAACTACTCATGCCAAAAAGCTCGCATTTGCCACACAATACTAAATCAAATGAGCGCACCATTTAAATGGTACCAGAGAGTGAGAGTGACACATACCACAACTTTGATCTTGGCAACACTGTTGGCCCTTTCTTTATCTATCGACACACTCTTGAGAAGATTATTCTCAGGCAGACCTCGTGATCTGCTTGTAAGTTTGTTGGTCGACACAAATGGATCAGAGTCATCGAAACTTTTACCACGAACATGCATCTAGCAATGGCATACATAAAAACACACAACATGAGCAAATGGAAAAAAAAAATTCTAATCTTTACGACTTTACCATACACACAAGTGACATAACATCAGCAAATTGTATACCACAGAGTTCGATATCTCTATCAATTCTAATATCAGGTATTGTCCGTATTGATGCTTTCATATAAGCAATGCCAAGCCTCATTTATCCATCTTTCTTGATTTATTTATTTATTTATTTTTTACTCAAGAAACATGCAATTACTGAAATTAAATTTCTGATCAGGGAAATTAAATATATAAAAAAATCCAAACCTCAGGTAAGAGCTCGGTATCAAAGGAATGCAGATCAAGCAATCCAGGGCTAAACTCAACTCGATCATCGCCGAGCCTTCTCATGCTCGACGACCGCGACACAATCGGAGTCGCCGATGCCTCTGGCGACCGCTCATTCCCGCTCCTCTGATTATTCCGGTTCAATCTCGACCCGTACAGCTCAAAATCCTGCAATCAACCAAACTCAGAACAACCGATTCCAAAATTTTCAGCTCAAAATCAAAAACGACGACCGTCGCAAATGTCACCTGTGATAGGCCGGAGGATTGGAGCCATTTCGACGACGCGTCGGAGAAGAAGGTCTCCGAGTACTGCCGCTGGTGCTGCATCGCCGAATTGGATCGCGACATCTGTCTCCCCACCGCATTCATCTCTCACCGGAGCGCCGTATTAGCTCAGAGAGAGAGAGAGAGAGAGAGCTTCTGAAGGTTTGTGGTGGTTGGAGGATTTTTTTTTTTTTTGGGTCTCAAACTTTTGCTTTACAGTGTGAGTCTTTGGGATTGTTTTGAAGCTTTGAAAAAGAGAGAGGGGCTTTTTTTGGTCACCGAGAATGGCACAGTACTAGAGTACATTCAGTACAGTAGCTCTAAAGGAGTAGAAAAATACCGGCGCGTGAGGTACACGCGACGACTGTGAGTGGCGGGGGACACGTGTTGCTTTTCTAATATGGTTGAATGTCTCGGGCGGGGTTTCATGGCCTACACGTCGTTTAGTGGGCGGTGGGATTAGGTGTTTCGCGGGTGCATTGTTAGCCGTGGTCTGTGGGTTGTAGAGGGCGTAGATTGTGGGGACTTTTACAACGTGGAGCCCAGTAAAGCGAGGACACGGCCACACGGGTCACGCTGTCATTATTAAAATGTTGGGGTTGTCTAGAAGTGGAAACATGTCACGCTTTGGGGACAAAGTTTTTTTTTTTTTTCATAATTGGTAGAGGACAGGAAAAAGAGGGAGGGAAAAATTGAATTTGAATTTGTGGTTTGTAATTTGTCGGTAACATGGTTTCTATATTGGTATGCCAACGAAACATTCCTGAACTTCACATGTTTGACCAGTTTTTGATTTCAAATTGAAGATAAGATCTTGTATCTTAGGAATGAATGAAACCAGAAAATACAAGATAAGAACTTGACGTATTAGGCAATGTTTTTTGGATGAACAATGTGTGTGATCTCCACTAATGATGAGTGATATAATTGTATGTATCATTCAATTTAGTTTGAATCACATGATACTATTTTAGAAATAATTATACATTAATATTATTATAGTCCTAAATATATGTATTCAATATTAACAAATTGATTTATTGTTGAACTAAACGCAAACGATGTTGTTGTCATTGATAACATTTCATAATACTTATTGTTGCAATGACAAAAATATGACTAAAAAATCACAGCTTAACAGGTGAATCTTTAAAACTAGTCAGTGCAGATACCATTGCTAGTATTGTATCTTATAAATGACTATATGTAATAACCCGAAAATTAGTGTCAACTATAGAACACTATATTATTAACTATATTCGAAAAATGTTTGTTATTGAGCTCAACACTCTCATCTATGTTATATTTTTTTGATGCATGTCATTTTAGTACTAATTATTGTAATTTTTTTTACCTTAAGAAAGCACTAAAGTTCTTTACTTATTAATTTGGGTAAATGTGCATATGGATATGTGTGTGTTACATACATACATATATATATATATACACACATATAAATATATATCTATATATATATATATATATTTAGCAAGTGGATTTATGCTTTCTTTCTTTTATTACTTTTTTTATATTTTATCTTACCTTTTAATCATTTAATCTAAATAGTAATTAGTCACTCACCTTATAATAATTAGTCACTTACTTATTTTATGCTTAATTCTAGCCTATATAAACACATGATCTCTATCATATTTCCTACAAGCTTAAAAATCAAGTGCAAAACTGATTTGAAGCCTCCTTAGTTGTAGAGAAAACTCAAGTTCCCACACAAATCCTTCATCCTTTCTTCTCTTTAGAAGCTCCCTTTGTTTTTCTTAAAGAAGTCCAAGCTTGAATTCAAGACCAAAATCTTCACCTCACCCCTGAGTTTCTTAAGTAAGTACATGAATACATTCCTATATTCTTTTGTCTTTAAGATTTATCAAACTACATAATCAATGATGAGATGGAAAATGATCTGTTTGCTACAAACCAGTATTTTCGTATATAACAAAATCTGTTTTGTTAAAACTAATTATAGTATTAAATTTCTCATCAAAAGTTCTTCAATTTAGGCTTTTGAATCACTAAAAAAGGCTAAGAAATGAAGAAGTTATGACTAATTAAAGTTTTCAACTTTTAAACTTGCTGGAAATCTCATACAGCCATCACAACTTCAAAAATTCATATCTCCCTCATTTCTTATCCATTTTCTACAAACTTTATATCAATTTGAAGCTTAGGACCTCTACTTGTGATCTGGAAAGTTTGAGAAATAATGGTAATTTTACACTGTACGTAAAGACTTAGATATCAAAGGACAGTATCAAAAATATCGGTTTCTGCACTGTTATGGTTCTTCACCATTTCTGGACTATATCATTCTGATTTGGACTACATGACTTATTCCATTGGATTCCTTGTGAAAAACCCTTTGAAATGGTGTACTCATTTGACTAATTCGGACTTGTGATGGACAATATAACATATTTTGAAGTTTGATGACTCTAATCGGAGAAACATGAACATGGTTAATGAACTTCAATGGATTTGGACATAAGGACTGAAATACTAACTATAATATAATTTTGTTAAATTGTTTATAGTTACTTATTTAATGCTTGTGATTTATTATTACCTATTTTACTTGATTTCAATTATGTATAAGCTTCTTTTTAATGTTTATACTAACTATAATTTAATTTTGTTAAATTGTTTATAGTTATTTAATGCTTGTGCTTTATTATTACCTATTTTACTTGATTTCAATTATGTACGAGCTTCTTTTTAATTATGTTGTTTGCTAGTGAATTTATTTAATTGTGATATATAATTATGTTATACATGTTTTCATATGAGATTATTCCTAAGTATATGTATCTATATGTGTGTGTACATATACATATATTACGATCTATAATTTATAAAGATTGTATGTTGTGAATTTGATTATGTCTGAAAAATACAATTGTGAAGCCGGGTGATTACAACAACCCCGTACTTAAGTGAATTACTGGTAAATGTGTTTTGGTGCTTCGTGGTTATGCTTCGTGGTTGTCCCATGCTTTGGGTATAGTACGTCGGACCCTAGTATGTGGATTTGTGATCCCGTGTTTTGGGTATAGTACGTCGGACCCTAACACGTGGATTTGTGATTTGTTACCAGTTAATCTGAAAATTCACTAAAAAGAGAAGTGTACTTATGTTATTTTGATCAAATATCTATCTATGATATATTTTTAATATGTGATGGTGTGAGTAAAAAGAGAATCAAGCATGTATTGCTTTAATGTTATTTCACATATTAATACTACAATATTTGTTGGTTTGATAAGAAGATGTGACTATGTGATTTATTACCAAACCATTCACACGAATGAATATATTTGTATATATGTGTGTGTATGTATTGTGTGTATATATATACATATTTAAGAATTTTGTATGAACATATAAATGGTTCTTGGTACATTTTAATTGGTTGTTCAGTTTTGATTTCTTATAAGACACATTAATATAAGAATGTAAGTTGTGTACTTACTGGGCTTGTGTTGCTCATGAAGCTATACCTTCTTGTTTTCAGGTATTAAGTAGATGCTCGGGGAAACGGGATGAACATACTAAATAAAATAATATTTTTCTACTACTATTTCTAGTGAATACCTGTACTGATTCGAATTTTGCTTAACTTTGGTTTTGTAAATATATTACCGATATTTGTTTTCTAATAAAAGTACTATTCAAACATGTATATAATTTCTTTTACTTCCTGTTGATTTATTCAAGAAGAAAATTTTATTTGTTTTGACTCACGTCACAAATTCACGAGCCATATTTCAGTACAATATTGGCCTTGGATTTGGGGGCGTGACACTATATGCATGAGTATGATTATCCAAACTAATTAATACAAATGTGTACAATTATCCAAACTAATTAATAGAGTTTTGGTTAAAAATTTAGTTTTCTCCGATATCTCAAAACATCAATAATCAAATGTGACCATTTTAAGGACTCATGTTACTACTTTGAGGACTAATATTACTATTTTGATGACTCATTTGACCACTTTTAAGGCAATTATATGTATTTTGATGACTCATTTGACCACTTTTAAGGCAATTATATGTATGTCATACGTTAACACATTGTAAAATTTTCCATATCTTTTGTTTTTAGCAACTTAAATTTTGTAATTTTATAAGAATTTCAAATAAAAAAAGGAAAGAAACATCTTTAAGCATAAGGCACATCTTTAATTTTTTGAGTCATAAGACACGTGAAATTCAAGTGCCAGACACGTGAAATTCAAGTGCCAGACACGTGATACATGAGGTATTTTTTTGAGCATAAGGCACATCTTTAATTTTTTAAATAACCCATCTACTGTACACAAAGCCAAGTGCCAGACACGTGAAATATATAACAACATGTTGATATGGCCGAGTTGGTCTAAGGCGCCAGATTAAGGTTCTGGTCCGAAAGGGCGTGGGTTCAAATCCCACTGTCAACATATCTTTTTGTTTTTCTTTTTTTCTTCCTCTTTTCTTCTTTTTCCCTTCACAATCTGGACCCTCCATCCATCCATCCATCCACAGGTACAAATTCGACGGCCAATATCATTCAACATGACTCCCCCATATTTCTCAATTTCACCAAGCAAGCGCGCGCCTTTTCTCGTTTCCAAAATCTGCAGAGCTCGAAATGGCTCAAGCGGCGAGGCTCAACCTCCGATTGCAGAAAGAGCTCAAGCTCCTCCTCACCGACCCTCCTCCCGGCGCCTCCTTCCCACTCCTCTCCTCATCCTCCTCCTTATCCACCATCGACGCCCGTAACCCTCTCAATTCATCCCCTTTTGAATTTTCTGTTAGGGTTTTTTTTTTCCGACTACAAATTTACACTACCAATTGAACTGTCTTGCTTCTGTTTCAGAGATCCAAGGCCCCGAAGGAACCGTTTACGCCGATGGGCTATTCAACATTAAGATTCAGATACCAGAGAGGTCTGTTATAGACTATATCATGTTCATTTAGGGATTCTCAGAAATTTGGGGATTTTCTGAATTTTTTTTTTTTTTTTTGCAGGTACCCGTTTCAGCCTCCAAGTGTGACATTTGCGACGCCGATTTATCACCCGAATATCGACACCGGTGGCCGGATTTGCCTTGACATTCTCAATCTTCCTCCAAAGGTCAGTGATCTTTCAGCAACCCTAAATAAGATGTTGTGTTGTTAGTTAGGTTTGGGATGCGAAACTTTCGGTTTGGTTTATGTATCAATTTATAATGAGGCTTTAGTTATATGATTAGGGAGCATGGCAACCGTCGTTGAACATTTCAACTGTGCTTACGAGCATTGGCTTGTTATTGAGTGAACCGAATCCTGATGATGGCCTTATGTGTGAAGCAGTGAGTATTTGTAATGTGCTCATGTATGGTTGGGAGTTTTGGGTCTTTGAATTTTTTCGGTATTAGTTAGTTTCATTGAGTTTGTGTTCGGTGTTTTTGGGTATGCAGAGTAGGGAGTTCAAATACAATAGACAAGCTTTTGACCAGAAAGCTCGGTCTATGACTGAGAAGTATGCCCAGGCTGGGGCTGCAGCTAGTGGGAGTAGTGTTTGTGACACTCAATTTCAAAGCCTTGCAAATCCAAGCGCAGTATGAGCTTATGTTTTGCTAACAAGTTTACTTTTCTGGATATGACCCTTAGCAAGTGTTAACCTTTTTCCTGTTCTTTGCTCTGAGGTGCAGCTGGAGGTGGAAACAACAAGCCATGAGTCGAAACACCAAGCTAATGAGTCTGTTGTAAGTCATAAGAAGTTTATTGAGTCTTTGTGACTGTCAGTTTCAGTTTTAGCATATATATGGTTAAAAAGTTCATTTTTGTGGATCTGAGGGATCCGAAGGTGTCAAGTTATTCACTCCTATTTTTCCGCCAGGTGCAGCTGGAGGTTAAAACAACTAGCCATGGTTTAAATCATGATGCAAATCAGTCTGTAGCAAGTCACAAGAAGTTAATTGGGATTAGTAGGAAGCTGTCACTGGAGTCTTCAGTCCCAGCCTGCGAAAGAGATGCTCGTAAGGAAGGGAGGGAAGTGCCTAAAGACCAGATGGAAGTTGAAGGAGCAGAAAAGTTGCTGAAAGATAATCCTGATAAGTTCAATATGAATCAGGAGAAGCTATGTGGGAGCAGATGGAAGTTATCGCTAGGAGCCCTCAGCCAATCCCAGGAGAAAAGTGACAATGACATACAGAAGTTGGATCACTGTCCATCAGTTGAACTGCAAAACCTTCCTGTGCCATCTTCAGGATCACTGCTGCCGCTATCCAGAAACTCTTACAAGCAAGGACTTCATCCGAGTCAAGGTAGTAAATTGGTAGATGACAACATCAACATGGGATCAAAGAGGCCGAGGCAGTTTGGGAACCAGCAGTCATTGGGTTCGTTGAGCACATCCCAAGTGATTAGTGAAAATAAAGATGAAATGATTGTAACCCCTCAAGTTCTGCCTTCTTATTCCCATACCAATGTGTTATCTGAGCCTTTGCCAGCAGCCCCAGTTGTTGACAGTGTCAAACGGCAACCAAATAAAGATATGATGGATGGAATGGGAAATGGCTCTATTGATACAAGTCGCAAGAGGCTTTGTTTAGCTGGCAAGAAGCTTTCACTTGGATTTAGAGGCTCATCGCAGATGCAGGGAAAGGATAACAAGGAGAATGTGGTGCCACAGATGAGTGAGTATAATGGCAGTGGATCAAAGAATGGTGGTGAAAATGGAAGCCATAAGAAATTTGGGATTGCTCAGTTGGAAGAGAACAACAGCAATATGCATCCACACTCCCATAATATCTCTTCATATCCATCCAAGTCCCTTCCTAAGCAACATCAGGACTTCAGGGCGGCTGAGAAGCAGCATCAAGATTACACTGACATTACTGGAGCAACTAAGCAAAAGAAAGGCAAAGAAACAGCAAGACCCGAGTGTGAGGCAGTAATTGTGTTGGACAGTGAAGACAGTGAGGAAGAAAAGACCATCCCTGCGAAATCTAAATCAGTACTAGCACGAAAGCGCCTGGGAAAGTGGAGAGTAAGAACGTGAAAAACCATTGGACTCCAGTTCAAATTGAGCTTGTATGGTGTTAGCCTAGCCTTCACCAACTTTGTGCCAATGATTCTCAGGATGCTTGGTAAAGAAATGTTGGATATCTATGAAAGAGTGACCCTTGAGTCCCAAGCTTGCTTAATTTACCCCCAGAGTTATTTCCATTCATTGTTATTAATGTTATCCTTTCGTAGTAAGCTTTGTGAAAAGCAATGAAAAATGATACAGGATCGTAGTAAGCTTTGTGAAGCAATGAATTTTATAGACGTCCCTGTGTCTTTCATGTTGGTCAGGCTTATGGGCCTGGAGGACATCAAATTGGGCCGCGGAAATTGTTCTAGTCAGCCCAAACAAGAATGCACAAATAATTGAAAATAAAAATGAAAAATTAGGTTGTCACAGGAAGAAGGTAAGAGCGTGTGGGTGAGGCGGTTGGCCTTGGCCTTTCATAGTTTTCATGTCCTCTGTGGGCGGCCGAAACTGAAAGCTCAAAGCTCAAAGCTCAAACTCAGAGAAATGATGGCGTCTCATAGCCTCTCATCGCTGAGTGTATCGCCCACTTGGAGTTGGAGAAGGCAATCTCCTTTAGCTTCACCTACCACTTCTGTATCTTCATCCGCATCTTTCGCTTCTCGCCGGCGCCGGAGCCACGTGGTTTGTATGGCCCCAGATGAAGAGAAGCTCACTCGCCGCAACCCTCTGGATTTCCCAATTGTATGCTGTCGTCACTCTTATACTTAATTTCTTTTGATATTAATTTGGAATTAGGTTTTGTTAGTGATGATGATATAGGTTTAATTTCCATTTTGGAATTGTAGGAGTGGGAGAGGCCTAAGCCGGGGCGGAGACCTGACATATTCCCACAGTTTAGTCCTATGAAGACACCATTACCTCCTCCGATGCCGTATGACCCGCCGGAGGAAGATGAGGAGGAGGAGGAGAAGAAAGAGGAGGAAGAAGAGCAAGAGCAAGAAGAGGACTCTCCGGAAAAGATTGACCCAGATAAGAATAATTCTGTCTTTGGATTCTGGTAGAAACCTGGATTGGTTCCCTTTTTGTTTTCTGAGTTGAGGTTCTTAGTACTTGTAGTGTTGTAGTTAATAAGGAGTCTGCTGCTACTGTATGAGTTGAATGATTTTTTATGATATGAGATGATTTTGGGGTATTCGATTGTGATTGCTCTTGGATGAAATGTCCAGCTTTACTTCAAAAATGGCATCGTCAATTTACGTTCATTTATCAGAACCAGCTCTAAATTCACAGTGCCTCTCTTTAGTGAAATCTATTTTGAATAACGAATACTGTCCTAGGGTACATGAAAGTAGTATGTTTATCTAGCATCCATCACGGTTATAGATACACCATTAATTGAATCAATATCCGATCTTCCATCAGGGAGTGATGACCCAACATCACTTCTGGAAGCACCGTAGGCAGGTTGTTTCGGATCAGGCAAAAACGTGATATCACTTGTAAGCATGGATATCACTTCTGACATTGTAGGTCTTTCTATTGCATACTCTTGAACACACAAGAGCCCTACATGAATAAATTTTGAAACTTTGTCCTTGGGGCATGAGACTAGTGATGTGTCCGCTAGTTCTTGAGTATCACCTTCTTTCCACAAATTCCAGGCCTGCAATTTAGAAGTTTATGTAACATGTGAGTCTTTCGGCTCTATAGTTGAAGTTGAATGCCAAGTACAAAATATCTTTAGAACTTACAAATTCAATAATGCTGAGAGCAGTAGATGAAACAAACATAGTGTTCTTTTTGCCACTCACAATCTCCAACAGTAAAACTCCGAAGCTATAAACATCAGACTTCTCAGAGAAAATGCCATTCATGGCATATTCTGGAGACATATAACCACTGCATAAGATCATCATAGAGAATTTAGAGACATTTCATATTAGAAAAGCAAGTCTATAAATGTTACAGTGCCAAGTTACTGTGAAAACTGCTTTGTACTTACTATGTTCCAACAACTCTGTTCGTGTTTGCTCTAGACTCATTCTGTGTGAAAATTCTGGCCATTCCAAAATCTGATATCTTAGGGTTCATGTTTTCGTCTAGTAAAATGTTACTAGGTTTCAGATCTCTGTGTATGACTCTAACTCTAGAATACTTGTGAAGATAAAGAAGTCCTTGTGCAATCCCTTCAATAATGTTGACGCGCCTTTGCCAATCTAAAAGCTTCCCTCTAACAGAATCTGCATTTCAGTTGAAGTCGGCATAGTAATTATACAAAAGATGCTAGATTGAGAAAATAATAAATGAAGGGGAAGAGGTGATTCTTTAACTTGGAGGGTTCAGGGTTTACCAAAGAGGAAAACATCCAAACTTGTATTTATCATGAATTCGTAGATCAGAATATTCTCCTCTCCTTGAATGCAACAACCCAAAAGCTGAACAAGATTACTGTGTTGAAGTTCAGCTATAAGTGTAATCTCGTTCATAAATTCTTCTAGTCCCTGTCCTGACTGTCTTGCAAGTCTCTTTACTGCTACCTGTTGCCCATCTGGTAGTACCCCCTGCATTATTTTTCAAAGTCAGGTACCACTTCCTCAGATAGGTACTTGTTGATAAAACCACCCTTGTAAACTAGATTTTACCTTGTAAACTGGTCCAAAACCACCCTCTCCTAGTTTCCTGGCAAACGAGAAGTCATCTGTTGCAGCCACTATTTCCGAAAACCTGAACATCTTGAACTCCTGCCCTCTTCTTCTGCCTATTTTGAGCTTGTATATTTCCTCAATCTCGGTAGTTTGAGACCTCAACTCAAGTAATCTGTGCTCTTGACTTGTTTCCACCTTTGCTGTATCTGATTAATGCAATGGTTAAATAACTTGTACAGATGCAATTCTCGAATAAGAGAGAGGAAAAATTCTATATGGTTTCTGCTTACCAGTTTGTTGCATGAGTCTAAGTTTTCTTCTCCTCGTGTAGCAGTAGCACAAGTAGCTTGCAAGCAGCAGTGCTACCCCAACCAAAACGCCTATGATGCACCATATCCACCATCTTTTCTTTGTAATTCCATCTAAACCCAACCACAGTATTAGCATGAAGTAGTTTAAGTAGTTGACAGCTGATGGATCAGGTTAGTTTTTGAAAGAAATTCGAAACAGCAAAGAGCAAAAATCATAGGTATATGTTGGGGCAGGTGTACCTTTGGTTGGTATTGTCAAGAGATAAGTAACTCCATAGTAATTGTTCTGAACAAACTTTGCTCCTTCCCTCAAAAACAGACACCCAGACCCATTTGTGTATATTGTTTCATAGCCGATACAGGTGCAATCGCTCCAGCAAGTAGCGTGACAATCACTGAGAACCAAGTTAGTACTCTTATTACTGTATGTCAATTCAGTTCCATTCAAATAACCGTTTGTTGGAACAAATATCTCAGAGCCATTCCTGCATTGGGAGGTCTTCTCCTCTATGCACACCGCATCCGGATACTTAGGGTTGAAGGTGCAAGGACTGATCGTTGTGGTTTCCCATATACTACCATTTACAGATAGAATTGACTGCAAAATTTGCCCCCAAGAATTCAGTTCCCACCTTGATATAGTAGTATTGTTTTCTGGAACATCAAGAGTGAGATTGTTCTTGAGATAATAAGAGAAGTACTTTTGCTCACTGTCTGAAACAAAAGTGAACCAAAACAAATCATCCCTTTTCGTCAATTCAGGGGCATCTTGAAAATTTCCATCTTCCCAGACTCCACTGCTCCAGTATACCTCCTCTCGCCACCAGACAATCAATTGGTCAGTACCACTGGGATCAACACCGAGCTTGAAAGCACCTGGTACAGGGGACTGATCACTAAACCATGAAGAAATAGTCCAATTCTCTCCGGTCCTGAGGTTCCTTCCCAGCTTCATTCCAGGCAACAATGTATTTGATGCATTGCTAAAACTTTCCCATAAAACATTTCCAGCTGCTCCCTTTGAATCTACTTCTCTCAAGACAAGATTTCCAGTACCAAGTAAAGAGAGAGTGACATTACCAGAAACTGTTTGATTGACATCTGACACATATATTAGGCCTCCATCATATACAATCTTCAACTTTCCATCACTATCCAACTTAAACACGGCAGATGAATCGTTGATCGGGAATTCTGGGTTCCCCACCCAGATTGCATCAGGATGATTTGGTAGTTTGCTGTACCATATTCCCAAGAAACGATTACTGGTAGCACCAAGGTTACTAGTAGAACCAGGACTGAAGAATCCCAACTTGTAGAAGCCGTTATCCGAAACCAGATGATCAGAACTCAGGTCACTCAGCTGTTGGCCTTGCTTCATTGTAGATATCAGTGTCTCTGCATAAGAAGAAAACAAAGATTGCATGCCAAAACATGAGAAAAAGAGAAGCAACAGGCTTCTCAGTTTAGCCATGGTCTCACAGAAATGGTTGCAACTTGAATACCTTTTCTGTGTTCAATAGTTTAAGACTACAAATTGTTGGAAATTACTTGCACAATTTAGATACTGTAACGGGACTAGTCACCAAAATTAGTTTGACATTGTGGACCAGTGACATAAGTATTTCTTTGACTGGTTCTTTGAAAAATATACAGACGGCTAGTGGTGCAGACGCATTAGAACCTTCTTCTTTTATTAAAGTCATTGGCTATATCATTACTTATGTCATAGAAGCCTAATATCACATCCTTAATCGCATTCTCACTATATTTAATTACTGGAAAACCCTAAATGTCAATGAGTTTCCATTTACTTTTGAACAAGAATAGGTCATGGGTCTCTTTTTCCAATATAAACACTAGGGCGAGTGTGTGTTTGTTTATTTCCCATATGGACAGCGGCCACAAAAGGGTAAAAGTTCTTTTGGTTTGAGTTCACAGTTTGAACTTTGAAGCATAAATCGGCAAGCTTGCTTCTGATAATCACAGGATGAAGATATTAGAAAAGAGTTTGGCTCCTTGCCTTTGACCTACGCAAGGTACAGGATTGCCCGAGGGAGGAAGATTCTAAAAACCGTGTGTTTGACTCGTTGGGTTATGAGATGGGGATGTAATGCTAGCTTCAACTTACAAGTAATGTCCAAAGTTTTTCTTTTTAGGTAAAACCCCAAACCTTTTGGTCATTCTTGTTGAAATTTTTTGCTTTCACACTAAGAAATAGAGAAGCTCTAGCAGACAACAGTGCATTGCATGCTCCTCGTTCTCCACCAAATAGTGAAAAAATGTGGAGTATGCCATGTCGGTAAAAAGAAAGAAAAGGTTTACATTGTGTTTTTGATTTCTTTTACGTATACAGAACAGGTGGACAGTTCACCATTTTGGAACCATTGTTTCATCTCGCTGAGTTTTGATTATTACACATGAAGTGTCTGTGTCGCTGCTCCATCTTTCAATGTGTGGCATGCATGACATATTCTTTTGGTCGTAGTTGTGTTGCTGCAGTAATTTTATCTAGCTTCCATCAAAGAAATGGAACCATACGCTGAACTGAGATTTGGCCATCCATCCCAGCGGGATGAATCAACTTCACTTCTTGAGAGTATGCAGGTTGCATTGGATCAGGTAAAAGTATGACACCATTTGTAAGCATGTGCTTGACTTCTGAGATGTTAGGTCTATCTTACTATCTACTGGATACAGTTGCACACACAGGAGACCAACATGAACAAATTTTGACAATTGGTCTTTAGAAAATGAGTCCAATGATGCGCCCCTTAGCTCATGGCTCTCATCTTTTTTCCACAAATCCCAGGCCTATAATCATTTAAGTTTTGATGCAATCTGTGAGTCTCTCTGTTCTAATTGAAATTGAATCCCAATTTGATATACATTCATTACTTATGTGCTCAATAAGGCTGAGAGATGTAGATGAAGCAAAGACATTGTTCATTTTGTCACTCACAATTTCCAGCAGTAAAACTCCAAAGCTGTAAACATCGGACTTCTCAGGAAAATGCCCCTCAATGCATACTTTGGTGACATGTAACCACTGTATGAAATCATGATATCGCATTTAGAGAACATTATATAAATGAGTAGTACTGCATATAACTTGTCATAGTGATATCTTTTATTTTCCACCAAAGGAAAGACATTACTATGCATAGTATTGTTTCCAACAACTCTATTTGTTTTTGCTCCAGATTCATCCGGTCCAAAAAGTCTGGCCATGCCAAAGTCTGAGATCTTAGGATTCATATTTTCAGCCAGTAGAATGTTACTAGCTTTAAGATCTCTGTGTATGACTCTAACTCTCGAATACTTATGAAGATAGAGAAGTCCTTGTGCAATCCCTGCAATGATGCTGACGCGTCTTTGCCAATCTAAATGGTTCTCTGTAGTGGATTCTGCAGTTAAGGCACTAGGCTTGGTGAACAATGTTATAGTCGAATACAAAATACCGGAAGAGAAATTACAGATGAAGGGTAAGGGATTATGGAATTATGGATAAACCAAATAGAAGGCATCCAAGCTTCTATTTGTCATAAATTCGTAGATCAGTATCTTCTCTTCTCCTTGAATACAACAACCCAAAAGCTGAACAAGATTACTATGTTGAAGCTCAGCTATAAGTGTATTCTCATTCATGAATTCTTCTAGTCCCTGTCCTGAATTTCTTGTTACTTGTTTCCATCAGGTAATATCCCCTGCATCATTTTTTCAAAGGTCAGGTATCAATTTCCAGATAGCCATTATTTGATAAACATAGACTTTACCTTGCACACCGGTCCAAAACCACCGTCTCCTAACTTTCCGGCAACTGAGAAGTCATCGGTGGCAGCCGTTACTTCAGAAAAACTTAACATCTTAAAGTTCTGCCCCATCCTTTTGCCTACTTAGAGCTTGATAATCTGAGATCTCAACTCAGCTAATCCTTGCTCTTGCCCTGCATAGAGATTAATGCAAAAGCATCTACATTTACTCGTACATGCAATTCATAAATTAATACCAACAAGTGCTTTATAGGTTTTATACTTACCAGTGTGTTCCATGACTCCATGTTTTCTTTTATGTATGTACCACAGGTAACATAATACCGCCACAGCAGGCATTACGCCTATGATTGTGAATATCCACCATTTTTTCCTTACTGCTCTTCTTGAATATCTTTGTTTGCCTCCTCCTGTAGAATTTCCATCTGGAGCCAACCACAAAGTTAGTGTTAAGGCTAGAAGTTCCTGAGATCGAACGGATGACCATACCAGGTTAGATTTTATTGTCACAAGATTCCAAATGATCACATAGGAGAAACCCATTATTGCTTAACTTTCTTATTTCATTGGTTTCAGTGCATTTCTAAAATCTTAATGAAGTTCAAAAATTAGAACAGCAGAGAGCTAAAACCATATATTAGGAAGATGCACTAGAAAATCAAAATATACCTTTGCTAATTGCTATTATTCTCTATGGTAAGGACATAACGTGCTGCATACTGACTATTTTGGATAAATTCTGTTCTTTGAGTCATAAACACACATCCAGACCCATTGGAATATATACTTCTGAAGCCGATACAGGTGCAGTCGTTCCAGCAAGTAGCGTGACAATCACTAATAGTCAAGTTAGTACTGCTATCATGAATCATGATATAAAAATTTAGTATTATTAAATTAGCCTCTTGTTGGCACAAATATCTCAGAACCATTCCTGCATTTGGAGGGCTTCTCCTCTGGCTCTATGCACGTGGCATCGGGATAATAGGGGACTGGTTTCTGTGTCCTCCCAACTAGTACCGTTTAGGTTCAAAATGGACTGCAAGATTTGGCCCCAGAGGTTCATTTACCACTTCGAAAGAGTAGAAGTATTTCTAACAGAATAAGAAAAGTATTTTTCCTCCCTGTTTGAAACAAAATGGACTCGAATAAATCAACCCTTGTTGTGAGTTCTGGGGCCAGTTGAAAGCTTCCATTTCCCCAGACCCCACTAGTCCAGTATATGACCTCTCGCCGCCAGATGATCAATTGGTTGATGCCACTGTGATCCATGCCAAGCCTGAAACAACCTGGTGCGGGGAGTTGTTCGCTGAACCACGAAGACAGTGTCCAACTCTGTCCAGTCTTAAGGTTCATGCCTAATTTCAGTCCAGGCAACAATGTGTTTGGTATA
This sequence comes from Rosa chinensis, assembly GCF_002994745.2. Lineage (NCBI taxonomy): Eukaryota > Viridiplantae > Streptophyta > Magnoliopsida > Rosales > Rosaceae > Rosa > Rosa chinensis. Next base: position 4,345,201 of record NC_037089.1, read on the forward strand.
TGGATAGTTAAAACTTTCCCATAAAACATTTCCAGGCATACCCTTCGAATCTACCTCTCTCAAGATAAGATTTCCAGTGTCGAGTAATGTGGCAGTCACGTTACCTGAAACTGTTTGAATATTTGGATGTGACACATATAGTATTTTCCCTCCACCAGATATATATAATCCTCAAATTTCCATCACCAGCCAATGTCAAAACTCTAGATGAATCAGGAATCGGAGTTTCTGGGTTTGACAACCACACTGCATCTGGATGATTTGGTAGGTTGCGGTACCATATTCCCAAGTATCGGTTACTACTTACTAGTAGCACCGTAGATAGTTGAAGTGCAAGGACTGAAAAAGCCGAACTTAAATACACCATTTTGAGCAATAAGAGCTTGAGTTTCCCGGTCTAGTAGCTCTTGGCCTTGTTTCAGTGTAGATTCTAGTGCTAGTGCATGACAAGAATAGAAAGATTGCAATGACAAAAGAAGAAGCACAATAACGTTTCTCCTCAGTTTACTCATTGCCATAGATTGAGACTATTGCTCATCTTATATATACATATATATATATATATATATATACACACATATATGTATCTATATCCTCAGAGTTCATGTATCAGTAGAAGAAATTAACCACTACTTTCATTTTCTTCTGATTTTCCAAGTCTTCCTAGTAAATTTGTATAATTATTTGCGGAATTATAATTCGTGGGGATTTCGATTCTGTGACAAGAATGGCTTGCTCATTTCAATAAAGCAGATAGCGTTTGTTTAGCGGAATGAGATTCTGGAAATTCCTCTACGTGCTTGTTCAAATTCAAAGAGTTTCATCTTCAAAGGTTTGGAGAGAATTCGATCAGATACCTATATATATATGGGATTGAATCAAATTTTGAGTCATCTAAACTATTTCAATTTGAGCTCGCAGTAGCAGACAAAGGGGGTTAAATGACTTGGATTTGTTCTATATTTGCCTTCATCTTAATTTTGATTTTCTCATGATTTTGTTCTAGTAAAACTTCAATGAAAACATTACTTTGACTTCGGATTAGCGTGCATGAACGTTGGTCTTCATCTCTTCATTCAAAATAGAGCAACCTTCCCCCACGGGTACCTGGTTTAAGTAATAAATAGATTACTATTAGCGGTCATTCAACTTCTTGCGCTCTAGAATGAGTGTTTCATAATGTTTCTGGACTTGCAAATTTCATTTTGTTTATACATCAGTCTATTGAATGGTGAATCTGACAAAAAAGAAACCGTAACCATTTTCTTGGTTTTGGTATTATTGTCGCCTTCAAATTATTTATTTATCCGTATTTAAAATAACTTCTTCGATTGTTTAGAGTTTAGACCTGTCACTTAAATTCATTGAATTTTCTAATTCTTGGATGATTTGATTATGATACACGTGGAAATGAGTTGATTGAAGAGACAAAACTCCCGAGCCAGGAGTTGGGATTTTGGCCAATAGTGAACTTAATTAGTTGAATAGGCCACCCATATTCAAAGTGAGTTGCACAACCGCCACCCAATTTTCGCTGTTGCCAAACACACGAAATATGTAGAGTTGTAGACGGGTAGGTCGGAATGTCCGCTGAAGATCGACAGATACACACAAAAAGTCACCTCCCAACCCAAAACCTCAACCTCCAATATGTCTTTATTCATAGTCCAATTTTCATCTCCTCCTCCTTGCTCTCCTTCCTCCCCAAGAAATCATGGTATGTATGATCGAAACCAAAACCCAGATTTATTTTGCATGTTCAGGTCTGTGTTTTTGACTGTTTTCTAACATCTCATCTTTCTTGATATGCAGTCTCTTGGCCCATTGATGTTCAGGTCACTGGTGAGGCTACTAACATCACTGATTCGTGATCCGGCTGCTTCAATCTCAACCCTGCTCTTCTACAGTGAGCTTCTACCTCAGAATATCGTGCTAGAAAGATTAGTTCGACATGAATTGCTTGACCAAGAAAACTATTTGTTCCACTTCCTGGTCAACTTTTTGAGATGTTTTTGGTAAGAATTAGGCATATATGACTCGTTATTCCAATACAGGAGCCGGCATTTTTATTGTAATGGCATACCATTAGTTAGTTCTGAGTGTTTGGGATTGAAATAACACTGTAATGCTACTGACTTCAAATCATAATGAGAAATTTAGTTTCACTTTTGTAATGTTGGTGAGATATGTTCTTTTTTGGGATGTTAATTCTGTAATTGCGAACCATTAGCACAAAAGCCATCTCTGGATATCCCAACCTTTTTGTTGTTGGCATTGCAATTTCAGGTCCAGCCGGATTTTCTAGTGGTACAAGGAAATGAAAATCTTGATGGCTTGATGCTATGTGATATATTTTGTTAGTTTGCTATCTTGGGTTAGTTATTTATGGGATTTCTAGTAGTCAACCCATTAGTTTTTCGACAAAAGATTCATAGATAAATAAGCGCGACAATGGTGTCTATATTATTATTTTTAATGACCGGCCATTTTCAAAGAATAATGAGAAAGTTGTTTTCAACTAAAGAAAATGAAGAATATCTAGATTAATATTGTTTTAGATTTTATTCCTTTTCCTAGATGGCTCAAAGTTTAATATAAACTGATAAAAACATATATTATACCAACAAAATTAGTATATAAAATAAGATTTTATTCCTTTTTCTAGATGGCTCAAAGTTTAATATAAACCGATAAAAACATATATTATACCAACAGTACCCGAACTAAGGCCAACTCCTAACTTCAGTACCCGACTATGCAAAACTATTACTTTGGTACCTCAAGTTTGAAGCTCGACCCAAGAATGATACATGCCGTCCATCACAGCGTTAAGTCTTTACTATGTGGCAAACCATGAGAGCCCTTAAAATATGCCACGTGGTTAGCTAGTTAACGCCATGATGGACGGCGTGTATCATTTTTGGGTCGGACTTCAAACTTGGGGTACCAAAGTGATAGTTTTGCATAGTCAGGTACTGAAGTTAAGAATGAGCCTTAGTTCGAGTACTGTTTGTAACATTTTCTCATAAAATAAAGCCATTCAAATTAATATATTGAAATGCAGAGTTGCAGATTTTGCATATGAACACATGTCATGCAAATTCATTTCATTATTCAGATGTTCTTATGTCATCGAATCAAAAAAAAAAAAAAAAAAATGTTCTTATATCTCGGACCAAAATAAAAAAATGTCCATATGTGTCTTGTGGTCATCTCAAATTTTGTCTCGGCCCAAAAGCTGAGCTTAGTGGAAATGCAGTCTTTTCTAGTGATGGGTTTCCCAACTTCAGCCCTAGTCCACAGTTTTGGGATTGATGTGTACAAGGCAGGGATGATGAGGCTGAATGTCTTGGCCCATATTAGATTTGGGGCCTCTAGCATGTAATCCAAAAGGAGAGAAAAAACCAAAACCAAAAACTTGGAATTAAATGAGTCAAGCTGATCAGGAGGAGGCATTGAATTGAGATTTCCATGGAAAGAAAGTATGATTGAAATTTGGTAAAGAACATTCAAGAATCCTCAACAAACTTAGCAAAACAATCCTGCCCTTAATTAGTGCCTTGCACCAGCTGGAAGGTTTGATAGGAACTCCAGCTATATCTCATTAGATTTAGATGCTGATTGATATGCACATGTTGGTAGACTGGATTGTGATGTGGGTCTTTAATCTTTATGATCTCAACAGACTGAAAAGGATTGACACATCCTTTTCAGAACTGAAGAATGAGTTTTTGATGCATGACTTCAATAAGACGCAATGAATGGAAAGCCATTGTACGTGTCCCTTTTGTTTGATCAAAGTAACATGGGTTTGCTTAGTTTATGTCCCAAAAGGACAATTAGAGGCTTTTATTAGGTTGAGGTCAATGCACTGCCTAATCCACAGTGGGCTAAGATGTGGAAGTGACACTACTGACTTTCTTGTCTCAGATTATACTAATGACCAAACCTGCATCAACCAAATCTGATATATATGTATATTATCTCTTTACCTGAAGAAAAAGAATAGTTAATTAATGCCTAGTATTTTATTGTTGCAAAGAAATATGGAATGAAGAAAAGACTTCAAGAGCTGATGCACTTGTTATGTTTTAATCTAATGGTGTTTTTCTTTCGCTTGAGAAGAAAGCATCAACGTATTGATTCTATAAGTAAAGTGACATTACATAATTTTAACTTAAGACCAAGTGATGACTAAAGATTAAGAAACATATATGAATAGATTGATAGACTAAAGATCAAGCTAGAAACATATATGAATAGATTGATAGTAAATTATTTATCATCTCCTTGATCATTTACCAATTCAGCACAATATTACACAAACAACTGGTATGAAATTCATTTAATTGATTGTAATTAATGCTTAATCTCATGGATACCATGACCAGATTAATTAACATTAATCAGATTAATATGAAATACGTCAGAAATTAATTAATTAACATAATTCAGAAATAGATGATCAACATCCCATGTGCCAGTCAGGAAACTACTTTTTCTAGTAATAATCATCTGCAAATACGGTTGGAATGGCCGTTACCAACGGCCTCTGTAAACCCTATCATCTTTGTCTCGCCAAATTCCACACAGTCAAATGAAAGCACTGAATTATAAACTCTAATCAAATACAAAAATAAGAAATAAATAAATATTACCAAAAAATTAATTCCCAAAAAAAGAAGAAGCAATGATTCCACCTGGGTCCAGCTCAGCATATTCCATCAACCTCCTTGACCCACCGAACGCCCACTCCCTCCACTACTCTATTATTTAAATCAACGGCCACGATCACGGAGTCCCCACCACCTTCCCAAAATACCCTCCGTAACGTTAAATTGACTGGGGTCAGCTAAGACAAGCAACCGAGGGCATTACGGTCAGGAAAATTTCTCTGTCCCCGTCCTAGTGGCTTCAAACTCGTTTTGAAAAGTGTCCTGAAGAGGCCGCAGGTGGAGAACGAACGAAAGAAAGAGAACAAGAGTCGCAGAGAGAAAGACTTTATATTAATTTTTGGCTCTCAGATTTTCTTCTTCTTCTTCTTCTCCTTCTTTTCTGTAGTTAATGCTTCTCTCTCTGGTTTGAGTCGCTGAGTCGAATCGTTCCGGTCACCGAGTCGGAGAAAATGCTCGACGGACTGCTCGGCCGTGGATTCGGCGCCAAGTGGTGAGCTCTCAGATCTCTCTGTTTATGATTTTCTACTCTTATCTCTCTGATTCTCTCTGTATGATTCATGCAATTTTCTGCATGTGTTAGTAAATCGCTGATAAAATTGACGAAAACTCGGATCGATGTGATTCGGAGGAAGAGGAACGCGACGCAGAAGTTTTTGAAGAAAGATATAGCTGATCTACTCAACCATGGCCTCGAAATTAATGCTTTCGGAAGGGTGAGATTGCTCTCTTCTTTTCCAGCTTTTATTTCATTGCCGTTATTTTATTTTTTTTCCCTTCTTCTGAATTTAGGATCAATTTTGAAATTCCCTGTGAGTCTGTTCGGTTGCCCCCCGAGGTTATAGGATTTATCGCATTCTCACCGTTATTATTAATTTTCTTTTTTCATCTGAAAATCTGTTTTTTTTTTGTTAAAATATGTGAATTAAATAAAAGTTTACACGGTTTTTTGTTTGATGGAAATTAAATTAATCCAGGCTGAGGGACTTACAGTGGAGGTGATACTTTCGGCGTGTTACGATTTCGTTGAGCGATGCTGTGATTTGGTGTTGAAGCATCTTTCAGTCATGCAGAAACAAAGGTAATGCGGCTGCTCTTGACTCTGACTTGTTCTGCTGCGATGAGAGATTGTTTGCATGATTTTCATTATCTATTAATAGGCAGCTGCTAGTTTGATTTCGGATTGAAATGCTTTTAGCCAATGTACATTCACTTATAGCCATAGAAATATTGGTCTGCAAAGGAGAAATGACAAGAGAATTAAGCGCCGTTACATTGGCATAAATAGTTTGATTTCATGGAGTGCTGATCTTAGTGCTACATTATGCTGCTGATGCAGTATAGCACTACTTCAGTTTACTATATTCTCTAAATGTCAGGTTTCACATGGTTGATTAATTCGTTATATGCGATGTAAATTTGTACGACATGGTGCTGGTGTTAGAAATCGAAAATAAGAATGCAAATTTGATGAGAAAGGAAATGAGGTGAATTTAGTTGCCATCATGGGGGATAATAGTTGGGAAAGATGCTGATATGAGTAAAGTAATAAATTAGCTCATCATATTATGTGTGACAGGTTGTAATATAATTGCAAAGACTCACTGGAGAAACTTTGATTCGGTTCTGGCATAGATATTCACGTCATGAATGTTTGAAACTTTAGCTGGTTCTGTCATTACTACAGTTTGTTTGTTGACCTTATAGAATCATGAATAGTGTATGTCAGATAGATGGTCTGAGTACCTGCTAAAGGAAATGAAAATTTATATTTGAAACCTTTCTTTCATTATTGAGTTGAAAGGAGGACAGATTACCTCATTATAATGTTTACTTTGCTCCATTATTGTCATTTCAGTGAATGCCCTGAGGACTGTAAGGAAGCTGTTGCATCACTGATGGTTGCTGCGGCAAGATTTTCTGATTTACCAGAGTTGCGTGACATTAGGCAACTATTTCAAGAGAGATACGCGAATTCTTTGGATTACTGTGCGGATCAAAAGGTAAGTATTATATACCTGCTCTTGATGGAATTTTATGAATCCCTAACTGCTTTGAAACTGACCACAACTGAATTTCTAATTGATAGTTTGTTGAGAACATAGCTTCCAAGCCTCCCACATTGGAAAAGAAGGTTCAATTGATGAAAGACATAGCATCAGAGTATTCAATAAAGTGGGACTCCAAGGCCTTTGAACAAATGATGTCTAAACCTCCTGCTTTTATACAGGTATGGCCTACTGTGTTGCTGTACTAACGCCTGTATCAGATATTCAGATAAAATACAAAGTCCTAGGATGTCGAAGATTGGTGAATTTCTTATTTGGGAAAAAAGTATTGCTCTTTCGAATTCTAAGGCAGTTGCAATTTTGCAGGACAAGCCAAAAACTTATGGGTCTTTCCCTGTTACTGACGATAAAGGCAAATTGTCTAATGGGAATGGTGCAGTACTAAAAGGAGATAGGCATGACCATCTGTCAACAGAAAGGAGACTTGATCCTAATGGTGGCCACAAATTACAGAACAACAAGGAGGTTATAGCCTTGAAGAAGGATGAGCTCGATGATCAGACTAGGCATAGACCTTTAGGAAAAGAATACAAGTCTCTCAAAGGCCGGGAAGGTAGTCTCAAGGAAAAAGAGGGCCATGGCATCTTGTTCCAGGAAAGGCAAGAAGTTGCTCACAGGTATGAAGCAAGAGAGGATGCTCCTTCAAAACCAGTTAGATTAGGCAGTTCTTCTCGGGGAAAAGGAGCAGAAAGGCATTATGAAGCAGAGAATAGTGTTCGTAAAAGAGACGACCCCGACACTATTCCTCATGTAAAGCCAAATGTTGCCGGACCACCTGTGAAAAGTGATGGTAAAGATTCTTTTGCTGGTAAAGAAGAAGGAACACCTAAATTGAAGCCCTTCTCCAACTATGGCCTTCCTCCTCCTTATGTGAAATCTAATGTCAGAGCAAAAGATAGAAAACATGAAGCTAATTTCGGTCATGATTGTTCTCAAGGTACTGGTATCTCTATGGATCCTGCAGCATATACGAGAGCCTTTGCTGATAATGTGTTGGAAAGGGTACAACTAGGTCGTGATCATGAGAGGCGTGCTACTGCAAAAGTTGATAGTTATGATCATGAGAAGGGGCACATTCATCAGGATGATATAGCTACCAACAATGTACCAAAACCAAGATCATCTAGAAGGAGACCCTCAAGATCGCGCTCCTCTACCAATGATGCTGGCAACGGTGAAGATATAGGAGCTGCAATGAGCAAACCAAGGAGCAGGAGTAGGAGAAGGGATGAGTCAAGACGTGGCCTGCAGCTGTTGTTTGATGATGACCACCACCACAGGAAAGATGATGAAGAGAGAAGAATTGATGAACTGCTGCTTCATTACAGCACAAAGCCATCTAACTTGGAGCCAGGGCAGTCAAGAAGAAAGTCAAAAAGTCGTCATGCAAGCAGAGATAAGCCTGCTGGGGAGGAGTCTGAACCAACTCATGTAAGATCAACTTCCCTTCCTCATGAACATTCAGGTCCATCAGAGACGCCCAAAGTATTTGCTCGTGCGGCTTCCTTCCAACCAGATGGGTCCAACCCAGCTCGGCATGTGCATCCCAAGTTGCCCGACTATGAGGATTTGGCTGCCAAGTTTGCAGCCTTAAGAGGAAGGTAAAGGTTTAAGCAATCAGAAGCTGAATTTTACAAGCACGATTGAAAACCATTGCTAGCTTCTTGCTTGTTCCTTGAAGAAATGTAGCAAGGCTATCCTCCCATTACAACCGAGTTAAGCACCACGGCACCACATGATTGGCCTTTTTACCTCACACTGAAACCCTAGCAACTCATAAGAGAATATCCCCTATTTCCTGCAATTCATGTACTAGGGCATATCTATAGGTTATATACTGAGTTTCATATCATCGTCGCTTTTCGTTGTAACAGTCCTAACAGTGTGCAGCTTTGATTGATAGAGATACCATGATTTGACAGGATGTTGAGATTGAGAATGCTTGTTGTATCAGAGTTTCAATGTCATTATATATTTTTTTCAGACCAAAACAAGCTCATATATTTTACCTCTGAACCAGGAAGAAGAAAAGGTTAAACTGTAGTTTTTATATGTATGGCCAATTGCAGATTTGCAGTATGGTGGAGATGAAATGGCTAAATTGCCCTTGAATGTCAGGAGCTCAGAAGGGAAGCCTTCACGTTCCCCAGGTCTTTTTGCCCTATCTAGATTCCCTTCCCATTCTCTTTCCTTATCAAAGGTCTAGTACTGTTTCCCGCCAAAACAAAGCTTCCCACCCTCCAATATAACCCAGTGCACTCTTTTCACTGCCTCACATTTCCACAGCCTCACATTTCCACAGCCCAGAGAGAGAGAAACACAGAGAGAGAGAGAGAGAGAGAGATGAAGGGCACATCCAAAGTGATAATGGGGGCAACGCTGGTAATGGTGGTGAGCCTTGCCATAGTCTTGGGCTTAATCTTGGTTCTCCTAGCTGAGCTATACTGTTCACTCTTGCTCCGCCGCAGGCGTCAGCACAAAACCGACAGAAACAACTCCATCGTCAACACCGACCTGTCCACCACCGCCGCCTCAGCCACCGAAGCAGCCACCACCACCACCGAAGCAGCTGCCGAGCCCTCATTACAACCCCAAGGCCCTCCTCTAGGCAGCTTTTTAGGCGTTCTTCGAGCTCCGAGAAGCTTCCTCTTCCCATCATGCAAAGAAGAGTACAATGCAGAACCAAAGAAGCAACAACACTGTCACCTCCACCACGTTCTCGACATCCCAAACCAAGAAATATCAAACGAATCACCATCTATTTCCTTAGCAAATTCACCACAGCCAGCGCAACGAGACCCAGTTCAAGCTGGTACTACTCCAAACACTGCCGCTGCTGCCGGAGAAGATCATTTGGTATACATTTCCAATCCGATATACGACAACGAAGCAAACAGAGCTAGCAGCAGCACTACTACAGGAGCAAACACTCCCTTTGAAACTCCGGACACATCGCCTTCAAGACTTGAAATGGGGGGCTCTACTTCTAGCTCCGGTGAAGATAACGATGAGCTTGCACAACCAACTCCATCCGGTTCTGGACCTTCAAGCCCAACCACACCTCCTCTAACTCCAATGAAGAAGCTACCCAAAGAGGCATGCTCTGTTTCTCTCAGAGACGCAAGGTCTCTAGGAACTTCAGGTAGTGATTCCAACACTAACAATGGTAACTCATCCTCATCCTCAGGTTCTCCTTGTACTTCTCCTTCATGGTGATTGAAGCTAGGGTTGTTTTGGGTAGTTCACCAGGTCTGTGATGTTGTACTGGGAAATGGTAAAATGAGCTGGAAAGAGAGAGAGAGAGAGAGCACCCAGATGAACTTTTTTCACCGCATGCGTGAAAAGCCATGGTGCCAGAAACAGAGCTGCTTCTAACTCTTTGTTTGACAGAATTGATTTCTTTGTTTTCACTTGCTTTTTTGTAATTGTTATTGGGAAGCAGAGTCTTATTATGGCAGCAGTACAGTACATAAATTATGACCCTTTGTTTTTGTTTTTGGGATTGTGAATTTGTGAGAAATGCACGTGAAGTCTGAGCTATGAAGGGAGTGGACTAGGGGGACTAGAGGGCAAAGCAACAAAAATTAAAGGAAAAAACAAATTGGGAAGAAAAATTTAAGGAAATTTAAGTCTCTCTCTGTTTTTGAGGAACCTCGAGTTGTGATCACTGTGCAAGTGAACCCTAAATTAAATTAAACCGAAACTGTTGTCACCTGTGGTGATGGCACTGCGATGTGTTTGTCCAGTTTGATAAGGACGAGACCTCTTGGGTTTCCATGAGATGAGATGAGAGCACTATTAGGCAAGAAGCTTCACTCTGCATTTACTAGTGTAATTGAATAGGGAATGTGGCCAAAATAGTGCATGGTCTCCCTCCGACAGTCCGACACATTTCATGTTCTTCGGAGTATTGAAACTCTAGAGTCGAAAGCTTAATTTTATCATATGAATTAAGAGATGCGTTTGGCATTTGCTTCATTAGGTCTATATTGCTGCTTTCCGTAGCTTTTGTTGAAAGCGTTTTTGTTAGAAGTGCCATAGGAAGTGCTTTTAACGACTTCGGTGAACTGCCGTTAATGATAGTGCTTTTAGGTAAGTAAAATTGACTTTTCAGAGGCTTAAAAGTTAAAAGTAATACCAGAGGGCCTTTTAATCATTGTGATGGGTCATGATCGTCCAGTTTGTGTAACAAAACTAGAACTTCACAGATATTGCTCATTTTGGACCTTTGTTTGTCCTCGCTCTGTTATTTGATTGAAGTATTGAACAATGAAGATGTTCGATGAATCCTTGAATTTCTTTCTTGGATCTATTTGTCTTTGGATGCCATTCATGAGGTCCCAAACTCTTCCTTAGAGCTTTCAGTGAAGCATGGGACCACTAATAGGTTTCCAACCACAGTCGTTGACCGATGGGAAATAGAACCAAAACAATGTGTAGGAGACTAGTATTAGTTGTCTAACATGGTAGCGGAATTGTAATCGCAGAAATAATGTAGGGCATAACAAGCATTTAGTAGTCGAGATTAACTTTGGTTTGCGACACATTTTTGTTTGCGATATTCTGTTCTCATTATTAGGCTGCAGAATCACTCTTGCACATCAATGAACATCACTGAGTACTGTAACAAAGGCAATGTTGTTGGTAATGAGATAATACTTTTATAATGTACAGAAACGAGATTCAAATACGTAACAAGTTTCCAGATGGGTCTTCATCATCATACTGATGCATCAATGCGCCACAATCAGCTTTCCATCTTGTTGAACCAGGGTCCTTGAAATAGATCACAAACCTGTAAATCAAAGGATATGGAGTCCGAAAGAAAAGGCTTGTTAACTTTACTCTTTTGAAGACTTTAACAAGTGACTAATTTGATGCATAGAAGAAATTGCATACCTTTAAATAGGGAGGGCATCATACAGAGCAACAATATCTCCTGCTGCTTGGTTGTGATCTGCTGTGCAATTTTATCCCAGTCTGACGAGAGGGGGTAGCCTTAGCCAATTTTTTTGCTACAAAAGAAACATGTTTTGGTTAATCTCTCAAGTTTTTCTTAAATTTTGTTGATTGCAGCTATAGAACTACATCAAATACAAAGAGATAAGACTGTCTCAATGCCACTATCTTGAAGATTAAAGGGTGAGGTAAGGTACCTATTTCATAAAAGAGCTCATTCACATTCTGTGCAGTTTTTGCAGATGTTTCAAGAAATACCAAGCCATTTTCTTTAGCATATTGTTCACCTTCCTGCAGCAAATCCAAGGTCAAATTGCTTGATTAACAGCATCAAGAAGAAAACTCATTTGCAAAACTCAATCCAGATGCAAATTTACAGTTGACTATACTTTATGAATAGAAGTAACAAAAAAAATGAACAGGGGAAGGTAATAGTGAATACATACCTCAGACCCTACTTTTCTCTTCTCTTCCAAGTCAGCCTTGTTTCCAGCTAAGAACATTATTAAAGTTGGATTTGCTAATATCAAACAAGAAGTAAAATACACTCAAGTGAGTTAGTAGTCCTGAAAAATATTGGTTACTGAATTTACATGAATCCAAAAAGTGATCACTTCAAACTTTTTAAATGTACCTTGTCTTTGCAATTCAAAAACCCACTTCTTTGCTCGTATAAATGACTCCTGCAGCCAAAAACAATATGCATTGAACTAATCACACTCGAAAGGTACACAACTCATATTACAGATCACTAATGAGTCTTTTATCATTTGATAGATAAAGTCTAAGCAGCTCATATTGCAGATCATTAATGACATAGTCTTCTATCACAGATAAAGTATAAGATTTACAATGACCATGTCACAAGTGGCACATTCTGCTTTCAAAGCTTAAATATCAAAGATGCCAAAGTCTTTGCTTCAGGAGTATCGAAAACAGAAAAACTTCACATCAAATTACATAGTCTGCAGAGTACTTATAATGGAACCACTTAAGGGACTGTATAATTTTGAAACTTGAAAGTCTAATGTTCCATGACAATTACAAACATGAAAATGCAAAAAACCTGCAACACATAAGGACATTTAACCTAAATTTGACAGTTGATCAATTACCATGCTTGTGATATCATAGACCACAACAGCTGCAGCAGCGCCGCGGTAATACATTGGAGCCAGGCTATGGTAACGTTCCTGACCTGCTGTGTCCCATATATCAAATTTTATGGTAGCTTCATTCAATGACAGAACCTGAGTAAAGAAAGCTGCTCCAATAGTTGATTCCTGCAGCTTACACATGTTAGAAGCAATGAACTACACTATAATGCTGATGCTGAAGAAAATGAAGGAATAATGAAACATTATACAATAACAAAGACTCTGATGTTAAAAGTAACCTGGTACTCCAAAAATTTTCCTGTGACAAATCTCAATACCAAACTTGTTTTCCCAGCTCCCATGTCCCCAAGAAGCACCTGAGAAATCCATAATAGAGTGAATCAACCAACATCTATTCCTCTTGCTGATGTTCAATGCTAAATTTCTATAGAATAAAATGTAACAATACAAAGGGAAGTGCTTTTCCACAAGAAACTAACTTTTGGGCATATACAATTCTGAATTCATAAATAGAATCAAAGTAGTAACTTGAGGAACATAATTTGATCATGGATCCTCACACAACTCAATTCATTTCCCTAAACAAACATATCATGTATACATAAACAAGAATAGATTGCTAATCAGTATTAGGCCAATACATGCATACAAATGAATGAAAGAAAAAAAGGAAGACATACCCACCAGCTTGGCTTGTATGTTCTTATTGCCTGTTCTTGCCATAATCGCTTACACGATCAGATTTCTCAAACACAGGATGTATGGATGGAGAGACTTCTATCAGTTTGAAATAAAGTGAAAACCAAGCAAAGGCACTGTAATGAGAATCAATGAGAGAGAAAAGTTGTACACGGGACTTGCTATTGTGGTATCCGTTTTGCTGTTTCCAGGCAATGTGAGCACTTGATTAGCCTTTGAGGCTTTGACCATAGGGGATTAGTTTCTGGAAGAAGCAAAAATGGAGTGGCTATAGCATTCCAAACTGACTGGTAGTTTGTTCTTTGACTGGCAGTTCATTTGCTACCAGCCTCTCATCTTGTCTCTTTCTTCCATTTCTCCCCCTTTTTATTCGTTCGTTCACTGATTTCCTTTCATTTCCCTCTTTTTTGTTACTTTCAATAGACACTAGACAGTGGATCAAGCCTTTGTCTGGATGGAATCATCAACATTATGGCAATTTCTTTATCCAGTTATTACTTATTACCATACACAATCACTTCAACTAATGGCGGATTCATAAACTTTACGTTTATCCAGTTATATTCATGCATCGAGTACGTTTCCATTCATCCTTGCACTGTGGGTTTTACTCCGTAGTAAATTCTATTTGAGGCCTTTGGCTACTTTGGACCAATTCATCAAACACCTTGTTGGCACCGACTTGAATCTGCCTATGCCTCATAGTCTCATACTTATCCATTTTCATTTCACATGACTGATTCTGTCCAAAAAAAGTACAAGCAATCTTTTATACTTCACCGACTTGTATAATATAATAGAGTATGCTATTTGTATGCTATATAGTTGTCACATCATTTAACAAATAGGAAACTTGTGGGGTTAGAGTGCGTTCTTGAAGGACGGGGTAGAAACTAGAAAGCATCGCATTCCTCCTAATTCTAGAATATTAGGTTGGACTTGGGATAATATTATACAATGCTAGAAGCGATGTTTTATGTTCAATGATTAAATCGTAATTCAGGTTGTTAAATTGTTTTTTGAGCAAGCCGACAGCGGAGCAAAATGAAATTAGTATTGCAAGTTGAAAAATGTTTTCTCTAAATTTGAAGATATCAGTATGGTATATCTGCTTAAAACACTATTCCTTTTGAAATTGTTGGACAATTCATCGATTATTGGATAGAGATGAGACTCAAATTATTCAACAAGATAGATAACACAACTAGCTACTGCATGGTTTAAACTTTAAAGCAAATCACCTGATTCATTGATGGTAGACATCCTGAGCAGCAGCTGATTGAACTCGTACAACTTCACAAGTGAAGGCCTTCTCCTCCTCTGATTTCAAGCTCCTTCAATGGGGCAGGACTTAATTCTTATTGTTACATTGAAGAATCCTCCCATAAAGGTACTTCTTAAGAATCAAGTCACCCTTACATATTCATAGATTTAACTTGTAATTTAAGTCATGAATTCCTAACCAAAGAGTCCTCATTAGGTATCTAGGTCTAGTACTCATATAGGGCTAGTTTCATTATACACCCAATTCCTAAAAAATCTAATGGAAAAAAAACTCACCTATTATTATTATTTTTTAATTTACACCCAATTATTGTCCACTAGGATAAAATATTAGATTTAAGTTTTAAAAAAATTACACAAATTACCATAATTTATATTTAACAAACATGAGTCAACTAGCAAGATGAACGTCATCTTTAAATACCTTAATTGTAAAGTTTTTTCATTGGTCCCATTATTATCGCAATTTTCATTAAATTCATCATGATTGCTAGAATTATGAAATTTTTTTACATAATTTTCTAAATTCAAAGGTTATATAGATTTAAGCGAATATGATATTTATTTTTCGGTAATTTAAACTTTCTAATTTAAAGGTAACTATCTGTTTTACTTGCAACCTAACCTAAAGATAGAGGTTTAAAGTTATTAACCCAACTAAGAGATTGTTTTTTTTTTTTTTTTTAATTACAACCTAAAGATTAGACACGTATGTTTAGCTAACTTAACTTCTAGGAATTTTCATATCAACCTATTTATTGGAATCATTTTTCATATCAACATCTTTCTTAGGTGTTTAATCATTGCGAGTTGACCATGTTTATTAGGTTGAAAGTCTCTATATTATACCTATATGCGTATACCTATATAATAAGGTACCAGATCATCATAACACTTTTTCTAGTTTTTTTTTGTCGAATATGTCATCCATTATGCAGCTCAGCAAGCCATACTAAAACGATCACCCCCCCTATGGGAGCGACAGAAAGAACCGTTCCGTAGAAACTACTACAAAGTCACCGCTAAATAGAGCAAACTAAACTAGTAATCTCCTAGCACACCCACCTTCTATGATTAAGCCCAAACAAAGAAAAGTAGAAGCCTGAGGAATAAAAATAACGCCTCCAATATAGGGGCTCAACGGGTATCTCTTTTCTTTGTGATCTTTCCCACTCAAAGCAAGAAACAAATAGATCCATTATCTTTTAGAACAAAACGATAAAGGATCAAAATAAAAATAAAAAATAAAAATAGGGTAATTGTCAGGGCCCAAATCGGCGCCCTAACAATCAAATTTCAGGCCCAACCCAACCACCTAGGACAAACCCTAAGTGCGAAAACAGCCCTGCCGCCGCCACCGCCACCCGCCAAAGGATACCGACTGCTCTTTCACCACTTTGGAAAACCTTCACCACTGTCCTCCAAATTCCGTCACTAAATATGATAGGATTACAATACCAGGCCCAGTCAATCCATCTAGAGCAAACACCAAGTGAGAAGACAGCCCTACCATCGCCACCGTGCACCACTCGCCAGAGACCGATGCCTGCGCTTCCACCACCAGCGCACGGCCCTTCATAGCAATCTGAGCATACACCGATGTCGGACCTTGTTGCCATCATCCCCATAGCACACAGACCTGGAACTGTTATCCAAACAGCAACCCCATCACCAGCGTTGGCCTTTGCAAACACCATCCGTTGAGACCCGATAGAATGACACCAGATTGCCTCCTTTTCAGTCATACCACCATTGCTGTAAACATAAATCATGAAAGCAGCAAAGAAAATAAGGCTGAAGCCTATAGAATATAGTCACCATTGAGCACACCAGCCGTTGCCGAGGAACAATCGAGAGGAAGGTGAAGAAACTCCCTTCTTGGGTGAAAGTATAGAGCCGCCACCAGCAAAACCTAATCGTCGCCAAGCTACCTCTCTTGCGAGAGTCAGAGAGAGAACCATAGTCTATAGTTGTTACTTGGAACTTCCCCCTTGAAAAATCTTCATAATCAATCTCTAAAGAAATGAGAGAATTTAACACTTTTTCTAGTTAATTTGATTTCAAGTATGAATCTAATATATAAGAGGTTTCTTTTTGTTTCTTTTTGTATGACACCTCTATATTAGAATCATTTTTTTTTCTTGTATCATACCTCTTTGTTAGTTTTCTACTATATTATACCTATGATCGTAGAAGACACGACCTTTTTTTAGCTTGATGATTTTTGGTATTCAATCCTCACTTACATATAATTATTTAGTAGGTAAATTAAAATGTAGTAGTTGAGAGTGAAAAGCTATCATGGGATTAATATGACAATATACCTAAAAAGAAGAAGAAAGAAATCCAAGAACAAGATACATACCTTACAATTAGAAATTTTTCGAGAATGTAAAGAGACATTGAATGTGAGCATAGGAGTGAAAACATAATAACAAAAGTTTTTTCCCATTTCTTGACCCCATCTCCAACCCTTTTCTTTTCTTTAATGGTGCGTTTGGATGGGAAAATTATAAAATCCGTAGGAATTTATAAATGATAGAATCTTTAACTCCATCAATCTAAAATTCCATTAATTGCAATTTCTATTGTTTGGTTGCATCTATTTAGAATTTGAAATGTGTAACAAATTAAGAAATATTAAAGCAAATAAAAATATAAAATAGAAAAAAATTCTTGTTTTGGAAATAAAAATTGAATACTGCAAAAGAATTCGTAAATGACACCTATTTTGGTGGAAATTGAAGTGAGGAATTTAAATAACAAATTCCTTCGCTTTTTTCCACAAAGAAATTTAAAATTTCCAATCTGATAATGCCAAACGAGGGAATTGGCTTTTAGGAATTATAAAATCCTCACTTTCACTTGAAGATAGAAATGGATTCACTTGTTGTGGTCAAGTTGGTTCTCTCTCCTATTGATCATCTCCATCCTCTTTATAGTATTGTGGCAAGTTGTCAAGAGTTTTTGAGTAGGGATTGGAATGTGTCCCTTACCCATGTTTACAGAGAGTGTAATTCAGTGGCTAATTTGTTAGCAAATATTGGGCATGGCTATGAGCCAGGCTGCAGATTCTTTAGCTCCCCTCCTGCTGATGTCGTGCCTCTTTTGGAAGCTAATCCGTTGGGCTTGTCTAAGCCAAGATTAATTGTGATTTAGGTTTTGTCCTTAGCTTTCGGGCATCCTTGTAATAAAAAAAGAATCCTCACTTTCAATTAAATTCCATCATTTTTTCCTTCATCCAAACACACTCTAAGAACATTTCTTTAGTTGTCCCTCAGAGACACAAGCAAGAAGTACCATACCTGCTTGCCCCCCGCCCTGTCTTTCAATCAAGAAAAACATTTTCTCCAAGTGTTTGAATCAAAATCTCTTTCCATATTTTGAAACAATAATGGATCCCATCAAGGAAAAGAAAATTGAAATTCTATTCGAAAAGAAAATACCTAGATATAAGGAAAATAAGAACTGAAATTTGTGTTGGAAATGAACTACTATTGTAATGAGCATATATAGAAATATATACTCAAGTCAATAATCACAATATAAAGTAAGGAAGAAATTAAGGATGTAATTGATTATGATAAAGTCAAAACGAATTGATTTTTTAGCTTAATATTTCAAATTCAAATGGATGATAAGATTAAGGAAGATACTTAGGGCACGTTTACTTACTTGGAATGGAATAGAATGAAATGGAATGATTACGGAGTAAAAACACCCCTGTGTTTACTAACACATAAAGGAATTGGAATGATTCTGGGTAAAAAAATTCATGTGTTTACTAACACATGAAGGAATCGGAATGGGTGTAGGTCCCACCTATTTATCAGGAATCGATTCCTAAATATTCAGGAATTTGATTACGAAAGGGGGAGATGGGTTTAGGAATCAATCCTCCAGAATCAATACCGATTCCTTTCTTCTCCCATTCCATTTGTCTCCGATTCATGATTGTTTTCCATTCCAAGTAAGTAAACGTGCCATTAATTTAACTCTCCATAATTAATTATAAGGGCCATTCTAATTAATGCAGCTCGTGGTTTGGGAGGTGCAGGGACGACGTTGATCGGAGTAACACTGGTCGTCTACGACGTGGTTAGGTGGCGTAAATCTGGTTTCCGGTATTGTGCTGCTATTGGGTGAGGGACGGGGGCTGAGCCATGTCAGGCCAGTCTTTGTTGGGCTTGGAGTTGGGCTTTTTGGGGCTATTTTTGGGCTACTAGGGTTTTACATAGTTTTTGCTGTTTAATTCCAATAATTCCCTATTTGTTTAGGGAGCTATGCTTCTAGTTTTTTTTAGTAAGCGTCATCGAGTCTGGTTTACTCGGTCTATTTACTATGTAATAGTTAATAGCTTATAGGCTCTCTTTATGAGCGTGGAACCGTCAAATGGTTTGACCTAATCTATGTATCACTGTGCTACTACCACAAACTCTTTTTTTACCCAGAGATGGTAGAGGGAGGATATGTAATGGTCATTTCTAGCCTGAGATTTATTAATATATCGACATGATATTCTTCAATTTTTATTTTTATTTTTTAGCTTAATATTTCAAATTCAAATGGATGATAAGATTAAGGAAAATACTTAATTTAACTCTCCATAATTAATTAGAAGGGCCATATTAGATATATTAAAAAAATGAGAAAAACTATTAATTATAGACATAAACTCTATATGGAAGGTTTGCTTATGTAGAATGGGTGTAAATTGAAAGAAAAATATATTTTTCTCAATAAAAGTTTATATTTTTGGGTTTATATCTAATTGGGTGCGGCTATTGCCACCCTACCATTTTCTTTGTTCACCTTACTTGCTCATTACACCATACATTTTAATTTTAATTATTACATTTACTTATTTAACCATTTCTCTTTCCAAGAATATCCTTACATGACATATCCTGCAACGGCCCAAGCTGCATCTCACCAGCTTAAGCACATCACAGTGCCGCGAATCTCTAAAACACAAACCGAATGTACAATTTACATCTTAGAGAACCGCCAGGCATTTTTTTTGTTTGAAAAACTCTTTGTATAAACACAGTGAAAGCTACAAATATTTTTGAGATGAAAATCTTTGAATTACTAAAATTTATTTCATTCGTCCAGAACTTGAAATGAAGGCTCACATGAGATATACGAATCTCAAGAAATGAGAATTCAACTTAATTTGACACAACGCTATCGACAAGTCCTGGAATATGAAGTTCGAGAAAAAGAATGTAGAATAAAATCTGAACTATGGTTTATCGAACTTATTCTGCACACCCAACTCCGTCCGCTCTTGTCTCATCACCAGTGCACAGTACCTGCATCCATACTGTTGTAGGGGTGAGCTTTCGTCCTCGCCACTCAATAGGAACTCTATCTGGACTAGATTTCAAAATCGATAAATAAATTATTGAGGCCTCAATATGAAAACATGCTTAAACCAAGTATTTAAAGGAACGACAAAGTTTAATGTTTTTCAACTTGAAAATTGATGCATGATGCTTAAATAAATGCAGCGCTAAGTCCAAGTATTACCTGATGGTCGGTCCCATAAACCCACTACACGACCTTACCTCAAATTAATTTATAACCAGGTAAGCATAGCGAGAGCGTCCACTACATAGCTACACACACGTACTGAGTCCGTCATTACGATCGGAATATCTGGACGACCGGCGTAGCTAACCCTCCGGAGGTTTAGGGAATCGAACTTAAGGAAGTCAGTGCCCCTTTCACCCTCAAGCCATCACATTTCTCACAATTTGGTTAGTATGCATTGCATTTTAACAAAACCAAACCATACCACTTAACATGCATCACCTTATAAAAATAACATAATACAATAAAACTACTAATCGAGGAGAGTCTCAAATCCCCTACCTGGATTCCGATGCTTTTGCTCACGTACTCCGAGAGTCGCGAACCTTCCGTTCCTCAGGTAACTGGAGTTATAGATTTCGACATTTAACCGTTAATAACCCATTGAACAATTATATAAAATCTCAACGATTAACAAATCGTACCACCAACCTTTCCTGATTTGACCAAGATTGACCCTTTTGACCAATCGAGACTGATTCGATAATTAACCCAATTTACCGAACATTTACTTAAAATTACCATATCGACCAATTACGATTACGTCGAAGTAAATCAAGCAACGACTTAATTTCAAACATATTAGGCATACCGAAATTGATTAAGGCCACCAAATATGTTATTTCCATTTCTCTACTTATTACCCTTTCGCATAATATTCAAGCAAACGAATGTTATGTTCACTTCCCGATTTCGTTAACAAACAATTTCCAATTACTTGACAATTCGTCACATAACTTTACCCATCTCTTAGCACAGTTTCAGTTCACTTCTAAGCATTCAACATCACACCAACTCATAATTTACGTACTTTTACTTCTTAACTAACAATAGCCACAAATCAAACATAACAATACAATACAATATCAATCTCAAACAAGGTGTGCCCAAACTACTAAGGGCACCCAAAACGTATTTCCTTCTCCTTAACATCGATACACAACCATTTCAACATCCTGATCACGTTCGAAACCATCCCAACAATCAACCAAGATATACAAACTTCGAGTTTACCCTCAGGAAGTATTATATGCTGGTTGGACCTTAAGCTCCTATCTCCAAACTTGCAGCCCCTTCTGAGAACTCGACTATACACGCATCTTATTTTGATCCTCAATGTTTTCCGGAACCTCGACGAAGCTCGACACTGATAAAGTACAACCCGACCCTAAATTTCAAGATAAGAGTCCTTGCGCTTCTGTAGATGCAGTCGAACCAGAAGCCAAGCCCAAAGCGAACCGAGAAGAGTCGGAAATGTCGCGGGCGACGGTGACAGCGTCGAACACTAGCTAACCCAGAACCCAAATCAACCAAACTCCATCAATTTCAAAAACCAATTATTCTAACATGTAGAGAATGGTGTGAGGAGGGATTTCCATACCAAATGCGGCCCAGGCGGTGGTCGGAAATTGCAGAAACTCGCCGGAGACAGCTCCGTTCCCCGCCATTGCACGTACAATCCGACGAGACGAGGGTTTTCCCGGTGGTCCGCAGCGGAGAACTGGCCGGGGAAGCGTTTTCCGGTCAGGCCCAGTCGCGGGTCGTGTCCCGGGTCGGAGAACTCTGGTTCTCTTTCTCTCTCTCTCTCTTGATCATTCTGGTCCTTCCAACTGATCAAGGGCCTATATAAATGTGTCCAATTAACAAGGGACGGCCACGATCAAGCGGTGGCTGGATGGATGGCCACAATCGCAGCGCAGAATTTTCTTTTCCCTAAGTCATTTTTTAAAATCCCATAACTTCGGAAAATGATTATAAATAGCTCGGGTATCCAGAAAATTCCCTGAAAATTTCCACTAACTTGTCGTGTTGTGTACTTCATTATCCAACTCCTAAATTGAGTATTTCACCTTAAGAAAATTTTTGAAAATATTCTCGAGCACATTGACGATTATCGATATCGTTAAGTTGTTTATCAAACGATCTCAATTTAGCTCGTTAAACTTTTCCAGGGCTCACATATCCAATTATAAAATAAATATTTTTAACAAAAATCTCTCATTTAATTTATACTCATAAAAAAATTAAAATTTATTAAAGTTTCCTAATAAAATCAAAATCTGATTTACTCCCATTTAAAAAAAATTCTTTCCATTTCAATTTTTTTTTTTTTTAATCAGGAACTTCAATGTTCTCTATTTCAATCTATGAAAAAAGATTAGTAAATTTACAACTATGATCAATGAAGAAGAGATTGATTTTTTTTTCTTCGTGTTCACAAAGAATATTGCAAAGATTTTGATGAAGTTAAATGTAATGGTTTTGTGAATTGAATAACAAATTAACGAGGCAACAAAAAGACAAAAAAAATAGTAATAAATTCAAATTTGGGTTGAGAAGATAAAGATTAATGTTATTCAATGAGAAATTAAGTAGTCTTTATATTTCATTAAGACAAAATAGCCAAATTATCCCATAACTTTTCTCATGACTGCCGATTTACCCCCTGACATTTTAATTTTGATTATTTACACTCTCACTTTTCTAAATTTTGCCAATTTACACCCTATAGTTAAATTTTAGACTTTCCATCCAATTTCTCTGTTAATTTGGTTAGTATGTAAGGGACATTTTCGTCTCTGCAATTGTCACCAAAACAAAAAAATAATACAAAATTACTTTGTTAAAAAATAAAATAAAAAAATACTGCTATTTGTCTCCCACAGCTATTTTTTTTACCCTCAGCCTCTCATCTTCTTCTCTATCTATTTCGCAATTATCTTCTTCTCAGCATAACCTATTCCTCTATGTTCCTTTTATCAAGATCAATATAACACAATCCCAACTTGAATCAATCAAGATGACCTTCACATGCTTGATGTAATTTTAATTTCATATTCCATACGTATAAATATTTTATTTTGTTCGATGGCTTCTCAATCTTATACACAATACAAACCCCTCCAACTAGAAACATGGAAGATCAAATTCTAATATGAATGTTTGAAATATTAATGACCAGTCCGGCCTTCAAAGAAAAAGAAAACCAGAAATCTAAATAATCAAATACTGTTTCTCCTTAAGTGATATGATCATCCAATCATTTGATGTGACTAACAAATATTAATTAAGCGATCAGTTGCAAGCTAACGACCAATCTTGAAATAAAGGGAGTGAAGAAGAAGAAGAGATGAACAAGGAATAAGCGACAAAGGGCAAGTTTTTTTTTTTCCCTTTTTTAACGAAGAACAATTTTGTATTTGTTTATTTATTTCTTTGACAATGTGTTGGTTTGTTTAATTTTTTTTTGGGTGATAGTTGAAAAGAAAAAAAAAAGCCCTCACGTGCTAACCAAATTAACGAAAAATTAGATGGAAAGTCTAAAAAATAATGATAGGGTGTAAATCAGCAACAATTAGAAAAGTGAGGGTGTAGATAATCAAAATTGAAATGGCAGGGGATAAATCGGCAGCATGGGAAAAGTCAGGGGGTAATTTGGCTATTTTGCCTTTAATTAATTACTTATATATTCATTTATTTTCTTACATATTTGGATTTTAGAAAATTAGTAAAATATTTCAATAATTCAAATGTTTGAAGGGTGAACTAAGAAAATGATAGGGTGGCAATAGCCGCACTCTATCTAATTTTATATCCTATTAATTAGAATAACATTTCAATCTGTTTACTTAAGCATATATAATAACATTTCAATCTGTTTACTTAAGCATATATGATGATGAGTTCAATTCAAGTTTTAACAACTTAAGCAAGAATTGAAGCTTTTTCTGGAATCTCTTGGAAGCTCGTTTTCACAGTGAGGGCTTGTTATGGCTTAGATGAATATAAATGATATTGGCAGTCTAATCACATATTGGATATGTGCTTATATTGCATTATGAGTTGAGCAGAAGACAACAAAAAACTCTTAGCCACATTAGGAGGAGAAACCTTTTGACTCACAACACATGAATGAATATATGGACCATCTGATGTATAAACCTGACCTCATTCCACATGGAACCCCATCTGCCTGCCCACGCCTCAAGTTTCTGTTGTCATTGTTTTGATCCATTTGAGGCAATTTATCGATTACTTTGGGAGCATCTTTTTCAAAATAGTTAATATTTAAAAATTAATTTTATGAGGGCCGATTCCCTATTGCTGTATTGCGATCTGATAAGGTTGTGCAAAGTGAAACTCTTTGATTGATAGCAAAGATGGTTACCGACTTACACACTAAACATAGGAATTAGGGACAAAATGACAAATTAAAGAGAGGATAGCAATCAAAGAGCACAACTTGATTGGCTTATACTTGTTCTGGCCTCACAAACTTTGAGTAAACCTTTTTTCCTCGAATTAGATATATTCTCCTATATATACTTCCATTCACATTAAGCTAGCCTTGCCAATAAGTACTTGCACCATAGTAGAGTTTCTACTTTCTTCTCTTAATTCATTCCAGATAGAAATGGCGTCACACGGGCATGGTAGCAATAACATGAGTGTATCAACCAATTCTCCGAAAAGCAGCAACGCTGCAGAAGCACCGTCGCCTAAAGGAGGAGGCCAATGCTTATGCTCACCAACAACACATCAAGGCTCATTCCGGTGCCGGTTTCATCGTTCCGGCTCCTCATCGGCTTGGACAAAGCGCCCAAAGTCCATGCCTGCAGCCAATAACTCGCCGGCTACTCTCTCTCCCACTTCTGTTCTTGACCACTCTACTTAAATTAATTAAGATCAGCAGGTTTAAGTACTTTCATCGCAAGAAAGTTGGTGTTGATTACTTGCTATTCCTTTTGATTAGCACCCTTCTGTATACTAATAAATTGTATAAGTCAAATAGATATATATATATATATATATATATATATATATATAGGGAATTTCTCTGTTTGTTCGGTTAATAGGCCGTGTCATGTGTGTTGGATATATTTACAGGCTATAGCTCATGAATCATGCATGTATGCAGCTTCATGTATGCAGCTTCATGCATAATGTAAAACAGTTTTATATCACTATTAGTATTAGCTCTTCTCTTCTTTCTGAACAATTAATGCAGCATCAACTTATTAAAGATGTACATTCGATCATTTCTATGCAAAATAGCTAGTCTTTCTGCAATGTTGAACATTCTCATGTTGAATGACAATAAATTATACATTTAACTTGTAATTACTTTAGTGTTCAATCGACCGCTAATTCAACGCCTTTCAATCAATGCATGAAGAATTGTGAACAACATAATAGAATTTTTCCAAAATCTCATTTAAATTTACTTGATAAACACGCTTTATCTTCAAAATTTAATATTAAGGAAGACTTATCTATACATTAGCTGATTAGCACCCACTCGTAGATAAACACGCTTTATCCTCAAAATTTAATATTAAGAATGACTTATCTATACATTAGCTTATTAGCACCCACTCATAGCTCGTTGTAGATAAATGATTAATTAGGGACCAATATTGCTTACTGTCTTCCTTTTTCTTTACTTCCTTTTTCTTTGGACCATAATGGAGTATTTGGGATGAGTATTGTAAGGCCAAAAGGCATATAGCTTATAATGATAGAAAATCCTGATATTTATTGGGGATGGTCAGCAGCCACAAGGCATTGGCCATTTGGCCCCAATCACAGAAAAATTTGAAACAATTTTTTCTTACTATTCCATGGTAGGATCCATAGTTACGTGCTGATACATACAGCTTCCGTCCATATGTGTCGCAGTCTATCCAAAGTCATGCTTCCTTGGATTTACATGATTTAGTTGAATTTTGTGTACCATCAATCAATTAATCAGAAATACCCTAATATTTCATCTTCTAGTTCTAGAATATATAGTTTGTTAACTTTTCTTTTTCTTTTTTCAAATCAGTGTTTCAAAAACTGCAATGATCAATTTAGTTATAGACCTAATAGAATATTGGTCCTAGGACAGTGACCAAAATGAGTGGTAATTATATAGAAGCACTCTTTCCACAAAATCAGATAGAAACCCTTCATGAAAATTCAAAAACACTTTTGCAAGATCTCCGAAGTCCGACCTAAAGCTAAATGACAATATGTGGAGAGACTTAACTCTTAAACTCTCAGGTAAAGTTATATTTTTTAATATCGAATAATGCTTCACATTGTGATGAGGGAAAAACACTATGAAATCCAGTACCAAACTTTTCAACAAATTAAGTTATGGTGGTGGAATATGGCCAATCACTCACACTTACTATAAAGGCATGACTCGCTGGTCATCTTCAATAGGAAATACGCATTGCTAAATTTGGGTCTTGGGCTCTTAGCTTTGATGGGAACTACATTAATCTAATTTTTTAGAATTATGGCGGGCATTACCATGATGATGTGGCTGAGTTTGATATTTCAACTCTGCGAGTTATTTTTTAGCTCCTTGTTTTCGTTGTGTGTGTCTGCACTGCCTTTGAATTGAATTGCAGCTCCTCTAGTTTGTGAACTTGGTTTTTATATATTAGATCGAGTTAGTGTAAAAATAAAAAAATAAACCTACGTGCTTTCTGTGTTTTTTGCATGCATCGCTATACTCATCACCGGCTCACCGCATTGCTTGTGGCTAAAGACCACAGATGACTCCCCAAGCGAAGTCGAAAAGAAGCGTGCCATGTCATTAATTCCACAGTTACTGAAGGCGTACTTCTCCTGTGGAAACGAAGACATGCATCATGCATGCCTGTATCACTTCCTTCAATAGTTACTAAATACGCTAGCTCAAGTATTTTACCTAGAAACTCATATATAGTCATAGTGAAAAAACTTGAAATTGAAGCAACAATGGTGAATGAAACCCTAAGCTAGAGGAAGAAGACGAAGAAAAACAGAGAGAAAAAGAGAGAAGCTACTGGTATTTCTCTTAATAATCGTCCAGTTTGTTGCAACTAACTACACCAAGTTTGATTAACCCTATTTATACTGATTCGTAGCTGTAACTAATCATTCTACTCTTTCATCCAGGTTCCGACACGTATATATAGCACATTTTGTGGTATAGAATTTTCCATGTCAAGTTTGCACAGCATGCAAACATCCTCATGAGTATTTGCTGATCGAACTCTCTTCCATTTTGTCTTGACGTTGACCTCGATCGATTCATATAATTTTTTTTTTATGACAATACACAAGAAGAGATATACACAGTACTTTCGTCGTTTTCTTTCATCACCTTGACATTATGCACTGCGAATTCAATGCATACTGATGCTAAAGTCTATGGAACTCATGAAGTGAACACTAGCAATGGTGATGAATCTGATGCTTCTCTAGGCAAAACAACAGACAATGGTGCCACAAATGTTGGATTGAAGAAATGTCCGACGGCTTTAATTGCTGGCTTCTGTCATTCGCAATGTCAACACATCAATAAGTTTCTTGCTTTGCTTATTTGCTAGACAAGGCCAACCTTATCATCGAAGACCTAACTGAATCATTTTGGCCTCTAAATTTTCTTCCTTACCTGAAGTCATATGATCGCAGCACTGTACGACTGTTTTCCATCTCATGTAGATAACCTAGAGGCATCAATTATTCAACACTTTCCCATTGTTAAAGATTTTTGCATAGTTTGAGTTTCGTGTACGCATTAAAGCTCGTTTAATTTTTTTATCTTCTAAATTTAACCACTTTATCTTAAGCTTAACATCAAGTGTCATTTTTGGAGAAGTCAACATCCCAAAGACACGTTGGGATTTCTCATTTCCTGGTAAAAAGTAGGAATCTTTATCTTGCCTGAAAATAACAGAAGCTTTGGTCTGAAAATGGTCAAGTCTGCACTGCAGCGAATAACTTTTTTTTTTTTTTGAAAGGGCAGCTAATAACTGTTAACCGCTGCTAGTTCTGTAAGTTCCTTTTGTACTTGACCATTGAGATTGATGCAGTGCTAACTCTGCTGTCCTTTTGCTCTGACAAAAACTAGGTAGGCCAAAGCCAAAATCCAATTATTCAATCATAGATTTTAGTTTTAGTTGCAGAGCTATCAGCAGAGCTTTGTATGCACTCAACTCTAAGGCTCTGAAGCTCGGACCCTCTGAGTCTCAAACCCCAGTTACTGTATCAAAGTTTGTGAATACTATTCCAAACCCATGAATCAAAGTCACCGTGGCAGAGCTGAAGAACCAAGGAGATGTTGGTTGAAGTGGAGCCGATTCATTTATCTCCAAGATCACTGAGTACAAGCCTCATATACTCTTCCTCAGGTGCCAAACCAATTTCTTTGATATTCTAATTCTGGCTACTGTTGGGAAAAGTAGCAAAATTTTGAAGATAGATCTTTCTTTCTTTTCTGTGACTGAAAGCTAGACATGAAGTGTTGACAGCAATGGAGTTTGGAGAAATGATGGTTCTAGTTAGACTTCCAAATTTGCTATTTGGACCTCCTATACTTAATATACCTCTAATTTACTTTTCAGAATACTTAAAAAGCTAAGTAGCCCTCCTTATTTTTACCAAAACTCATGTTCAAGGGTGAAACAATAATTTGTTACTCTACTTTTTATCTCTATCTTCAACCACGAGAAGAAGAATGAATCAAAATCACATGATATTGCTCTCTTATGCGTATGTCTCTCCTTCACCGAAATTAATCAAAAGGTTGGTTCTTGATCTTGATATGTTACTAGAATCCCTTTGAATTTGCTAAAAGAAGGATTTCAAGGGTTTTGGGTTAGAAGATTTAGTAATAACTATATCATAATATTCAATTAATTTAGTTTAAGAAAATTGCAAATCAGATTGTTTTGAATTTACTTTTGTATTAAATGATGGGTCATGTATATAAATTATTATTTTTACTTAATTGTTTTAGGTAAATTATAAAACTATATGGCAATATAAGGAAATTCCGGAAAAAGAAAAAAATAATTTAATTGAATGTTATATTTGGGGAGGTAAGAAGAGTAATTTTTTTTTTTCCATTTTTCTCACTTTGTCCTTATTTGTCTTTTCATATAATTTGACAAAATCTATTAATAATTGAAAAAAGTTGGAGATCCAAATATTAAATTTGGAGGTCCAACTAGAATAGGGATGACAAAAATCCCCCGCGGGGCGGAGCTCCATTGGATACCCGCCCCTAATGGGGGGAGAATTTGGGGACAAATGGGGAATGGGGATGGGGATCCCCAATCCCCGCTATCTAAGATTGGGGATGGGGCGGGGATGGTATTGTGATCATCCCCAAACCCGCCCCAATAATATATACATATATTTAACTTATATATATTTTAATTTATATTTTATAATATAAATCACAAATATATACATTTACTACTTTACTTTAATGGTGTTTTGACTTTTGCACTTACTGAATTTATTTGTTAGAGGTTTTGATTTTAAAAAAGGCAATATGAGAAAAAATTATTTTATTTATTAAGTTCTTATTGGGGATTTGGGGCGGGTTTGGAGGCTTAGTCCCCAATGGGGATGGGGACGGGGATTGGGGATTGGGGTGGGGATGGGGGTAGAGAATGACCCCGAGGATGGGGATGGTATTGTGATCCCCATCCCCAACTCACCCCATTGCCATCCCTAAACTAGAACCACCCTTAGAGAAAAGAAGGGGCCAAAAAAAAAAAAAGGATTTATTTATGAACTCTAACAAGCCTTTGACCAGAATTTTGGTTTTGGTGAAACTTGATGAACTTGACATTATTGTTTTCCAGTGAATGAAAGCTAGACATACGTTTCGCATTGCTTTCATTACATTTGAATTTCAATTTACTGCTAACAGCAATGATGATGATGAATTCTCCTTCAAAAGCCTGAACACCGGCATCTGTGAATACGATTTCTCTAAATGCCATCTGTCATGCAAAATTTGTTGGTTGCTTTCAACTGTAACCGCTGTCTTTTCAATTCCTTAGTTCCTTTACTTTAGAGGTAACAAGTGATAGGATCCCTGAGGACTTCGCTGGGAGAGGAGATCAATTGTGTTTTGATCCTTTTGTAACATAGTCTCGTCTTTTTTGCATTTGAATATGAGACCTTCGGGGTGATTGGAATAGGGATTTTGAAAATATTACTTCAGAGCTCACTTGATCTTCAGCCTATCTGCTTTTCAATTCCTCAGTGCCTTTATCTGATATATTTCTAGCTAGCGTCTCATCTAGTTGCAACGATCAGTGTAACTGATAACAAAAAAGAGTAATTGTGCTTGGAAAGTAAGCTAAAAAGACAATGGAGAAAGATATCTAAGGTGTTTGAATTGTAAACAAACATTTATATATATTGACGTTGACGCTTCAAGCCTTGTGCCCAGCCTTGCACTCTAGTCTGCTCTTAAAGACCAGCAATTTTTCAGAAGATTACAGAACCCAGGAAACAAGACTATGAAACCCACTCTCTAAATAATTACAAAAGGCGGCTACACATATCTAGTTTAGAGGCTCAAAATACCCAACTTCCGTAGGTTATAGTGGGAACTACAAGGGCGTGACTCACTGTTCATCTTCCTCTTCTTGTGAGAAGAACTGAGAGAGGAACTCAGTCTCTGGGCCGAATTGATCTGGTGGGGTTACCCTTTTTCGTACAAGCATTTCTACTGTCGGACACTGCCTCTTACGCCCGCCCCTTGGCCTTGACCGGAATTGCTCATCAGCCTCTTCAAAATCCCCCTGCAAATCAAAGCAATATCCAAGAGATTCCACACATGAGTTCATAATGGGGCATTGCCTGCAACCGTGTTTATCCATATATGTAAAAATCCAGCAGAAGAGGGATTGAATGCTCCAAGAACATGGCACTCACATAGGCATATACATGACATCCAGACTTCTCATGCTTATCTCTCACGTGCTTGTATGAGAATGTCTTGCCACAGCCTGAGAAGCTACAAGCGAAGGGTTTTTGTTGGAGGTGTACAGCCTTCACATGTTGAAGAAGATTTGATTTCTGCAAAGACAACAACAAAACATAAGTAACTGACCAACACTAGACAGTTTTTTCATGTCCAACCAAGTAAATTAGACCAACGTGTATATAATTTCAAAGTCTTCTTAGCAACTCACTTTTGAAAATGTGAGAAGACAACCCTTATAATCACATTTAATTTCCAATGAAGAACCTCCCTCTTCATGAGTACGGAGATGGCTTTTGATGTTCTTTTTCCACTCCTTCTTCCCACATATCTCACAAGTAATATGAGTGTGGCAGGACTGGATATGGTCCTTAAGGCATTGCTTATTAGAAAAATATTTCATACAATCTGGTTCAGAGCAGAAGGCCTCCACTGAGTCCAGCTTAACTGCAGAAACAGAGGACAGCATTAGCATTAACATTCACAAAACTTTTAGCGACACCACATCTCCTCATTTGAGAAAAATGTGCTAATTCTATAGGTCACTTTACATTATTCAACAACCATAGACAATGAGAATATACAATAGACAATTGAACCTAAAAAAAAATAATAGAATTCAGAAATAAAACCTACCATGAGAATCCTCGTGCTTCCGCAGCTTCGAAGCAAATTTGAACACCTTTCCACAACCAGGTTCCTGGCACACATGCTGCTTCTGACCTTCAACGCTAGTAGAAGGGCAATCCTCACTGTGAAATTCCACAACATGCCTCTTCACGTTACCTTGAAAAGCAAATTCACTCTTACAGTTCTCAATTGGACACTTAAAAAGCTTCCCTTGGTGCTGAAGAAGATGACGGTTCAAATGGTCCTTTCTTCTATAAGTAGAACGACAATCATCGATTGTGCAAACATATGGCCTCTGTAAAGAACAAGCTGAAGTGAATTCATGAACAAATAACCCTAACTTAAAAGTTCACATGAACAAGCATTTAAATCTGAAGCTGTACAGTGTGATTGAGGCTCACTTGATGGAGCTTCACAGGAGGTCTCCCCCCTGGTACTAGTCCATTCAAGCTAAACCCTCACGCATTTTGGAGTTCTTTGTGTGGGATCCAATGCTTCACGCTGTCGAAACAATACTTCTCAGAAGTTCTAATTCCTGCAAAATTTACATCTTCAATTGTTGCAAACAATACAGAAAATTCATCCAAAAAGTAAAGAACAGACAAAAGAAAATCACAGACAGGCAACCATAATTGCAGAGTACACATGAACAAGCATTCAAACCTCAAAAGTACCACTGCGTGATTGAGGATCACTTGATGGAGCTTCACAGGAGGTCTCCCCCCTGGTACTGGTCCACTCAAGTCCATACCCTCTCGCATTTTGGAGTTCTTTGGTGGGATCCAATGCTTCACGCGATCCAAATGGTTTAGTTCTTAAACATGTTGATTCCTGCAAAAACTCTATCTTCAATCGATGCAAAACATACAGAAACTTCAACCAAAAAAGCACAAAAATCTCAGCTGTTTTGAAATCAATCATCAGCAGGATCATCAGATGCCACTGATTTCACTGCCAATCAGATACTTTTCCTTCCACAACTCTCATACAACCAGACATACAATCAGCTGTGTCTCTCCACAAAGTTACACCCAACTCATAAGAACAACCAATTCTCATCAACCCTATATAGACAATTAAAACTCAATACCTCAAGGGAATGGCTTTGCATATGCTGCTTCAGATGTGCAGGTTTCTTGAAACTAGCACCACATTCTTCACATGTATTAGACTTCTCCACCACAACTTCCTCATGACCCTTCGCCATTTCCATCTCATCCTACAGACCAAAACACAAAGAACCCAAATTTCAATCACAATCAACAGACCCAAAACCAGAAACAACCCAATTTCAAAATCTCTTCTAAACCCAGAACCCTATCTCCCTCATAATAAAAAACCCAATCCATAAAAATCACAACTTTAATGGTCCAAACCAAACCTTGTGCTGAGCCTGGATGTGAGAAGCAATCAGAGTCTTCTTAGATCTACAGATTCCACAGTATTTGCAGTAATACCGCCTTATGTCTCTGAAAATCGGCCTCTCATCCATTGCCGCAGTACTCAAATTTTCTGGAGTTCAAAATTGTGAAAGCTAGGGTTTTGGAATTGGGGATTTTGGGGCCTTTTATATTGGTGGCGGGTGTTTTACATTAACGGCCCAGATCTTGTCCGTTGATAAAAAATTATAACATGGTCTCAAATTATAGTACACGACTACACGTGGTGCCTCTGTAGTAGTACTTAGATTTTCTAAAATGCAAAATTGGCAAATATTCTGGATTTATTTCGGGTATCAGTGGCGGGTGTTTTACATGAACGGCTCAGATCTTACCACGTAAGCATCCTTTAATCTAAAAAATTATAATACAGTCTCAGACCATGGTACACATAATGGTACGGTTAATGTTATTGGTCCACATAACTTATACTAGCTCCTTAACATGTACTCTGCAAATGTCAATTAGTTTTTATTTTTATTTTTTTTTAAATTAAAAAATTTACTGTAATTTCTCTCCTAATTTTGGGAAAGCTTGTCATTGTTTCATGGCTTTTCTCTTCCGCCATAACCAAAAGGAACCCCCAACCCTTTAGGGAATTTTCGGGGGCTATCCCGCACGCGTTCTACCAGTACCAAGATATACCGAGCATAGCAAAAAAGGTAAATCTACTGTACAAACATAATGGCAAATCTCAGCTCATCGGAAAAATCTTTATTAGTCGCATCTTGTAGTTGTGCTAAAACCATGCCTAATGATAACTCATTACAGGTGGAATCCGGAGAAATCCATTCCGCCATATGGGTGGCTATCCGTTCCCAGTTATCCTGCAAACAGGCCGGAGGTATTGCAATTTTTTTAAATATAATATAGTTTATTGACTATCTTATCCTCATATAGAAATAATTTGTTTATTAATATTTATAGTATGTGAGGGTATATATGGTACTTTAAAAATTTAACCATTCCCTCAATAATTAAACCTTTAATTATATAAGATTTATTTATGAATGATTATGTTAATTTAATTTTTTTTTTACTTTGCATTCTATTATATAATTTTAATTAAATTCGAGTAATATAATTGGTCCGAACTAACGATGACAACGTTCCGTGATATGGTGAAATAGTGAGATCGTCTCCACAGAATGACGAAGTCTAAAACGTATAAAATGGCGGAGTTTTTGGAAAAAAAATCGTTTCTTGACTCGCCAAAAAGGAAGGCATGAAGAAGACTTCGAAAGGCGAGTCTGCATTCTACGCGCCGATTCCGGCCAACCCCGACCACCCCCAACACGTCGTCGTTTTAACTCATTACCGCGGCCCCTCTCCCGACTACCACGAACGACGTCGTCTCCGCCTCTGCGTATCCACCACCGTCGCTTTCGTCCTCCTCTCCGCCGCCGCGTTCTTCCTCTTCCCCTCCGACCCGGCCCTAGAGCTCGCCCGGATCCACCTCAACCACGTCGGAGTCCACTCGTCGCCGAAGCTCACTCTGGACCTATCGTTCTCGCTGACGATCAGGGTCCGGAATCGCGACTTCTTCTCTCTGGACTACGACTCGCTGGTGGTCAAAATCGGGTACCGGGGGAGAGAGCTAGGGTTTGTGAGCTCGGCCGGCGGGCGCGTTAGGGCCAGAGGGTCGTCGTACGTGAACGCAACGCTCGTGCTGGATGGGCTGGAGGTCATTCACGACGTGTTTTACTTGCTTGAAGATTTGGCTAGGGGTGTGATTCCCTTTGATACTGATACTGAGGTGGATGGAACTGTTGGGCTCTTTTTCTTCAAAATTCCTATCAAGGTAAGAAGTTCTCGATTTTCGATTCGAATTGGTTCTGTTTTGATGCTTAATTGAATGATGATCATGTGTTTTTGTTTGTGGAACTTGTATTGATTTGAAAGTTTAGAACAAATATGTGAACTTTGGTTGTGGTGATGTTTGTTTGCTGAGCTGCATTCGAGTTGGTGATTAGTTTGTTTTGATTCTAGTGTATTTCTATGCTGATTCGCAATGCTGGAAAAAGAAAAGGTAAAACCTAGTGCTATATGGTTTATCATGTATGAATGTATTGCTGCGGCTTGTGGAAGTAAGATATTTATGCAGAAAGAATAGAGAAAGTAGAAATGACGAAGCACATAACTGATAAAGTATCTATGCTGTCTGCTAATGGATGTATTGATTGATATAAGATGCGTGTGAAATGTTGCAGTTGAGTAAGGGTGAGATGAGTTAGTGTGTGATGTGATTGTGGTGTGGTTTACTTCTTCGTTTTGATATTTTCTAACTGTGATCATCAATTTGATCAGGGAAGAGCTTCGTGTGAGGTGTATGTGAATACAAACAATCAGACAGTTGTTCGTCAAGATTGTTACCCTGAGGTGAGGATTATCTTTACTTTCTTTTTATGTAGTTAATCTGAATATTCAATAAATTCTCTGTAGATTTTGCATGAGATGTTGATTTCTACTTTATAGCCTTCCTTTGTCAATTGCCTCCACAGGGAAGCTCTTTCCTCTTCTTTTGTCAGTCCTGAGTCCTCAGTCATGAATGATTGATAGTCTACTTTTCATCTGTAACTATGAATAGTCCCAAGTTTAATATGGTCCAAAGGCTAGTTGAAGTTTAGGTTCTCTGGTTCCCAGTACTGGATAGGCTAAAGTTTCATCCTAGGGGAGCTAGGTTTGCACTAGTTCCCTCTAATGATGTGTCAATTCATCTGGTCTTAAGGATGACCTTTTTTAAAAAAATAGAATAAGAAAAGAGGGGCAGTACTCTGATATATGGTGAGTTCTCCGGCATTTTGAGAAAATAATGAAAATAAAGTATGAGCAATTCAACCCTTAGATTGCACCTTATAAGGAGGTTACATTATTTAACAGAATATGATTTCAAGCATTAACAAAAATTGAGGTGTACACTATGTATTTTCATCTGTAAGACATAATTCTTTGAATCATGACATTATTTTTACATGGAAGAAACAGTCTGTGTATATTGTGATCACTAACTTATTCTTTTTGAATTCTTGCAGTGAAGAGGTTGAAATCAAGTGGTGTTAAAGCTGAATTAGAGTTTTTACAACTTGTAGAGTATGAGCATGTACTATATGGGTAAAACGCTTTGGTTGGGCGATCTACAGCTTAAATACCGAAAAAAGATCCTTGAAACAAATTCATCATGTATTCAACAATTAAATTGCATGGTATATAAATCAAACTTCATTTCGTATGGTTGAGATTGTTTTACTTTTTATTGTTTACTGAAATGAAGGATTCGATGCAAAACTTGTATGTCAGTTTGATGTAAACACTAGGACAAAGAATCCATTTCAACGAGTCATGGTCCCTGTCCCCGAGCCACCTCCACACTATGCTGTTTGCTTTCTTTTGTAAGGAAGTTTCATGACCAAGTGACCAACCAAAGCAGGTAGTCAATGATTTCTGATTTGGAAAAACCACTTGTTAGGAATACAAGAAATAATTATTAATTTGTGAAATGAGGAATAATTAGGGTGTACTGACCGCAAACTCGAGAATCGGGCCCGCTCATCGTAAGATTAGGCCTGCCATATCTAAGCCCAATTATGAATCCTATTTCGAACCACAGAAGGAGTAGAGTCCAATTCCCTCTGAGATAATGGAGTTGAGGCTTCATGTATAAATAAACAAACAAAGGGCCGACCGAACCCAAAGTAAACTGAGAAAAACCAAACATTTCCATATGTCCCCCAAAACCGGTCTCAACCTAGCCAACAGAGCCAGCAACGGCGAAGACGAACGGCTTCATCGGCTTCTACGCTGCTGTGAACCACTGCATCATAAGGCTGATAAGCACATGAGGTCTAAGAAGAAGAAGAAGAGAAGTGAGAAGTTGAAGTTGAACGAGGAGGAGGCTAACAAGTCTCTGTATATATGTCACATTGAGCACCACCCTGGAAGGTGGGTCGCTTATGTTGTCCGCGCCATCAACTTGTCCGATTTGTTGTTATCATCAGAAGATGATGATGGTTTGCAATTACGGCAGCCGCCGGCATGAAACCCTGCGGCCGTATGCCTTCATTTGATCGTCCCGACATAGTTTGGCATAGAGATGTTTACGCCTTTGAGACTGACCCCAACAAGCACAAGCAGCCTCGTGATAATACTCATAATAGTAGAATTACCAAGATGGGTGGCACATTAGTTGAAGCCAAGTTTCGTCCTCTGATGGAGGAGGTGGAGGGCAAACTGTATGCACTTTCATATAGGCTGGTGGCTGATCCTCCCTCATTTGAGGTATTCGACCCGAAAGTGGGGAGTTGGGCGCCCCTGCCCCAGCCTCCATTCTTCAAACATCATGGTCAGTATAACCGCGGTGGCTTCCTCTCTTATGCAGTTACTGGCACCAAGATGCTTGTGTCTCAGGAGAGATGTCCCGTCTTCTGTTTCGATGTAGCTCACCCAGAGAGAGAATGGAGATTAGTCTCTTCTATGTGCCAACGCGGCCCTTTTCCTTTTAAAAACAAGGCTTTGGTACGGTCCTAGACCTGCCGGCAGGTGCTGATGACAAGAAGAAGATAATGTTTGCCTATAGTTTTGGTCGTTGGTATCTAGGAGTTTATCTTATGTCCTTGGAAGAAAATCAAGAATCTATCACACGAATTGGTGATTTGAAGCTGCCAAGTTTGCCTCAGGAATATGAATTTGCAAAAAGATGTTATTTTGTCCATATAGGAGGTGAACTTAAGAGCTGAAGCAGCTGTAATTGGGATGCCCAGTTTTTCCACAACAGTACGTTGGGCTAAGAAAGTTCATTGTCCAACCGCAATCGATGAAGATGTCGATTGAGATGTCTAGAATGGTGCCTCGCAATTTCATCATTTCACTGAGCGAGATGTTAGTGATCTTGTGCAGCAGATAAAGAGTAAGGTGTTCATCTGGGAGTTCCTCTAATTCTAGAGAGGAGGGAAACTCTTCAAGTTGCTGGAAATAATCAAGGATGGCTAGGAAGGGTTTCTGCAGATATGGTACTCATGGTGCTTTTCATCACAGTTAAAGCAGATACCTTTGGCATGCCTCTCTCACTGTTCAAGGATTGAAAGTGGCGGAATGGCGGTGGTATTTGAAGGTGGTTGTGTGGTTGGCTTGAGGGGAATGGTAGAGTATCCTGGTAGGTAGTGTAGATGTGGCTGGTTGGACTACGGGGTAGCTGGTGGGTATTGAGTTTGGAAGTTGGTTCTGTATTAGATGAGTATGGTTGTGAGTAGCAGAGCTCTAGTGCGACCACCAGAGCTAAGCATCACTGCTCCTCCACCTTTACCACATTCCGGCCATCATTTCAACCCATCGCTGCCAGCAATAACCTCAGAGCAAACCGGTCACCAACATCTTGAAATCTCATTGCTCACTGGTGCCAGCAATTCCAGCAGATGCCGTGGCACTAGCCGCCGCTGGCGCATGAGCCATCGAGAGCCACTGTGAGCTCCACCGGCTGGTAAGTCAGAATTAGTCACCTCTCTTCATTCTTGAGACCTCTGGTTTGATTTGGATACAGAACCCTAACCCTAATTTAATAGGTTGTCCTAAATTGTGTGAGGTTTGTGGGATTCAACGTTGTGGAGTCTTGGAGAATGAGATGTCGTTGGGTTCAGTATGATGAATATTGAAGAATGGTAAGGGCCTGGGTTCGATGATCGAAATATTGAGTTGTTGTGATTATGGTTTGTTGTTGAATAGAATGAATATGATATGAAACTGCCTTTAGTGGACTTTTTTGAAAGAGGTTAACGTTGTCAAATGGTGAATGAGAGTAGTTATTCAAGGATTTAGAGTTCGTTATCATCACTCTAATTATCGTTCCAAATATTATAATTGTAAGAAAGCATGTTTGTCGTTGATAAAGAAAGTGTAAATCGGCCAAGTCCATAAGATTTTGGTAATGGCAAAGAATAAGTGTGATTTGGCTTAAAGTAAAGAGACATTTGACTTGGGGTAATTAACATGATATTTTGTTATCGAAATTGGAGTGTCGTATTACAAAGGGTAAAGGAATTGTTGATAAGGAATTTAAGTATTAATCATTGTTGAGAGGTGATCGATCGACATAGATAATTAATTGGCACTCGTTTGGTTGTTAAATTAAAATGATGATCAAGGCTCTATAATGGTCTAACTATAAAGCCTCGTTTGGTTCGCGTAAAAGAAATCAATTGCTTTGTATTTCCTATGGGAAATACAAAGCTAGTGGAAAGTTTGTTCTCCTTTCCACTGTTTGGAAACATTGGGAAAGCAACTAGAAAATATGTGTGTTTCCATTTTAGTGTTTGGTTTGTGCAAGGAAATGAAACTAAAATATATTAAAATTCCATTTACATCCTCATGTATAATAATATAGAATTACGCAAATCTCATAAACTTTTTGAATAAAATTGTCAATCATAATTTTCAACAAGGATAGAAATGAATTTATAAGATGTAATTAATGCTGGGAAAGTATAAGGGAAAATGAATCATTTGGAGGATGGGAGGATCTACTTTCCCATATATTTTCCCTTCTCAAAGGAAAGTTGTTCATTTCCTTATGCACACCAAACATAGAAAAAGAATACATTCTCTTTCCTAAATTCTTAAATCCGCGACTTAAACGAGACCTAAAGGTTTTTAAGTATTTAAAGAAGTAATTATTCCTTTCAAAAAAAAAAAAAGAAGTAATTATTATTAGTAACTATAATGGTTGTGCGATCTACAGCTTAAATACCGCAAAAAGATCATTGAAACAAATTCATTATGTATTCAACAATTAAATTGCATGGTATATAAATCAACAGCAAGGTTCCAAAGAGGACGTCCTTGCTATACATAATCTGCGGATGGGTTGCGGACAGCCGTCCGTTTCTTTAAATGAAAACCAACGGCCCAGATCGATCTCTTCCCAAAGAACAACACGGGTCGAAGTACAAAGCCTCAGACGAACTGTAGACTCTCCACTTCGATGCAGCCAAGGACGTTGGTTCTCCATCTCATCTCCACCCAAAATCCAGGTCTTCTCCTCTCCAAATACTAGAAACTCATCTCCGGAGTGATTCCACCGGCGACGCTCGATATCAGTCCTCGCCGAACCTTGTCATCTCCTTAGTCCTCCTCACTGCTGCCGTTTGGGTTCCACGATGACGCGGTCAACGGAGCTCATCATCGGTGAAGACCCCGATGAAGGTCCCCAAGTCGCCGTAAAAGGTAAAGCTTTGAGTTTTCTGAGTTTGAAGATTTGGGATTACTGAGTTTGAAGATTTGGGATTACTGAGTTTGAAGATTTGGGATTACTGATTTTGTTTTTGGGATTACTGATTTTTCCGCAATTATCTACAGGTGACTCCTGCTGTGAAGAGCCTTCAGCAAAAGTCCAATTCATTGTTCTCTTATGAGTTATGAGCTTCAAGAGATTGTCCATGTTAAGGCAGAGATCAGTAGTTATCACGGACGTCCTCTTTGGGATTTTTCAGATTTCATATTTCAGATTTTGAGGGTTATGGATTTTGTGGTGTGTGTGATTTTTCAGGTTTTGGATTTGCAAGATGATTTCAGTTAATGTCTGAGGATAGTTGTTCATCATCTCATTTCGTAGAATAATGTCTCAAACAGATTAGTTAACTACCAGAAAACATGCTCTCTAAGGTAAGCTTTGAGCTTTCTGTATTTGGTATTTTTTTTTTTTTTTTTTTGATTTTGCACCTGATTTGGTCAGTTTAAGGGATATGGATTTTGTGGTGTGTTTGATTTGTTGAGAAATAGCTACTGTGATTGACAACCATGATGAGGCAGGTAAACATTTGAAGGACAAGAAAAATGGCCACTACCTTCATCATAGACATGGTCACAATCATTACTCAGTAGAGGAGAAAGATCACCATCATCGGGATTCAGTTAAGCACATCAAAGACCACAGTAGAAATGGAACTGATAACATTAATGATGGTCCTGATGATCAGAATGTGTAGATGATCTTATAGGACGCAGAGTTCATTCCCTGGTTTGGTCTTGTTTACATTGATTCTTAATTGTTGGGAGGGATGTCCTCTTTCCTCCATTTGTACCTTAAACTTCTATTGAATTAAGAGGCCTGGCCTTTTTTAACATTCCCAATTATGAATTGATATCTGAAAATTCTGCTATGTGAGGTTGTTTTGTGATCAGTTTAGAGAAAAGAAAAAGTACAAAAAGAAAGGAGGTTCTCAGCATTGCTGGTTTGACGATTAAAGCCGAGCTTGTTAGCTGAACAAGTTTTTAACAAATTTTTTTACTGTTTTGCAATATGTTCTATATATATTCCCAGTGCTCAAATAATTGTGGGAGTGGCTTGCATGAGCTAGCAAGGTTGAAGTTCCAATCCACGAGGAAAACTAAGATTTTTTTATTTTTTTTTTATCAATAAAACTAAGATATTTGGATGCTCAAACCGCTGAAGATCTATGTATCTTTGAACCAATCCCTGTTCTCCAAGACTGAACGTTTGAATAATGTATTAGGACAGTCAAATTCTAATCGATTGTCAAGAAATTCTTTTTCCATTTCAAGTTGCACATTATTAGAAGATGCTCTAAACTTCAAAGATTAGTATGTGATCTATTATTGTTATATATTTTCAGGGTATCATGAAATTAGTTGTCAGGAGTTTAGACTTCCATTCAACACACAAACGGAAAATGTCAAATGAAATTGAAAGTGTAAGCTTACTTGAAAATAGTTGCTATAGCATAGACATTTTGACACAAAAATGGATCATATTTCATACTAATGCCGACGACCAAACAGCTGTTTTAAATAAAAACAACAAATGCTCAGGAGTCAAAACGCCAAAATTGTATTTATTTTTCTGATTCCAAGCTAGGATATTGTATCCTCAGCAGTGGGGAACAAATTAATAGCAACTATTACTCAACAATGGTACAACAATGCAGGCTTATTCTCTGCAAGAAAATAAAAAAATATGTCAGCAAGCCTAAGCAACAAGATCATGAAATATTGCCTCAAGGAAACTAATCAAAAACGCAAATTGGCACCTGTAAAATGTACGAAGTGCTGTGAAGTC
The DNA here is from genome assembly GCF_002994745.2 of Rosa chinensis. Lineage (NCBI taxonomy): Eukaryota > Viridiplantae > Streptophyta > Magnoliopsida > Rosales > Rosaceae > Rosa > Rosa chinensis. The sequence continues at coordinate 4,387,499 of NC_037089.1, forward strand.
CATATAAACTCCACGTTCGTACATGAAATCAAAGAGGCTGGAACCAATATTAGGAAAGAGGTCAAATACCACTTCTCCAATTTGATTTTTATCAAAGAAATCTGCAGGTGGGGGAACATCCTTCATCCTGCACTGGTTGAAGTGGATGATGAGATTACGCACTAGCTCGGCTTCATCTGTGGGATTATCACCGTAAATTCTGTAATTGTAGGCTCTCCACACATAAATGTTTTCTATGCAAGTTTCAAAAAGATTAATCTCCCTGTGGTATTTCTCCTCTGCCCAAAATCGATAAGCTACATCCCAATTGCACTCTCTCCGATTGTAATCAAACTTCCTAAGCCGGAGGTTTTCAACCGCCACTACTGGGAAGTCATTGATTTCCTCCCGGCTTTGTAAAAGTTTATGGAAATACAAATTCTGAAATCTGAGCCTGTGTCAAAATAAAAGAGTCAAAATAGTATAAATAAGGATAATCATAGAAAAATATGGGATATGAAAGAGGGATTGCAATTGCTTTCCCGTGTGGTGCTCAGATTGAAAAATGTTTAATCTGCAGAGTTTGATGGTGCTGCCATGGCAGACTCGATCACAAAAAGAAATTATTATTACAGAGAAAGCGAACAGGAAGAAACAAGATTGGTGAAAGGTAAAAATGGGAAGGAGTTATGGGGTAGTTGGCCTACTTATGTGTATGATATAGAGCTTTCAGTAATTGGGAACAGAAAGCTCAAACTCAACTTATTATTCTGATCAAACACTCTTATAGGATCAATTATACAAAAACCACTGCCAATCCTCGCCAAATTCCCCATTTTTCTAGTGAGTTACTACATGTTTGATAAGACCTTGCACTAATCAAAATGTCATGCTTCCACTTTTGCAGCAGAGAATCAAATGATTAATACATGAACTTAGACCCAATTTCAATAAAAGACTCAAAAATAGATAGAAAAAGGAGAGGGTCTTAAATGGGGTGTGTGTGTTTTTGTGGTACACAATAGGAAAGGGAACAAAAAAACCTTACAGTGTGAGGGTTGGGTCACTCAGCTTTCTACAAAAGTCCTCAAGAAGCCTATTATCTGCCGCAGGGCCATAAACAGAAAGAATGAAATCCCGATACCGAATTGCGTAGTTCCAAGAATCGTTTCGAGAGCCTTCCCTCGGAATATAGGCTTTGTTATCCCTGACTTTGACAGTGTATGTATCCAAGGGAGGTACAGCCATACTGTTAGCCCATCTAAATGCTACTTCATCTAAGACATCCCTGTAGAAAATGACACAGACATTAGAAACAAGTATTAGACAGAGATTAGAGACAAGTATGGACAGAAATTCATTCTTGCTTATGAGAAATCAAAAAAGAAACAATCTTTTTTACTCTCACCTATTCAACTTTTGAAGGATAGGCGCCGATTGATACCATAGCAATTCATTCTTCCAGTTGACAACCTCATAGAATATCCATCCCAAGCCATCGATCGTATCCTGGATACATTGGCCTCTGGCACGCCTTCGCTCAGAACGTCTCTCGGCCACGGGGCTTTGATTTTGGGTGGGGAATTAGGGTTTAGCAGATTGTGAATCTGGGTAGGGATTTAGGTTTAGCAAGAGATTGGTGAATTTGCGGATTAGGGTTTAGCAAATAAATGTCAATTGGGGAATATTTTTCCAGGTTTGAAAAGAATTCGATTGTCTGGGTTTTAGGGTTTTGCGTAGGCTTTGTGATTTTGGGGAGGATTTGAATAGAACCTTTCTAACGGTATAGTAGCGATTTAGGCCGAGGAAACCCCGGTGGTCATGGGCTTGGGCCAATCAACGAGGCACTGAACCTTGTGAGGATCCATGGAGACCCCTTGGGCCGAGATGGTGTGACCCAAATATTGAACACTTGTTTGGGCCCATGTACACTTAGACAACTTGACATGTAATTGGTGATCATATAGCATGCGCAACACCTCTTCCAAATGCAACAGATGAGTTTCCAAGTCTTTGCTATACACTAGAATACACTAGAATGTCATTAAAAAAAAAAAAAAACAAGCACATGTTTTCAAAGTACATCACAAAAAATATGATTCATTAAGGCTTGAAAAGTGGATGGTGCATTAGAGGTAGGCCGGATTAATCCTTGGTGCAACATGCCCTTTACTTAGGCCTCTAATTCTGTTTTCTGAGAATGTGCATATCTATAGGGCTGGACATTAACTGGGCCGGAATTGGGAAGTAAAGGTATCTTGTGGTCAATAGCTGTAATGGGTAGGCCTGGGGGGGGGGGGGGGGGGGGGGGTGTGGTCAAAGAGCAGCCAAAATTGTGCAAAAGTGGGGCTATTTCTGGTGAATGGGCCGGTATGGATGGGTCAGATATGATGGAGTGAAGCTGGGTTGAGGGATCAAGGTGATCTGAAGGGATAAGATCTAAAATCTCATAGTCTTTGACGGTCTTGCTCGTGATGCCTCTCAAGACATGGCGGCGACCATCTACCACAAAGATCATGATTTTGTCTAGAAAATGCTAGCCTATGAAACCCATGGTATTCAACCACTGTGCACCGAGAACCAGGTCACATCCGGCGACGGAAAGGAGGAGGAATGAGTCTGTGAAAGGGTAGTCTGGCACACACACAGTGATGCCGTGGGCTTGGCCTGAAGGTGTAAGGGTATGGGCGGATGAGGTGGTGAACTTAAGAGCTGAAGGAGCTGTAATTTGGATGCCCAGTTTTTCCACAACAGTTGGGCTAAGAAAGTTCATTGTCGAACCGCAATTGATGAAGATGTCGATTGTGATGTCTAGAATGGTGCCTCGCAATTTCATCATTTCACTGAGCGAGGTGTTAGTGATCTTGTGCAGCGGATAGAGAGTAGGGTGTTCATCTGGGAGTTCCTCTAATTCCAGAGAGGAGGGAAACTCTTCAAGTTGCTCTTCAATTTTCTGGAAATAATCAAGGATGGCTAAGAAGGGTTTTGCAGATATGGTACTCATGGTACTTTTCATCACAGTTAAAGTAGAGACCTTTGGCACGCCTCTCTCGCTGTTCAAGGATTGAAAGTGGCGGAATGGTGGTGGTATTTGAGGGTGGTTATGTGGTTGGCTTGAGGGGAATGGTAGAGTATTTGGTAGTGCAGATGTGGCTGGTTGGACTACGGGGTAGCTGGTGGGTATAGAGTGTGGAAGTTGGTTCTGTATTAGATGAGTATGGTTGTGAGTAGCAGAGCTCTAGTGCGACCACCAGAGCTAAGCATCACTGCTCCTCCACCTTTATCACATTCCAGCCATCATTTCAACCCATCGCTGCCAGCAATAACCTCATAGCAAACCGGTCACCAACATCATGAAATCTCATTGCTCACTGGTGCAAGCAATTTCAGCAGATGCCGTGGCACTAGCCGCCGTTGGCGCATGAGCCACCAAGAGCCACTGTGAGCGCCACTGGCTAGTAAGTCAGAATTCGTCACCTCTCTTCATACTTGAAACCTCTGGTTTGATTTGGATACAGAACCCTAACCCTAACTTAATAGGTTGTCCTAAATTGTGTGAGGTTTGTGGGATTCAACGTACGTTATGGAGTCTTGGAGAATGAGATGTCGTTGGGTTCAGTATGATGAATATTGAAGAATGGTAAGGGCATGGGTTCGATGATCGAAATATTGAGTTGTTGTGATTATGGTTTGTTGTTGAATAGAATGAATATGATAAGAAACTGCCTTTAGTGGACTTTATTGAAAGAGGTTAACGTTGTCAAATGGTGAATGAGAGTAGTTGTTCAAGGATTTAGATTTCGTTATCGTCACTCAAATTATCGTTCCAAATATTATAATTGTAAGAAAGCATGTTTGTCGTTGACAAAGAAAGTGTAAATCGGCCAAGTCCATAAGATTTTGGTAATGGCAAGGAATAAGTGTGATTTGGCTTAATGTAAAGTGACATTTGACTTCCCTTCCAAAAAAATAAAAGAGACATTTGACTTCGGGTAATTAACGTGATATTTTGTTATCGAAATTGGAGTGTCGTATTACAAAGGTAAACTCTTTAAAGGAATTGTTGATAAGGAATTTGAGTATTAATCATTGTTGAGAGGTGATCGACATGGATAATTAATTGGCACTCGTTAGGTTGTCAAATTAAAATGATGAACAAGGCTCTATAATGGTTTAACTATAAGGCCTCGTTTGGTTCGCATAAAGGAAATCAATTGCTTTGTATTTCCTATCGGAAATGAAAGCTAGTGGAAAGTTTGTTCTCCTTTCCACTGTTTGGAAACATTGGGAAAGCGACGAGAAAATATGTGTGTTTCCATAAACTTTTTGAATAAAATTGTCAATCATAATTTTCAACAATGATAGAAATGAATTTATAATATGTAATTAATGCTGGGAAAGTATAAAGGAAAATGAATCATTTGGAGGATTCACTTTCCCCCATATTTTCCCTTCTCAAAGGAAAGTTGTTTATTTCCTTATGCACACCAAATATAGGAAATGAATACATTCTCTTTCCCAAATTCTTAAATCCGCAACTCAAACGAGGCCTAAAGATTTTTAAGTATTTAAAGGAGTAATTATTATTAGTAACTATAATGGTTGTGCGATCTACAGCTTAAATACTGCAAAAAGATCATTGAAACAAATTCATTATGTATTCAACATTAAATTGCATGTCAAACTTCATTATATAAATCAAACTTCATTTCCTATGGTTGAGATTGTTTTACTTCTTATTGGTTACCGAAATGAGGGATTGGATGCAAAACTTGTATGTCAGTTTGATGTAAACACTAGGACAAAGAATCCATTTCAAAGAGTCATGGTCCCTGAGCCACCTCCACAATATGCTGTTTGCTTTCTTTTGTTAGGAACTATCATGACCGAGTGACCAACCAAAACAGGTAGTCAATGATTTCTGATTTGGAAAACCCACTTGTTCGGAGTACAAGAAGGAATTTAACAACGGTAACTAGTTTGAGCTCATCCGAATTTGTATATGTCATTCAACTAGGATTAGGAATAAAATCCAACTGAGAATAGAATACATAACCAAATTGGACCGAGTTATGTAATTCGATTAGGAAAAACATAAAACTCTTTCTAAATTAGTAAATTATTCACTTATCAATCCTCTCTAAAATAATGATTTCCCATTTTTTGTCCATAATATTAATTTGTGAAACGAAGAAGAACTAGGGTGTACTGACCGCAAACTCGAAAATTGGGCCCGCTCATCGTAAGCTTAGGCCTACCATATCTAAGCCCAAACATGAATCCTATTTCGAACTACAGAAGGAGTAGAGTCCACTTCCCTCTGAGATCAGGAGTTAAGGCTTTCATGTATAAATACACAAACAAGGGGCGGGCCGAGGAACCCAAAGCAAACTGAGAAAAACCAAACATTTCCAATGTCCCCCAAAAAGTGGCTCAACCTAGCCAACAGATCCAGCGATCGGGAAGACGAACGGCGTCATCGGCTTCGACGCTGCCGTGAACCACCGCATCATAAGGCTGATAAGCACAGGAAGTCTAAGAAGAAGAGAAGTGAGAAGCTGAAGTTGAACGAGGAGGAGGCTAACAAGTCTCTGTACATATGTCACATTGAGCACCACCCTGGAAGGTGGGTCGCTTATGTTGTCCGCGCCATCAACTTGTCCGATTTGTTGTTGTCATCAGAAGACGATGATGGTTTGCAATTACGGCAAGTGGGTTATAAGGCCGGGGATGAACTCCCGGGGTCTGTGGGTTGCGGTGTGTGGGGCTCCCGGATTGTTTTCGCCGCCGGCATGAAACCCTGCGGCCGTATGCCTTCATTTGATCGTCCCGACATAGTTTGGCATAGAGATGTTTACGCCTTTGAAACTGACCCCAACAAGCAGCCTCGTGATAATAGTAGAATTACCAAGATGGGTGGCACATTAGTTGAAGCCAAGTATCTTCCTCGGATGGAGGAGGTGGGGGGCAAACTGTATGCACTTTCATATAGGCTGGTGGCTGATCCTCCCTCATTTGAGGTATTTGACCCGAAAGTGGGGACTTGGGCACCCCTGCCCCAGCCTCCATTCTTCAAACATCTTGGTCAGTATAACCGTGGTGGCTTCCTCTCTTATGCAGTTACTGGCACCAAGATGTTTGTGTCTCAGGCGAGATGTCCTGTGTTCTGTTTCGATGTAGCTCACCCAGACAGAGAATGGAGATTAGTCTCTTCTATGTGCCAACGCGGCCCTTTTCCTTTTGTAAACAAAGCTTTGGTCCTGGACCTGCCGGCGGGTGCTGATGACAAGAAGAAGATAATGTTTGCCTATAGTTTTGGTCGTTGGTATCTAGGAGTTTATCTTATGTCCTTGGAAGAAAATCAAGAATCGATCACCCGAATTGGTGATTTTCAGCTGCCAAGGTTGCCTCAGGAATATGAATTTGCACAAAGATGTTATTTTGTCCATATAGGAGGTCAGAAAGCCTGCATTGTTGCCCCCGAATTGGTTAGGCCATATAAACAAGGACCTGATATTAACGAGGCTGGGACTCATAGGACACAGGGTGTTGCCATACCATTTCAATTTGAAGTTGATATCACCAAGGTCGACAAGGATGAGAAGAATTGTTTGACCCTCCAATTCATGCCTACTCGTATCTTCGAATTCTATACCAACCCGTCCACTTTTCCTGATCCTGAAGCGGAAGGTTGCTTTGTGCTATAATTAGTTAGTTTGTTGCATTGCTGATGATAGTTTTCGTAATATATTGATTGCTTAGGAGGAGGACCTTTCAGCATCTTTGAATCTTTTTTATTTATTTTCTTTTCAGTATTTCATGTTCTGTATTTGTATTATATATGCTCCTTAAACAGATATCTGTTTCAGTCAATGATAACATTATTTTCCTCTCCTGATTGTTTTGTATTATTTTACAAGTATCCTATGCGCTGTCAAGAAGAATAATTTTCTGTACTGGTAGTTTCTATATCTGGTGCACAATATGGTTGTCTAATTCTTAATAATCCGTGTTGTGTAGTGATTTTGTGGAAATAATGATTATTCAACTATAAAGGTGCTTGATTAATACTGCTATGTGTTATAAGCAGCCATTTGCATGTCCAAGATTCAAGAGGCTTCAATCTGTGCCAGCAGAATAATTCAGTTACAGGCAAAGAGTTTGTCAGTTGCAGGCATTGTTTAAGTTTTGATGAAACATTTGGAACTTTTTGTTACAAAAGCTGTGATCTCCATGTTTATCTAAGAACTGAAGTGAGGAAGGTATTTTTTATGCATATGGCTTGGGAGATGGAATGCCTATTAATATTGTGAAGGACAGGGTAGTGGTTTTAATTCTAGGAGTATATTTTGCAGTACGAAAGGAATCGGATACAAGCGGGAGAATCCCCTATTTACAACAGCAGTGATTACTGCTTACAGATATATAACAGTGGACCTGTTTGAGGTGGATCGGAAGTCTGAAGGCTTTCGTATTCACTGTTGGTTGTATTCATATTCCTGGTCAACTAACTGGAGCAGACTGATTTAAAGAAGAGGGACTAGCAGAAGCAGTCCATAGAGAGGTTCACCAGGTTTCCTGATGCCATCTGGTGTGCAGAGCAGGTGCCCTTCTTACATCAGCAATGTGTATGGCACTTTAATTTTGTTTGGCTTGCTGGTTAAGTGATTTCTTTTCGTAGAAAAAACAAGCAGGTGGCTTACACCCAAGTTCTAGTGTAATTGTTGGAGGAAAATAATGCGGACTCGAAGAAGATTATGTTTCTATTAGTGTTTGATTGTTGTGCTTCTTGAGTTTCTTTTACCCCGTTTTCTATTATAAAGGAGGTGATATGAGTAATCCTAGGGTTCAAGGGTTGAAGCTATAATTAGATTCGAGTTCCAGGGCTTCTAAATCTAGAGAAACAATGATGTCTCTTTCCAGTGTCGTCCAAAGTTTTGTGTGGCCCTGTAACGTTATAGGATCTGTATCTCGCTGTCTATTCTGAGTATGGGTGCAATTAACTAGGTAAGATGTCCTGTTTAAACCCAAGCTTGCGAGTAATCTTGTGGCAAAAGCCAGTAACGACAGCTGGTTAGTGGTTCGGCCAAAACTATAGGTACTGCCAAACTGAAATTGGTGGTTTGGCCAAAACTATAGGTAGAAATGGTCTGAGCAAGGACTAGAGAGATGGAGAAGAGGAATAACTGTCATGTGTATCAGTTTTTTAACTCTTTTTTATTGTTGTGGTACTTGGTTTTGGTTTACCCCATTTTAAGTAACATAATAGGAACACTGCCTACTTGAAGACTCGAAGAAGCTTATGTTTCTGAGTATCAGAAGGCTTTACAGTCTACTATTGGGTTTGTACTTTAAAGCAGCAGACGCTATAAGCTGCTGGGTAGAGGAAGTTTACCTTCGAAGTAGCAGCTCTAGTTCTGAGGGAGCTCAATACCCATACACCCATTTAGAACGAGGAAGCATTTTTTGAGGTCAACCAAACGACATCTCGTATTTATGAACAATGTTTATGAACTTCCGAATACTCATCCTGGAATCAAAGGTTGTTATGAAAGATAGATTCAAAGCAAACGAGACACAACCACTGGGAAAAATCTGCCTTTTTTTTGTTTTTTTTTTAAAGGGAAAAAATTTGCAGATTTATAAGAAGGCAGATGACAACAGTCGGTATGAAAAATTTCAGAAGAAGATAAAAGGTACCCCTTTCTTTGAATTTACAAGGTACCCTTAAAAGAAATGAGAACAACTACTGAGAAAGAATATGTGGATTTATTATAATCCAAATGGCAACAGATATAAGGTACCCTGCTTCTATAAAAGAAACAAGAACAGTGGATCCATAGGATATACACGAAGCTTCTGGTCCGTGTTATACAGTTAAAACATGACGTTCAATTATTGTATTGTTGTTTGATGTAGATTAACATCAAATGCATTTTGAACTTCTGGCCAAAATAATATACTCGAAATGTCGAGTTTAAATTTCATGACCATAATGAGTGAAGGACTTTAGATGGTCATCTAGTTAGTATGATCATTGAGGAACTTCAGGTCCACATGTAATTAAGGATCAAGGAACTATAGGTTCTGATCTCTTTTAATTACAAAATCCACGATAACAAATTTGGGGTATACTCATACTCGTTTGTCATAAACCAACGGTTAAATATCTGCTTACTTTTAAATTTGTGTCAAAATAATCCCCTCAAAGCTTCAAGTTTGAGGTTGACCCAAATTAAAGCTGTTCGATAAGTTGTCCATATGCTCAAAACTTAAGGCTCGAGTCTGCACAATTAGAACTTCAGGTTTTAAGGTGAAGTGAACTTATGGTATAGTAATTAATGTAAGAAAACAATAAGAATGCTTTAAGTAAGCATAAAAAAAAAATGTATCAATCAATATACAAAAATTCAACTTCCAGTTCGAGTTGATATAAAGTCAAATAAACTATGAATGAATCATATGTGTAATCGAATCTTCAGGTTCGAATTTTTTTTCTACGAACTGCAAGTTCTAAGATTTCGTAATTTGAACTTCGGGTTCAAATAAATTTGGTCTTCGAAACTTCAGGCTCGAGGTGACTAAAGTGAAGCTTCAAGTTCACTTTTATACTCAAAGCTTCGGGTTTGAGTTTTATTGTTAGAACTTCATGTTCTACTATGAAATTTTGAACTTCTGGTTCAAAAATATTACATTCGAAATTCATATGTTCGAGATATAGGGCTACTGGCCCATATGAATAACAAAAAAGTTAAAAGATAAGTACTGTAAAGAAAGTACATAACAAAATAGGAAAATCACAGAGAAGAAAAAAAATAAATTATGGAGTAATTTTTACAGTGGAAACTCCTGGTTCCATAAATGAAGAAAATACACAGAACTTCTGGTCTGGTTAGCTTCACGAATATGATAATCTTGTTTCTCTCCTCTAATTGCACACGAACATAATACCAAAATAAGGTGAGGAACTTCAGGCCCTCTTATGATCAGGGATCACAACATGCAGTTTCAATCATTATATAACTCTGAGGAACTTCTTTTCCTTGTTAATTGTATAAGCACTGAGAAACTTCATGTAGCAATTTTGATTATGTAACTCGAGGAACTTCAGGCCCTCTGTAATTGAATCAAGAGACTTCAGGTCTCGATCTAAAATTCTTTCAATCAAAAGGCTGAAATATGCACTGATCATGTATATGTGTATATTGGTTTGGAATTGGGATACACAAAATCACCAAACTCCCTCTTTCTTCAGCCTTGCCTGAACCAATAAATGCTAAATCTTCTCTGCAGGAAACAATATTAATCAATAAATGTAAACTGCAATTATGGTCACTGCCAATTTTTTAGATATATAGGAAATTAAAAAAAAATCATGATTATTCAATAAAACTCAATATCCAATAGAGACCCAGTAGGGAGAAGAAGCCATGGATTGCAGAAGCACATACACATGGCAGACGAAGTTGAAATAAAAAAAACGAAGAAAAACCCCAATTGTTTGAGCCCAAAAGTATTTTTGGCAAGATCCCTTAGGGGATTTAGCACAGCGGGCTGATACCTGCGGCCCAAAAATAAGCCTACTTGGGTTTGGGTTACAGCTTCACCCATTCCGTGATCCATAAGGAAGACGAGTCCTTGTTAGAGTCAAGTAGCGGTGATCGAATAGGAAACTTCAATCAATAATCCTTCTGTGGCAAGGAACAGTCGAAACCCTAGGTATAAATACTAGGTTTCAAGGACGAATTAGAGACAACTCTTCAATCAACTAATCATACAGATTATCAAAGCCTCTCCGGAGCAAACCTACCTGCAACCCAGCGAAGCTAAAGATACGCTTTAGCAAACCCGTGCTTTCTCCAAGCTTCCCAGTGATTGCTTTGCTCAACCTACAACGTTGAGTATTGATTCGGTGACGCGAAGAGATCACAACCAAATCTCTTACCCGTAAAGCAAGAAGTCATTTTCCGGAAGGCAGAGAAAAGAACCTTGTGACGAGGTTGGTGTTCTCCTCGTCCACATCGTTTGATCAAAAAGTCAAGTCAAGGGATTCTCCGACGACTGCACCCCAAGGTGCTGGCACGCCTGCGAACACGCTCAAAAGAGACAGTTTGCACCTATACTGGTTTTGGAGCCAAACACCAATAACCAATTTGAAACAATGATATCAAAATTGATGATTAAATGTCTGGGCAATTGGAATTAATCCTATATGGTAGTGTAATGCAACAAAACGGCATACAAAATCATGATTTTAAGATTTGATTAAGAGCACAGTGGGCTGCGATTCCTATATCTCATAATGGAATCTAGTGAAAGCAAACGCATAGCATATATAAATAAGGAACAGTGTCTATGCCATTGAACAATTAACAGACATCGGCTAGATATATCATATATATATGCCGTATATCTTCATAAACCTTTATATACATAATTGACATAGATTCTAAATAAACTCATAGATCATGAATTATAGTTAATAGCAATAATGTTGCACCATAAAACTCGTAGATCATCATAGAGTTTTAAAAAAAATGAATAAGAGCAAGCGTGCTGATAACGTGTTATAAAGTAGAAGAGAAGATGAAGACAGAATAGTTAGGAAGAAGTAGAAGTATATCATTCAATCTCATTAGCCTCCTTTATATAAAGGTAGAGTTTACATTAAAGTACATAACTAATAAGGATTTACATGGACATCCACATAGATAACAATATTTACAACAAATTTCGGTATTTGACAACAGCAACAAAATATTAAATTGGAGTTTTATTATGTGTTGTACATGGGTAACTACTGCAAGTGGCCTAATGGTTCTTGTCTAGTTGGGTGTGCTCCCCAACCTAGGTTCGAATCCCGAAGCTGTCAAAGTGGTCAGGCACTGTGCTGCAATGCACAGTTAGAGCATTTCACATGCACTGAAGAGGTTTATCTTGGACCTAGGAAGCCTTTAGGTTGCCCTTGACAAAGTCAAAAAAAAAAAAATGCGTTGTACATGGGTAATGGTCAAATGACAAATTGTAGATGGTTAATGGTCAAATGACAAATTGGTACCAGACTTAAACAGTTCTTCTTGGTTGATCAAAAATGAATATAACTGATAGCAGAAAAACTCCAGCAAAATACTGGAAAATTGACTCCTAATTCTGAAACAAACTCCTAAACCAAAACCCACTTCCCCATTTCACACTAAGCTGTTGGCTTTCTTTCAGAGTTTCACTATCATTAATCTAAGCGTCATTTTCTTTTCTTTTGCAACCCAAAAGAGGTTTTTCTTATTGAAACCCACAAGCAGTAATTTAGTGATTGCTGATTTGGGTTCTTAACTTGATCTTTATAGCAAACCCACAAGTATAGCAAAACCTGATGAATATTCCACTTGTTAGGATTAACAGACAGAACTTCACAACACTAGTTACCTTTCTTGATTTGGTTATGAAAATCTTATTGTTTCCTAAAACCCTCTTAAGAAATGCGCCAATTATGATGAGAGCAACTTGAAACATCAAATAGTCCAGGCGTCCAGCCAATTAAACTCGAGCAGTTGAGCTAATTCATCCATAAGCTAGACACACATTATCATATTTTACATCTTTCTCCTTCATTATCCTGTACATTTGCTCACCTGTATAAAAGTAAAGCTAGCTTATTAATTAGTACTGGACCTGTTTCTTGTCACAGTTCGACCACCCCAGACATACTGATCAGCATGGTGTTGCCTGCACCGGAACGACCCCGGATGCCTGGTCGGCGAGCAGACACACCGCCTTGCTCCGCCACCACCGCTGCCACCTCCACCGGAAGCAGCAGCCTCTCTAACTCCTCTAGCTGCAGGTTCCTGCAAGTTCCTTGCACCATCTACCCGCGCCTGCAGAAGAAGAAGCAGCCACCGGCGATTTTGCACCGCCAAGTCTCTATGGCCAACCGAAGACACACCCGCCGGGTGACACATAACAATGATCTTCTTCAATCTCTGTTAACGTTAATCTCAGGTATAAGGAACGGCCTCAAAAGAAAAGAATCTGCAGGCTACAGCATTATATATATATAAGAGAGAGAAGAGGAATAGGAGAGGTCGGCAAGTAAAGCTAGCTATGGAATTGGCATATATAAAGAGGTCTTTGGGGTTAAGATTGATTCCTCAAGAAAAAGGTTTCCCTTGCTTTTAGCCCGAGTGTAAAAGATGCTTTTGTTACTATACAATACAAGGAATGTGCTTATCTTATATATGTAATTTGTCAGGCTGATGAAACTAGTCTGTATCTTGAGCTACACTTGTCCATAACTCCACATACCAAGCTGCAAATGTACGTAGCCTCGCAAGAGTACCGACGCTGTTCATAGTCACATTTTTCTTTGGGAATTGGGAATTTCGACCCCACCAACCATTCCCTATGAGGATTAGACGGATAGATGCTACTTGTGTTTTGCCACCTGCCTTTGGTTCTGCCAGTTGGAAACGATTCTGACTCACAAGAGTGCTCACTTGTCCAATCCTAACTGGTAACGACACTATTGGGAATAATCTTCATCTCTCACCCTCACCGCTAGTTCACAAATTATCTTTTCGAAATTTTGAAAATCCCTCACAGTCATGCTTCGAAGTATCAATAAATATATAATCGCATCGATTATAGATGTGCCGAGCAATTTGATGACTTAGGCCTCGTTTGATTCACGCAAGTAAAATTAATTCCCTTATTTTTCTCATTGGGAAAATAAATTGAAGTTCTTGTCATGTTTCATTTCTTCTATTTGGTAAAGCAGGGAAAATATTCATGAAATATCATTTGATTTCTAAAGGAAAGTAAAAATATATCAATGTTTCAATAATACCCATGCATTTTAAAATAAAAACAACATCATAAAAATTCAAAAGTACACCAATTTTTTATACAAGAGAGGGTATTGTTGTCCAAAACTTTTGTAATAAATGCTGGGAAATGAGAAGAGAAGATCAATCCCATGAGGTCTGAGTGGAATTATTTTCCCCCTTACTTTCCTCTCTGTCAGGAAAGTATTTTTAGAGTTTATGGTTACCAAACAAAGGAAAATAATGACTTTTTTTTCCTAAGTCCTCAATTCTACAAACCAAATAAGGTCATACCGGACATAGGTTACTGCTCGGTTTGATGTAGGGCATGTAGCACGTTTTATATCTCGATTCTTGTCCGAGAAAATTTTGTATGCTAGAATTGGAAGTCCATATGCATGTCACTAGTCATAGGTCGACTCATCATATGGGTGTGTGTAAGACAAGGGGGGATCCATCCATCATTCATGTGTATATGTATGATTGGAGATGTAGCATTTGCTAGGAAAGAAAGACCTAACCAATTAGCTTCAGCGAAATGTAGGAACCCAAAAAAAAATGACATTGTAGGGACCAAGTTAGGCTTAAGCTTTGGATTTAAATTTACTCATTACATTTAGTGATGTGGTGATATCTTTATTCTATTAAAACTTTCGGATAAGGTAAATCATAAGGGAAATCATATTTCAAAACTTAGTTTGCTATGTTTGTTGCTCGGTTTGCTGGGTTTGATGGGGGAGGAAGAAAGAGTTTTGTTCTTTTATTTCTCTTTCTTCATTAATTATTAATATAATATTAAATCTTAAAGACTTAACCATAATTAGGCTAATTGGACACGTGGTGAGCGTTTCTAGAGCGCTGGTATCACCACCTTTAATAATGTAATGTAGTGAGCAAAATTCAAGCATAAATAGCGACGGATAGCGTAAAGTGAAAAAGAAGCCTACAATGTCATTCTTGAAGTTATGAGCGATGTGGGACCTTTAATAATGTGCTGAGCGTTTAATGTTGTTCCTACTTCCTAGTCGGATTATCGACTTTATTAAGCAGCTACTTTTAATTACTCTACATTGGATATATTATAGCAAACATCTTGTGTGGTGCCTCGTTTTCATACGACGTTCACAGTCATTGCTGGGCCAAAAGCCACAACTCCACAAGTAGTGACAGACTTGCATGGCATGCAATAAGTGGTCGCCCTATTTTTCTTATTACAAAAATCAGAAAACAAAAAAATGGAAATACAAAATTATCTTATAGTTCAACAAAGGAATAAGAAGGATGCGGTGGCAAAATGTCCCAACCTATATAAAATGTGAACATAATGTTCATAACTTCAAGCATAAGTTTCAGAGAGAGCGTAAAGCAGAAAAAAAAAAAAAAAAAAAAGAAGCTTTTTTCGGTGATAACTTCACTCTATTTTTCTTGGTGATAAATTAGATTCCTTTTTCTACTTATTTTATAGTCCTTGATATCTAAAATTATGATTATATTTTTTTTCTTTGCTCTCTCTCATTCCAGTAACAAAGAAGAATAAAAATTGTAGTGGTCTTTTGAAGTTTTTTGCTTCTAATAGGCACATTACACTAGTATGATCTATCCCTTTGCAACTCGTAGTTGATACCCTGCAAGTGTTACGGTAATTGAGTTTACGTGCTGCAAAAGAATCGACCCAACATCAAGTCGAAAGAGATCCAACGATCGAAGCCTATTATCCACAATGAGGGTGTTGATGACGTGGCCATTAGTTGAAGGAAAAAGTAAATGAGGAATGGTTATAGAATAATTTTCGTCCGACAATTTATTGGACGTTGATAAGGCACAATCAAATATAATACAATTTACTTAGGGGCAGCACCGGTTAACACAGCTAGAGTGAAAGCATCGTTCAACGTTATATACAACCAGTTGTAATAAGGTAGACCATTATGCTTCTAGACCTTTGCTTTCTTATAACACATGATAGTAAAGGGAGTGAAATCCACACTCCTAATTTTACAATCTACACTTAATATTTTCTTTTCGGTAACTTAAATTTTGTTTGTATTAACTTAAACTTTGTTGTTTTGTGAATATGTGACCAAAAAAAATTGAAAGAGAGAGTGTGAATTATAAATTAGGGACTAAGCAGTGTGGATTACATTCTCCTTACACTAATATAGACTATCCGTATGTGACCGATAACAAAAGAAGAAGCAACTGACCATTAGCATGTTGAATAAGGTCCAAGTGTCCGTCGACAAACAAAAACCTCAAATGCGGGAACAGATTAGGACACATCTCTTCATTTAAGAATCACAATTATTTGATTAAGCGGTGATGGAGGATAACGAAAACAAAAATGCTCATGTTTCGTTTCTAATTCTAGGCGTGTACCAAACAGAACTAAACCCGGCCCAATTATGAATCCTATTCCGAACAAGAGTCGGATTAGTCCAATCCCCTCGTAGTGAGGAGTTAAGGCTTCTTGTGTGTATATAAAGGCCGAACTAGTTCCCATTTCATATCTCCATCTCCCAAAACCCAAAGGAAACGCTGAGAAAGCAGCAAAAGCAAAATATCATGTCTATGTCCTCCAAAAAATGGCTTAACCTAGCCAACAGCGACGGGAAGAAGAAGAAGAAGAAGACCAAAGAGACAACCAAGCCCAAGTTGAAGTTGAAGTTGAAGTTGAAGTTGAAGTAGGAGTTGGAGTTGGAGGAGGCTAATAAGTCACTCTACATGTGTATTCTAGAGCACGAGACGGATTGGGCGGCTTATGTTGTCCGCACCATCAAACTGTCGGATTTGTTATCATCTTCGGCGGTGGGGGACGATCCATTGCCATTGCGGCAAGTGGCTTATGAGGCCGGTTCGCATCTCCCCGGATCTGTGTGTTGCGGTGTTTGGGGATCCCAAATTGTTTTCACCGGCGGCGTGACACCCAGTTCCCCTCACGGCTTCAGGAATATAGGTCCCGACTCAGTTTGGCGTACAAATGTTTATGCCTTTGAAACTCACACAAATGAGATAAGAAAGCTCGATGCCAATTTACAAGCAGGGAAATTGTACCCTCTGACGGTGGAGCTGGGCTGCAAACTGTACGCTCTTTCCTATAGGCTGGTCGGCCATCCTCCCTCATTTGAGGTATTTGACCCTAAAATAGGCAAGTGGGAAGGTTTGCCCCAGCCTCCATTTTTCCAAGTTGGCTCTCCATATTATGAACATGGCAACTTCTCTTACGCAATCGCCGGCACCTAGATCTTTGCCTCCCATGAAGAATGTCCTGTGTTCTGCTTTGACGTCGCCCATCCAGACAAAGATTGGAGACTGGTCTCTACTATGTGCCGGGGTGGCCCTTTCCCCTTTGATAACAAAGTTGCATTAGTCCTGGACCTGCAGGGGACGATGACAAGAAAATAATGTTTGCCTACAGTCATGAGCCTTGGCGTCTATGGGTATATCTTATGTCATTGTCTGAAAACCAAGAAATTATCACAAAAATCGGTGATCTGAGGATGCCAGTCTTGCCTGATGAATTGGGTTTGCCACAACGCTGTGAATTTTTGCACATTGGAGGTCAGAGGGCGTGCCTTGTTGTCACCGAAATTGGGGTCCGTGATGAAGACGCTCCTGCTTATAATGAGCTCGGTACTCATAAGAGACACGGTGCAGTCATTCCATTTCAATTTGAAGTTGATATCACCAAGGTGGACAAGGACAAGAAAAATTGTTTAGCACTCCAATTCATGCCTCTTCGCAGCTTCGAATACCATACCAACCCATCCACTCTTCCTGAACCTGAAACGGTTGGTTGCTTTCTGTTGTAATAAAATTATTACAGTACTGCTTAAGATATTATCAATAAATTATATATCAATTAAGGAAGGGAAAGAGATCTTTTTTTTTTCCTTTCTCTTTTTGGGTAAACAAGAATTAGTTGTGGTCTGTATTCTATATATTAAGTATGCTTCCTTGTTAGAATTTGTTTCAATCATTGATAATATCATTTTCCTGCTTCTCCTGATTTATTTGTATGACTTTACAAGTCCAAGAAGAATTGATGTCAAGAAGAATTGTAATCTACATTGTTTTTCTGTACTGGTAGTTCCGGGCTGAGTGCACAATATGGTTGTCTAAAGGCACAAATATTCACTATCCCTGCCATAACGAAATACGATTATCCTTGCTCCTAATTTTGTGAAAATATATGATTAACTATTCAACTATAAAGGCAGTATGTTATTGTATAAGTATATATGTATTCTTGCAAGATGGAAGCTGAATTCAGACTCTATGAATATAGTCTGGTCATTTGCACATCCAAGATTCAAAAGACTTCAACTATTGTGCAACCAAAGATGTTCAGTTATAGGCATTGTCGTTTAAGCTTTGATGAAACAAGGTGATCAACATCCTTTTATGCAAATGATCACTTGGGAGCTGGAATTTGTGATGGTTTAGCAAGGAATAGGACAAAATGCTAGCTTAAAGCTGGTGCGTTATAAAGGAATTGGAGACGAGCAGGACAAGCAGGAAAATCTTCCTATAGAGATGTATGTTGATGTCATAATTTGGTTCGACAAATACTTTTGACTTTTCAACCCATTCCACGCGGTACGCGTTGAAATGTCAAAGAGTCCACGTAGGACTCTGACCTTTCAACGCACTTAAACCTTTCATTGAGAAAGAAAAGATAACCCTAAGATGGAAATAATCATGACTAGTGAGATGCCTCACTTTGGTACTCCAAGTCTTCAACCTTGGATCTCTACCTCTTAAGTCTTGGACGGTCACCATGTGATTGACTCACCATCTTGGATGGCAAAGCAAAAGCATATCACGACCTCACTACTAGAATAGCACAGTCCAAAGGAACCAAGAGTCTCAACCCCCAAGACCAAGAGTTCGACCCCCAAGCTTAGAAGCCTCGACCTCTAAGGATCATGACCACGAGCTCCAAGGCTAAAGCCTCGACCTCCAAGCTCACGCACATGTAATCGTCATGATAAGACATGGAGCACCAATCAAGAAGCAAATCTTACCTAATTGGACAAGTGTCACAATCCCATGACCAGCATGGCCACGAACGTGGGTTGAAGATGATGTGATTAGAAGAGACCATAAAATGGTGACATCTGTCACCCACTCGACCAAACCCATGCTGATGGCATGTCAGAAAAAGAGCTGACACCCTTATTTTCGGGGCCAAGCCCATACTCCATAAATGTACCTCAACCACCTCCAAGCCCTATAAAAAGAAGGACTCTTCCTTCATTCGGGGTCTCGGAATCACTTTCCAAAAATACCAACAAAACTTCTCCTCCTTCTCACTTTCTGATTTGATCATCGGAGCCTGACGGGCCAGCACCATGTTGAATCGACCAGTCAACCCTATGGAGAGAAGATAAACCCCACATCCAAGATCTTACCCTACTACCCCACCTAGGACTTCAACTTTCTCTTCTCTCCGAAAGCTATGCCAAAATGCATAGTCCTTTCCATAGAGCTCCGCCAACTCGAGGTGGTGGAAGCCCAACATCAAGTGAAGGAAGTCTGAGACGAGACCATCAGTTTCACCCAACAAGGAGCTTGGGAGCCCAACATCAGGCGGAGGAAGCCCAACGTGAGGCCATCAGTTCCACCTAAGAAAGGAGCTTGGAAGCCCAACATCAGGTGGAGGAAGCCCAACATCAGGTGAAGGAAGTCCGAGACGAGACCATCAGTTTCACCCAACAAGGAGCTTGGGAGCCCAACATCAGGTGGAAGAAGCCCAACATCAGGTGAAGGAAGTCCGAGACGAGACTATCAGTTTCACCCAACAAGGAGCTTGGGAGCCCAACATCAGGTGGAGGAAGCCCGACGTGAGGCCATCAGTTCCACCCAAGAAAGGAGCTTGGAAGCCCAACATCAGGTGAAAGAAGTCCAAGACGAGACTACCAGTTTCACCAAACAAGGTAGCTTGGAGACCCAACATCAGGTGAAGGAAGCCCGAGGCCATACCTTCAGTCACAAGTGCACGACCAGGGCTACTCACGTAGTCAAACTAATCGAAGGAAAAGATAGGCCCACTTGAAGAAAACAACCCCACCACTTTACACTTGGATTTCAACGGAACTTCCGTTGACTCGTTGATGCCGAAATTGGCACCAACAATGTATAACAGTTGAACTGCTCCAGGTTGATGGGAAGTCGATCTGAAGGCTTTAAAATGATTGTTGGTCGTTAATGATAGTCCTGATCAACTGACTGGAGTACTAGACTGGCTTATAGAAGAGGGACTCGAAGAAGATATTATTTTCATCGATTAGTGTTTGATTTATATGCTACTTGAGTTTCCTTTGACCCCATAATTTACTGTTTATAAGGAGGTGATATGAGTAATCCTAGGGTTCAGGAGTTGAAGCTGTGATTGGATTTGAGTTCCAGGTACCAATAGTCTTGAGAAAAGGACCGCAGACTTGGAGAATAGTCGGATTATATATGGACCAAAGAACAAGCAGCATGCAGCTTTTGATTGCTTTGTGACTTTGTGTTGGATATATTATGGCAAACAGCTTGTGTGGCACTGTGGTGCCACGTTTTTCATACGAGATTCTGTCATTTCTGGACCGAATTGAAGCCACAAATGGTGACAGACAAGAAGATGGCCAGCCATGCATGGCATGCAGTAAGTAGTCGTCCTTCTTTCTTACAAAAATTAGAAATAAAAGGGTTTGTATTGTAAAAGGAAATACAAAGTTATCTTAATACTTTGGGATTTTTATAGTTCGGCAAAGGAAGAGAAAGGGAAGTGTGGCATATGAACATAATGTTCATAACTTCAAGAGAGAAGTTTCAAAGATAGCGATGTAGAACAAAAGGTACGTGGAAAAGTAATCTTCACTATTTTCACATGGTGAGCGACTTAGGTTCATTTGCATGCAATATTTTCTGTGTGCTATTGTATATAATTTCTTTTTTATGATTTTTTTTATTCCGATAAAGAAGAAGAATAAAAAAGTATAACGGTCTATTGAAAATTTCGCATCTAGGCTTTTGTTTTCTTTAGCATTCTTTTAATACATTACACTAATATGATCTATCATTTTATAATTCGTAGTGGACTAGTGGATAACACTTATAGTGTATCGTAATACGAATTTACACTGATTAACTTGCGGGCGTGATTCGCTTGATACAGTAACCACACGGAACAATTGAGTAGGGGTTACAAAATAGAGAGATTATTCAGAGCACCGCCGCGCACTTGCACCAACATAAATGAATGGTTAGATTGCATTAAATACACTTTTTGTTTATTAAAAATCAAGTTGATAATAAATATCAAGGGTTGAGATTATTTTATAAGGGTTGGGTCACTTATACCGTCGGTGCATAGAATAATTTCCATACAAAATAATCGACCTAGCAGAATGTTTACAAACTGAGTCGGTCCATATATAATCGGGTGGGGCTTGACACTGTTCAATTAGTATATATTGTTTGTTCTTGATAGTCCTGGCAATCTGGCATAAGAGGCCCAGGTGATATGCTTCCATTTGGCACAACAGGCTACAGATGGAGAGGAATGTGCCGTTCAACGTTATATAAAGCTGGCCAACTGTAACGGTCAACTGGTCAAGGTCGACCATTACCGACTTTTCCATTAGTATGAAATAGTGACATTTGGACTTGAATTATAGGCTTTATAGCTCAGCCCTCATCCTATTAATGGCTCCCATCTGTTAATTAAGACTATTCTAATACAAACCAAATTTCTATTTGACCTTCTAATTTGACTAACTCATGGGATTCTGCTTGCTGTCACAGGTTGCTACATTTGCACACCTGCGCTTTCTTAATAGCAGAGACTTCTTATTCCTCCTCCTTCCTCTGTCGCCTTTGTTGTATGGAACCAAGGAAGCCCTCGTGTCCCACTCGATTATCAAGCGTAGGGATCTTGATTAGGATAAATGAAGAGTCCTCAAACTTTGAGTAGAAACCAGATACTTAAAACAACAAGACACTTCAATATCTAGAAGAACCGGTATCAAATATATGGTGTCAATGATCCATGTTAATAATGAGTTATATCTTTATCGAAGAATAGTAGTATTAAGAACGAGTGATTGTCTGTCCTCAATTTTTAATTTTTTTAAGGGGTTCGGAATGCAACCAAGTTATAAAATTCATCCCCACGCCGACTTATTTTATTAGAAAATAAAGCATGCATAGAAGATGATGTAGAGCCTTGACCTATAACATCATTATAAATATTCTTATAGAGTACATCTTGTATAATCACAAGAGACTTATCTAATCAAACATCATTAAAGTAATTAAAACTAGTTAGGTGAGCTAAGCTATCTGCTACAATCAACTTCTTGAAAGACATGCTTAATTTGAATACAGTGTAAAAATGTCAAATATGATTTACAATCATTGATAATGCACCATACTTCAGATATCATATATATTATTAAGAAAATTAAAATGACATGTTTAATGAACAGATTCTATAATCGATTTATTAAGAAAATAGATAGTAAGTGTTACTAAAATTGCCCTAAAAAGATAACAAAAAATAAATATTCAAATGAATCACAAGACAATATCATATTATAATATAAATGATAAATACAAATCCCCTCAGATATTCAATTATCAAATTGTTGTATTTCACGAAAATCCAACGAGAATGATTGAGCCACTCTAATAATTTATTCCAACAAATGGGTCCAATGTCTACATCCTTCCATTGAGCCTTCTATGGCGGGCTACCGAACCATGGCCACTGTTGCTTCCTCATTGAGCCTCCACCCTCTAGGGCCTTCCGAGCCCGAATCCGAGTCAATAAGCCGCCGATCCGAGTCAAAAAAGCTCGCGTCAAGACCGCGTACTTTGTTTAGAAGAAACCGAAACCGAAACCAAACCAAAACTATTCTCTGATTCTCTCTCTCACACACTCTCACCCACTTTCCTAGAACCTGCACATGCCCCTTGATGCCCCCCACGTTCCCCAAACCCCACTCTCACGTGCCCCGACCCAATATATAAACACCAACCAACCTTCCCAACCCTCCAACCCAAATTCTCAAACCCTCCATCGACTTCTTCAACTCCCTCGTTTCTCCTCCATCTGTTCTTCTTAACTCGTATTCATTTCTCGAGGATGAACTCCTTCAGACCTTGCTGCGCTCTCCCAATTATTGGGTTCATGTTCATGGCCCTGTTGAGCCTCAGCTATGGTCAAGAAGCCGCCCCAGCTCCTTCTCCGACCAGCGATGGTGAGTTCTTGTTCAGATCCAGTTTCTGTGGTTTTGTTATGGATTTTGTAGTATTGGGGATTTGCTAACATGGGTTTTGATTTGTTTTTGTTCAGGTGCGGCTATAGATCAAGGAATTGCTTACATCCTTTTGGTGCTGGCTTTGGCGA
This sequence comes from Rosa chinensis, assembly GCF_002994745.2. Taxonomy (NCBI): domain Eukaryota; kingdom Viridiplantae; phylum Streptophyta; class Magnoliopsida; order Rosales; family Rosaceae; genus Rosa; species Rosa chinensis. The sequence goes on from NC_037089.1 coordinate 4,410,692, forward strand.
TGACATATCTATTGCATTGATCTGATCTCGGATTGTTAGGCTTAGGCAGTAGCAGCACGACTTGATTGAGCTTGTTCTTGTTGTATACTGTATAGCATATGATTTAATTCCTAATTCTTTATGTAATTTTTCTACTTATATTCAATTGGAGAAATTGCAGTGGCCGGTTTATATGTCAATATTGGTATGTCTATGAGGGTGTGCTCCTTTCTTTGATCATGGTGTCGATTTAGAATTGATAGGTTAGTGTGAAAATGATGAATAATGTGTCGATTTAGAATTGATAGGTTAGTGTGAAAAGGATGAATAATTTAGGGGCTGCTGATGACCATAGACTTGAGATGTTGACATTTTCATTACAGTTGGAGTGTTGAGATGAATTGGCAATGTCTTAACAAAATTTGGAATGGGTTTTTAACTTTTTATTGAAAAGAAACGCCATCCATTTATTCATCAAAAGTAATCAAGTAAGTAACAATAAAATGACAGTCATCTTTTAAAGTTTTATTTAAAATAGTTCATGGACTTCTTGAAGTCCGTTAGGGAAGATGTGATCAGTGATGGCTCCAATGATGGTGTGTATATGTTTAAAAGGTCCCGCATCGGGTAATCATTAATGTGCCTCAGTAGGTTTATTGCTAACTTGATTTGGGTGACAGGATGAAGATTTATCTTCTCCGGAGATCATGCATTTTCTCATTTTAAGTATGGTAAAAACTTAGTTTCCTCGAATATCTTCAGGCATCACTACCACATACATTATAGGAGCAAAACTTAGTTGAAATTGAAATGATACCAAGTACATTTTCTACCATTCCTCTTTAGTAATGGATAATATATTAAAAAGTCACAAAATTGTTGCAAGCATACAATTTACACATGCTTTGAAATTACTTATTGTGATTTCTACTTAAAATGTGAATCATATTGACATTCACTCATGCACTTTCCCCATTTGTAAATCTGTTATATGATCCTAATAAAATAAATATGAATAAAAACAAGTGAAAAATAAAAATAAGACTATTATCATGCAATAAAGTTTTCTTGACAGAGAAATTTGGACCCCTAGTTAAACCGGGAGGCTAAAAGCATCAGGAGGTTCATAGAGCCGAGACCCCGAGAATTATATTATAAAAATAAAAATAAAGTTTCATTACAAATATGGGTTGATGTCCGGGCTTGCTTGTTTAGGCTTAAAATTTTCTTTTTTGGGTTAGAGTTGGGGCTTATTTTTTTGGTTTTAAGTATCACTATTAGGAAAGAAAAAGGGAATTGAAATCTACATTATTCATTTTACAATCCACAGTTTAAGGCTAGGCACAAGTCCGGCCCTGCAAGAATTTTCCTGGACCAGCCCTTTTTTTCGGTCTAGGCTCAAAATAAGTCTCAATCCCAACAAGGACTGGACAAGGACCAGCTCTAACACATTTGGGCCCAAAATCCGGGCTTTCGGGCCGAAACTCTTAAAACCTCTTCTGAGTCTTCTCTATGCAGAACTTGGCTTGGTAACAATGATTCTTCAATCTCTCTACACAATGCAAGTATTGCCCACAAGGATATTGAGTTTTCCATATCAAATCCCATATCCCTGACATCACACACAGCTTTAGCAAACTTTTCATGGGTTACAATCACATATTAGTACAGTGAGTAAGCAACAGAGACAGCCATGGTTTCTGAACTGGGCCAAAATGGAGTACGCATTTGCTGCACATCATGATTGATACTCACATAATCCATCTAACAACATGAAACAAGACGAAAGTGCATATCATCTCTAACTCTTATAGCCGTTGGTCTAAGCATCTAGCCTCCACTAGATTTGCACCTCACCGATCTACTGAGTTTTCATCCGACCATCAGTTGCCATCAGAGACTTTAATCAAGTTAGGAAATTTGGAAATTGAAGTCGAGTCAGAACCTTGTTACATTTTTTGGGTTCTCAAAACCAACTCAATTGAGGATTGAGAGAGCCAGAGAAACTGAAATTTGAAGCATGAGAGTATGAGAGATGAAGCTGATTTTGAACTGAGACAGAGAGATCGAGAGATGTCGAAGCTGAAGTATTCTGCTGGATCGAGTGAAGTCGAGAGTATGTAGAATTATTTTCAAGCCAATTATATCGTGGTCAAAGAAACGGGCATGTTCGGTTTTTTTTTTTTTTTTTTACTTCTTAAGGCCCGGGCCCAAACTGTTTTTCATATATCTCAACCCGAGGTCGGACCGTACGGGCCGGTCTTAGATAGGTTGGGCCGGGCTTTCGGGTTAAAATGCCTAGTTTAATCCACACTCTATGTTTCTTATTTTGGTAACTTTAATTTCGTCTTTTTATGAGAGTTTTGACCAAAGAAGGAAAATATTGTGAATCACAAATTAGGGAGTGTGAATTACTCCCGAAGAAAAAACACATACATAAATTCCACTTTGCTGTCTGACTTGACCTTGGTCCTTGGCACCTGCAACAAATGGCCCAAACTCAATTGGAGAAATTATAGAAGTTGGTTTATCCGTCAATATTTGGTATATCTATGAGGGGATGCTTCTTCTTTAATCATGTTATGGATTTCGAATTCATGGGGTTAATGTGAAGATGATAAATAATTTAGGGGCTGCTGATGACCGTAGACTTGAGACTTTGACATCTTCATTACAGTTCGAGTCTTATGATGATTTTGGCTACTATCTAACAAAATTTGAGTTGGGTTTCTACTGAAAAGAAACATCATCCATTTGTCTCGTCAAAACATGGTGTTCTTAAGGTATCTCCACAAAATTGATGTCCCCTGGCCTTCATGTTGCTCTAAGTAGTCAAGTTTGATCGCACCTGACTGCTTCATCGCACCATTAGCACATCAAGGCTTAGGTTTTCAAGGAAGTATTGGAATGTTCCAATACATGAAGTCTACATGGTCCCAAAAGGCGTAGATCATACATGTACTTAAATCAATGACTAAAATATCGAGTATCGAGGAAATATCGATGGTTCGGAAAATGGAAATTTCGATGGAAATATCGAGAAAGTTTCGATATAGATAAATTTTTAAAAAAAAATGATGGAAATTGGGAGAATATCATTGAAAGTTTAAGTGAAACTTTGTGAACTACTTATTTGATCAATTATCTATTATATTGGGAAGAAAGAAAAAAAAACAAACGGTGACCAAGCTTCATTTCATTAGGGGTGTGCAAAACAAGGTACAAACCGGCCAAACCGGTCAAAACCGACCGGTAAATATGGTTTGGTTAAGGTTTTTTAACTTAAAAAATTGAAAGCCGGTTCAATACCGAACCAAACCATTTATGAATTGGGTTGGTTTGGTTTCTCTTTTGCTTAAACCGCGGAACCCGAACCGACCGATATGTTTGAAATATAATAAGAAAAAGTGTTAAATATATATATATATATATATATATATATATATATTCATTTGTCTAGTCGTTGTAAGTAAGTTCTAAATATCCAATTATAACTTTATTCTCAAATGATATACTACCGTATCGAATCCAATGCCCAAAGGCCTAGAAATCTAATATATAATCGCTACGATTAATTTGATCCTCTCATATCACATATCTCAATCTCTCATTCTCTAACCGTTAATACTACCATATTAAACTAGTATTTATAGCTAAGCCATCAAATAATTCAATCACTCTGAATCTATTATAGATTTTGGTTTTTGAATATTATTTTTGGATTTCATTATTGTATTTTAAATTTAGATTATGCTTATTTAATATAATTTTTATTATCTAGGTTGAATTTAACTAGACATTTTTTTTTTCATAAATAGTATGTTAATATAATATAGGTTAAAATCGCCTAACCGACCGAACCAAACCATCTTTAATTGGATTGGATTGGATCGGGTTAAGTTTTTTTTTTTAATGATCTGTTGTCCAAAATGCTTAAACCGCTCACTTTAGTATAGAGACGGTTTAGAGTCAAAACCGAACCAACCCAATCCGTGTGCAGCCCTACATTTCATAGTGAATTATAGTAATTTAGAATAAATGTTTGAAGTTGCCCGTATAATAATTGGTACTTTTAAAATATATAATTCTAATTAGAAATTTTATAAAGTTGTAAAGCTATTCAATCAATAAATACAAATGAATTAATATTTCTACAACATGGCAAAAGTATTTAGGAATGTTAGAGTAAAAAAAATAAAAATCTATAATTGCTGAAGGCCTAAAACTATATCTTAGAAGTTAGAGGTTTAAATTAATTGTCTAAAGAAATTAGTAATTTATTCTATTAAAACGACTATTAATAAAAAACAAAAGCATAGAAGTACTAAATTGAACCCCAATCGAGTTGGCTAGGGTGCTTTTTAACTTCATACTGAAGGAGACAGGTTCGAATCCCGTCTCTGTCAAGTTTTCCTTATATTTTGTTTGAGGAATATTCGCGAATATTCCCTAAAATTTTGGATATATCGCATATTTTCGAAAATATCGCACTAATTATTGATGGAAGTCATCTAAAATATCGTAGCCACAAGAAGGAGAAGAAAGAAGCAAATTGTAACTGTAGGACTAAATTTTCATTAAGATTTGTATGTGATGAGATTTCAATATTTCATATAGTTACATATAGTTGAGGTTAAATTTTTTACAAAGACGGTAAGGATTATTTACAAATATAAAATTATTCTAAAAAAATAAAAAATTTAAAACCCTATTCAATATTGATTTATGATTAATACCAAAGTCTTTCTTCTGTGCTACTTATTTGGTTAGGCCTATGATATTTAACCGGGATAAAAATTGATCGGTCCTTTCAATATCCAGTTACTCTGAACACACCTATCACAACTTGTTTTGTTATGTAACGATAGTCTCTGTCTTCTTGACCAGACCCTTCTTTGGGCAATATAGATAGTTGTTTGTGACCCATGACATTGCAGAGATCTAATAATCCACTAGGTCAGAACTCCAGTGATACAACACTCTATCCATCAAACTCTTGAATACATTTGTACTACAAAAGTTAGTTTCCTCAAATTTCTTATGGACATCACTACCACACACATTCTGGAAGCAAAACAAAACCTAGTTGAAATTGAAATGATATAAAGTACATTATCCACCAGACCACTTTAGTAATGGACAATATATCAAAAATTCACAAAATTGTTACAAGCATACAATTTTCATGTGATTGAAAATTGCTTATTGTGATTCCTACTTATATATGAATCATACTGACATTCACTCATGTACTCCCCAAGACCTCTCTAGTAATTGACAATACATCAAAAAGTCACAAAATTGTTACAAGCATACAATTTCCATGCGATTGGAAATCACTTATTGCGATTCCTACTTAAATATGAATCATATTGGCATTCACTCATCCCCACACAATGTAAATTTGTCACACGATCCCAATAAAATAAATATGAACCAAAACAAGTGAAAAATAAGAACAAATAAGACTCTATTGTCATGGAGTAAAGCTTTCATGACAATGAGATTTAGACTCTAGTTAAACTGGGAGGTTGAAAACACCAAGAGATTCATAGAGTCGAGATCCTGAGAATTATATTATAAAAAGAAAAATGAAGTTTCATTACACATATGGGTTGACGTGCGGGCTTGCTTTTTTGGGCTTAAAAATTTCATTATGATTTTGTATGTCATGAGATTTGTACATTTCATATCATTACAAATATTTGAAGTTAAATTTTTTACAAAGACGACAAGGATTATTTATAGATACATAATTATCTGTACTGTAAAAAAAAAACAGAACTTTTAAAACCATATTGATATATGATTAATACCAAAGTCTTTCTTCTGTGCTACTTATTTGGTTAGTCCTTTGTTGCTCAATTTGGATAAAAATTGATCGTCCTTCAACTATCCAGTTAACATGAAGACACCTATTACAAATTGTTTTGTTATGTATATGATAATCTCTGTCTTCAAGACCAGACCCTTCTTTGGGCAACATAGACATGTTGTTTATGATGCATGACATTGCTGAGATCTAATAACCCATTAGGTCATGATCCCAGCGATATAACACCCTATCCATCAAACCCATGAATCCATTTGTACTACAAAAGTTAGTTTCCTCGAATATCTTACGGAAATCACTACCACACACATTTTGGGAGCAAAGCAAAACCTAGTTGTAATTGAAATGCTATAAAGTACATTTTCCACCGGACCTCTTTAGTAATGGACAATATATCAAAAAGTCACAAAATTGTTACAAGCATATAATTTCCATGCGATTGGAAATTACTTATTATGATTCCTACTTAAATATATTAATCATACTGGCATTCACTCATGTACTCCCCAAGACCTCTTTAGTAATTGACAATATATCAAAAAGTCACAAAATTATTACAAGCATACAATTTCCATGCGATTGGAATTTCCTACTTAAATACGAATCATATTGACATTCACTCATCCCCACACAATGTAAATTTGTCACACGATCCAAATATAATAAATATGAACTAAAACAAGTGAAAAGTAAGAACAAATAAGACTCTTTTGTCATGGAGTAAAGCTTTCATGACAATGAGATTTAGACCCTAGTTAAACCGGGAGGCTGAAAACACCCGAGAATTATATTATAAAAAGAAAAATGAAGTTTCATTACACATGGGTGGGTTGATGTGCGGGCTTTCTTGTTTGGGCTTAAAATTTTCTTTTTTAGGTCAGAGTTGGGGCCTATACTTTTGGTGGTTCGAAGTATCACTACTAGGAAAGAAAAACGCATACATAAATTTCAGTTTGCTGTCTGACTTGACCTTGGTCGTTGGCACCTGAAACAAATGGGCCAAACTCAATAGCCAAAGATCCCATACTATATCCGCACCATAAGGCCACTACCTCGCCAATGGCTTAGCTCCACGTCAGCCTTCACGTTATCGTACGCACTAGGTTCGCTCACACCGTCTTTCCATGCCGAGATGATACACACACCTCTCCTCCTCTCTCTCTTCTCTTCTTACAAACACATTCAGACCCACCTAAGTCACCCACCGTCAAATTCTTTGATAGCCTCCCATTCACTTTAATCCATTCTTTCTTTGATTTTTCATCCATTTGGGTTCTCAAATTCATGAGCTTTTTCATCATCGGGTATGTTTTTGATGTAAAGTTCGTCACTTTTGTTTGTGTTATCATCTGCAAACCATTACCCATCAAATTGTTTCCTGTGTGCTTTTTTGGGTCTGCGATTGTTGCTGCTCAATCGGGTTGTGTGAATCTGTTTGTGGGTATTGTTTTTTTTCGCTGGAGTTGTTGGGTTTGCATGGTTTTTTGGATCATCTGAATGATGGGTTTGATTGTTTGAGCTTAATGTTTGTGTTCAAGGTGATTTTCGGTTTCAAAATATGTTCTTTGGCCTGATGCTTATGGGTTGGTATTCAGTGTTGAGTTTTAGTTTGTTGTGTGATGTAGGTTTATCTTGTTTTGTTTGGATGGATGTTTGGAATTTATTTGAGAGTGTTTGATTTAACTTTGAACTTGTGGGTAATCGGGGTTTTGCTTGAACTGATAATCATAATGTTGCAGCTTTTGAAAATTAAGGGGATTGGTTCATGGATGCTAGGGTAGCTACAGTTGGATTGAGTTAAGTTTTGAATGTATATTGTGTGTCTGTGGAAATCAAGTTGCAATGCAGCACTCCTGAATCAATTGAAATATGTCGTCTGTATCATAATGCTGCCATGGAAGTGTCAAGCATTGATAATGATAATATATGAGTATGCTAAAGGTTTTAGTTTATAAGTTAGAAATGGGTTGTTACTTTTGTCTGTCTATGTTTTTTTCCCTTGGAAATCTGCAATCATCTCTGTTTACACACTGCAGATGACAAGACTTTTTGTTCCAGTGAGGACATTATCTCTTACATATGGATGCTCAAGTAAATTTTTTTGGGCTGAGCATCTGAAGTTAAGAACAAACTGAAATAGTTAACAGAAGATAACTTTTTTATTTTTGTCAACTTCTCAGGTTGGAGTTATAGACTATAATTTCTCAACATTCTTTGGGATTGGAGAAGGAAGATAAGGATTATTTGCATGAACCTAGAATGCCAGATTTAAGAAGTGGAGTTCGGCGATCAAAGAGGATCAACAATGTCCAGGAAAATCCTGCTGTTTTAGTTCCAGCTGCACGGACTGGTGCAGGAAAAGGTAATAGCTCCAACATTCTATTTTGATAATGACCTCTGAATATTGCAGTTAACTCATTGATTCTGTGTCCCAATGCAGGGTTGACTGGTAGAGGTAGGGGTAGAGGGTCTAGAGCCATGAATCAAGGTAAGAATTCCAAGCTGTTTGGTGCTGGAGTTGGTGGCCAAGGGAATGCAGGTTTGGATTTACCAAAAAGAGATTTGGTGGCGGTTCACGATGAATTGGTAGATCAGAAAGGTGCACAAAAATTGACTGCTATTGAGGATGAAGGGAGCAGTAGTCCACTTCCCGAAAGAGTAATTTTTGTCACCTCTCTGCTTGGCTCTATCTAGTTTTATAACCAGAACTGGTTACTAAATATGATTCCATATTATTCATCTCCAGGTACAGATTGGAAACTCCCCCATGTACAAGTTGGATAGAAAGCTGGGGAAAGGGGGCTTTGGACAAGTTTATGTAGGGAGAAGGGTGACAGGAGGATATGGGTGCTCTGGGCCTGAGGCCTTTGAGGTCTCATCTTTATACTGCATCTCATTTATCTCTCTAAAATCTCAGCTAAAGTTGATTGTGGAACTAATGGTATTTTCTGTATTCGATTGTAGGTTGCTTTAAAGCTTGAAGGTCGAAACAGTAAAGGGTGCAGTCATGGCCCTCCTTATGAGTGGCAAGTATACAGGTAAGAATTATTTCATCCTTTTATTTGGTAAAACCCTCTAATCTTTGTTTCCTAACCAGTCTTTCATGATCATGAAGCTCCCTTAATGGATGTTACGGAGTTCCCCACGTTCATTACAAAGGTCAACAAGGAGAATACTATATCCTGGTGAGTTACTTTGCTATCGGTACTTACTTTCTGAGGCATGTCTTTCACATGTTGAAAATAATGTCATATATTTCTGTTGATGAACAATAACTCTTCAATGTTGCAACAGGTCATGGATATGCTAGGCCCCAGTTTATGGGATGTTTGGAATCGCAATCAGTTGTAAGTAACTTGTGTTCTTTCTATGTTCTGAGTTTCAAATTGATACTTCTTAAAATAATTCACATTCTAAGTTTATGCATTAATCATTTCGTTGTTATCTCCTCTTGTGTTTTTCGGTACTAAGGCTGTCTGAAGAGATGGTTGCTTGTATAGCGGTGGAGGCAATCTCAATTCTAGAGCAGCTTCATATCAAAGGGTATTTTCAACTAATTCTTTTCTGATTTGGTTATTAATTTTAATTTTAATTTATCTTTTTAAATCTTCTTGTTCTACATTATTGTGGCTCATGATAAGTAATTTGCATTGCAGTTTTGTGCATGGAGACGTTAAGCCAGAAAACTTTTTGCTTGGTCAACCTGGGACAGCCAATGATAAGAAGTTATATCTTGTTGACCTTGGTTTGGGTATGAGTTCTTTGTTTAATAATTTAGGAACAAGGAAAAAAAATCAAACCACAGCTGATTGTGCTTCCGTATTTCATTCCATACAAATGTTGGACAGACATGTGACTGGTTTATTATGCTTTCTGTCAGCTTCAAGATGGAAGGAAACATCCGGACGTCATGTCGATTATGATCAAAAACCTGATGTTTTCAGGTATGTACAACCTTCACTATAATGTATACATTGGTTGATCAAGATCGTTAGAGGGGGGAGGGGGAGAGAAAAGTTTCTATGGTCTTATAAGTATTGTGAGAAACAAATGATATGCATTCTAACAAATTATCTCACAAAGTAAATCCAGTGTGCATATCATTCTTGTACTAATAAGTAGTTCTATATGAGGACATTTATAATACGATCTTTAGACCCAATATTGTACTCATGGTTGAAGTATCCTGATGTATTTGATCTTTTTGATAGGGGAACTGTTCGTTATGCAAGTGTACATGCTCATTTAGGCAGGACAGGGAGCCGAAGGGATGACCTTGAGTCATTAGCTTATACCCTTATATTTCTCCTTAGAGGCAAACTTCCCTGGCAAGGTTACAATGTAAGTTCATTTGGGTGTTCCACTGCATTCCTATTTCATTTAGGCAGTTCTATTTTTTCCCCTTATTTTATAAATACTTGACATGAATCTTGGGCTGTAGGGGGAAAACAAAGGATTTCTTGTTTGCAAGAAGAAGATGGCAACTTCTCCTGAGATGCTATGTGGCTCATGTCCTCCTCCTTTTCAACAGTTTCTTGAGTTGGTGACCAATATGAAATTCGATGAAGAACCAAATTACTTAAAACTAATTTCTCTGTTTGATAACAACATTAATGTGAATGCTGCTCTTCGACCTATAAGAACTGATGGAGCTGCAAAGGTGATTTACTTGCATTCAAATTTTTTGATTTTATTTTCGATATTATTTTCTCTTAAGTTTGTGGTTGCTGCAATTGTTTATTGAATGCTTTTGCAATGTAGGTGGGCCAAAAAAGGGGAAGGTTGTTTCTTGAATCAGAAGATAGTGAGCAACCCAGGAAAAAAGTTAGACTAGGTTGCCCAGCCAATCAGTGGATCTCAGTCTATAATACCAGACCGTCGATGAAGCAAAGGTAGGTGATGTAATACCAGGTGGCATAATCCCCTTTTAAGGTTATATATTTCTCTATTTAGACGTCTGAGATAGAAAAGCCCAAGGATATCTCACCAATCAGTCATTCTATCCAATTTTCTGGTTTTCTTAGCTACTTTATTTTCTGATATGATGTATAGGAGTAGCTTTAGAGTCGCAGGATTTACAGTTATGGTTTTAAAGCATAGCCCAGCCATTTTCTTTTTTTGTCAAGCTGTAATAAGGAAGTTTCATGATTATGTAGTACTTGTTGGTACAAACTTATGTGATTACTGTTCTGAAAATTAGTGGTAGGAAGTAGTTCACCACCTATAGTTTTGGGCAGACTCATTTACCCTAAGTTGGAACTGAATGTGACCCTTGTTTTTCTTCTTTTGCAGTAGGACAGTAGTCCTATTTAGCCTATAGCTCAAATTTTGAGTCCTAAATGTCTTGTATTACCTTATCAGGAGACGTTAATTTACTCTTAAATGGAGGCTGAATCTGATCTAGCTGAGTTTATATCGTTTCTATTTTCACTGGATTGTTGGTTATACATTCTTGTACTGTATTAAGAAGTTACAAGAAGAATTTTGTGCAGGTATCATTACAATGTTATGGACGTGAGAGTGGACCAGCACATTGACAAAGGAAAGGAAGATGGTTTGTATATTAGCTGTGTCGCTTCATCTGCGAATATGTGGGCTATAGTCATGGATGCAGGGACAGGTTTCACATCCCAAGTTTATGAATTATCTCCTGTTTTCTTGCACAAGGTAGCTATTCTTGAAAATACGCGCCCATAAACTTCCACTTTGACATTTAATTAGTCATTGTTCCAGCAAGTTAACGGTTTCTGATTATTTTCCAGGAGTGGATAATGGAACAGTGGGACAAGAACTACTATATCACTTCACTTGCTGGCGCAGGCAACGGCAGTGCCCTGGTGGTAATGTCCCAAGGTATGTCAAACTAATTAACAGAGCTTCCTTTTGTTAATGGCAGTTTGGCTATAGGAATCTGGTTGTCCTTGATGATAGTGACTTTTTTTTTTTCCTTAATAGGGATCTGTCTGTGTAGTACGTTTTTTTCTTTTTTCTTGTTTGAGCTACTCTTTTTTATTGCTAATCTTCTATTTTTCACCCATTGAAGGCGTACCTTATACTCAGCAGTCGTACAAAGTCAGTGACGTATTCCCTTTCAAATGGATTAATAAGAAATGGAAAGAAGGTTTCTCTGTTACCTCCATGACTACTGCAGGTAGCAGATGGGGCATTGTCATGTCCAGAAATGCAGGTTATTCTAATCAGGTATACCAGTCTCTACCCCCCGTTCTTACGTTCTGTTATATTTGAACACTGCAGAAAATAATTGTTTCATGTGCTTTATTGGTAGGTTGTTGAGATTGATTTCCTATATCCGAGCGAAGGCATCCATAGAAGATGGGAGAATGGATATCGTATTACCTCAACTGCTGCGACAGAGGATCAAGCTGCATTCATACTTAGTTCACCCAAGAAGAAATCACAAGATGTGGCTCAGGAAACTCTACGGACATCTGTTTTTCCAACTACGCATGTCAAGGTACATTTAGTTAATTTAATTTTGGAGTGTCATCTCTGCTTTAATCTCTTTTGAGTTTTGGAAATGGGAGTGATTTTACTTGAGAAGTGAAATGTTCAAATCTTATTGTAGGCTGTTATTTTCATTTAAAAGATCTTCTGGCAGACTTAGTTATATTTGAAAAATGTTGACTGTACTGTCACTATGAATTCTAGCAACCTGGAATTTAGTCACTATTGTAGGATGACTAGGCACTTCTGGGTGCTCCAATCCTTTATGAAATTACTCATCTCCAGAGGAACTGAGTTAATTGGATATTAGAGGAGACTAGGAGAGGAACATATATAATTATATATTAAAGCAGATTAGACTTTGAAATTATTTTGGTGAAATAATTACATATTCCATTGGAAAATATTTGTAGGAATCATTTTCCAATCAATAAAATTAAAATATTGGTCATATGCACAGATATTACGTTGGTAAAATCAATAATATTTGTAGAAGTCTTGGTGAAGGAATAAGATAAATTTTTATTATTTGGCGAAGGAATAAGTAAATATAAATTTTTATTATTTGGCCTTGGCAGGAAAAATGGTTGAAGAATCTATATATTGCATCCATCTGCTATGGGAGAACAGTATCATGAGGATCAGCAAACTGTTGAAAAACTGCAGAGTGATGTTAAATGCAGGGGGATAATATGTCTTGTTGTGCGACAAAATCCTAACTCAGGTGGTGGATTGCTGACTGCACCCTTTTTCCGGCCTTTTGGACGATACAGCAAAGTCTGTACCATGTCGAGAGAAGGCAGTTGCTTTCGTGTATAGGTGCTTTCTGTAAGAACATATAAACAGAGGAGCTATAATGTACCAGTATTCGTGCTGATAATAGATGTTGTTCAAAAACGGAGAAGTTTGCCCTCTTCCTATCTTATATTGGTTTTAGAGGGATGCATTCTCCAATTGAAGAAAAACATAACGTCTTGGAGAGAGTTCACATTTTCAACAGTGTTTGGGTACAAAAGAGTGTGTACCCAAATTGATGTGTTCTGTGTAATTTAAACGGATTGTACCATTGTTTATTGTAATATTCTACGATTAAAGGTGATGAAAAGGTGATTGAACCAACCATAGTTCAGCTAATGAAAGATGCCTTATGAAATGGTATAGCTTGGTCCACGTTGATTTTCTTTAACCTGGAACTTAACGGCCTGAAAGGTTTTGCTCTCTTTGTGTGGAAGATCCATATAATCCGGAAAAAAAAATCCTATAGACACGTGTATTACATAGCTAGTTTCTGGAAGCAGTGTAGTGTAGCACTTTTTAGCCAGTTGGAGAATAATCGAGCTTACTCAACTGAAAATTGTGGGCTATTAGCTACTCAAATTAGACATTAGGAACCTACTTCGTGCTAAATCTATTCGACTGAAGCTCAGCTGTAACTTGCAAATAGGGGTTGTGCTGCAGTGGATAGAAAACACTAGTGTAGCATGCACAAGCAGCAGCAGAACTATTCGGTTGGGGCGGCACTACCATGACTCTGACCCTCATGTGAGCTCGCATTCAGCTAGATCAAACAAGTCACGGTGAAGCACATTGTGGATGAAGTTGAAGAAAGATAAGAAGAGGATTTTTGATCCTCCAGCGAGCTCTCGCTCTGCGAAGCTCCAATATGATCCTCTCTCTTACTCTCAGAATTTTGATCAAGGATGTTCTTGGGACCAACCTGATGAAGATGACCTTTGTTCGCGCTCGTTCTCCATGCGTTTTGCAGTTCCGTCCAACAACTTTTGAAAGGAAGATTTGCTTGCCTGGGAGGAGTGAACTTGTATTAGTCTAGTTCAGAGCTATGAATCAAAGTGTAGATATTTGTTACATATCATTCTCTGTCTTATGATATTAATTTTTGCTTTCTCAATCTAGTTATCTGTCGCGATTTGTAGTCAATTGTTCTCCAAGTTGCTTTTCTTTTCATATGGGACAGGGGTTAGTTTCCAACGCCAGAACAAGAGAAACAGAATGACAGGATCATTTTTCCCTCAAAAGCCAAATAAACTTATCGATCAGAGCCTTGTTATTTCGATCTGTTCTTATAAGCTTAAAGGGTTATGGTTGAACAAGAAGATGGGTGTTGTAATCATCTACATAACTCTCGAGGACTGCATAGCAGTCGAGGATTCTGATGCGTAGAAAACCCTTACCGTTAACTAGTGTGCGCCATACTCCCAACACAAGGACTCGTGCAAAAATTGCAGGATCAAGTTTGAGAGGCTTAATTGGCAGTTTGTCAGCTCTAGCATTGTGCATGAATCCTCCTGTACTATGTACAATACACATTCAACTGAGCTCGATGAATCGACAATTAGTTGACTATTCGACCGACAAAGAAAGCTGTTCTGATTCATATTATAGTTGACATTTCACTCAATTATTCGTCTGCCAAGAAATTAGAAACTTAACAGCAATAGCTTCAGCAACTAACAGATCGATAGAGATATAGCATCTCATCCTTTGTGGCATAAAGCCTTAAAATTCCAGGTTTGACAAGCTAGCTAGCTAGTGTGCAAGTCAGAATGCTTTTCTAAGAAATTCAGATTCCTCTTGATGATTTTGGGAGAATTATTAGATGGTCCTAGAACTCCGTAATTAAAGACAATTAGGAACCTAAAAGCTTTGGTCTTTGATCTAGAATTTGGGACAGCCATTAGTATGTTATTTCCAGATGCTTAACATGCGTAATCACCTATAGAACAAGACCACAATTTGTTTAATAAAGTAGATATATCCGGAAAATTGATATGTGACCTTTGAAAAAAACAATAAAAACACATTACACGGCCAAGATGTGTGGTTATGTGCGCTACATAGGGTAAAACCGTAACACGGTTTTAAGTACAAAAATTATACTAAATTGGGCCGGAAAGGATGGTTTTGGACGGGTGTACAAGGTAAAGTCTATGTTTACAAAAGAATGGTCTAAATTGGCCCGGCTTATGTTTTCTTTTCTTAAAGTAGGCCCGTAGCAAACAAAAGTCCAATGATGAATCCCATTCCGAGCCGCAGTCGGATCAGTTCAATCCGCTTGTAAAAGAAGGAGTTGAGGGTTCGAGTGTGTATTTAATGTTCCCATTTCATTTCATATCTCGATCCCAAACCCATAGGAAACTCTGAGAAACCAGCAGCAAAAGCAAAGAAACATGTCTACGTCCTCCAAAAAACCGCTTGACGTAACCACCCGGCACTGCAGTGAACATCGGCATAAGGCTCATAAGCATACGCGTGATGGGAAGAAGAAGAAGAAGAAGACCAAAGAGACAACCAAGCCCAAGTTGAAGTTGGAGGTGGAGGAGGCTAATAAGTCACTCTACATGTGTATTCTAGAGCACGGGACGAACTGGGCTGCTTATGTTGTCCGCACCATCAAACTGTCGGATTTGTTATCATCTTCGGCGGTGGGGGACGATCCATTGCCATTGCGGCAAGTGGCTTATGAGGCCGGTTCGCATCTCCCCGGATCTGTGGGTTGCGGTGTTTGGGGATCCCAAATTGTTTTCACCGGCGGCGTGACACCCAGCTCCCCTCACGGCTTCAGGAATATAGGTCCCGACTCAGTTTGGCATACAAATGTTTATGCCTTTGAAACACACACAAATGAGATAAGAAAGCTTGATGCCAATTTACAAGGAGGGAAATTGTACCCTCTGACGGTGGAGCTGGGCGGCAAACTGTACGCTCTTTCCTATAGGCTGGTCGGCCATCCTCCCTCATTTGAGGTATTTGACCCTAAAATAGGCAAGTGGGAAGGTTTGCCCCAGCCTCCATTTTTCCAAGTTGGCTCTCCATATTATGAACATGCCAGCTTCTCTTACGCAATCGCCGGCACCAAGATCTTTGCCTCCCATGAAGAATGTCCTGTGTTCTGCTTTGACGTCGCCCATCCAGACAGAGATTGGAGACTGGTCTCTACTATGTGCCGGGGTGGCCCTTTCCCCTTTGATAACAAAGTTGCATTAGTCCTGGACCTGCAGGGGGACGATGACAAGAAAATAATGTTTGCCTACAGTCATGAGCCTTGGCGTCTATGGGTATATCTTATGTCATTGTCTGAAAACCAAGAAATTATCACAAAAATCGGTGATCTGAGGATGCCACTCTTGCCTGATGAATTTGGTTTGCCACAACGCTGTGAATTTTTGCACATTGGAGGTCAGAAAGCGTGCCTTGTTGTCACCGAAATTGGCGTCCGTGCTGAAGACGCTCCTGCTTATAATGAGCTCGGTACTCATAAGAGACACGGTGCAGTCATTCCATTTCAATTTGAAGTTGATATCACCAAGGTGGACAAGGACAAGAAAAATTGTTTAGCACTCCAATTCATGCCTCTTCGCAGCTTCGAATACCATACCAACCCACCCACTCTTCCTGAACCTGAAACGGTTGGTTGCTTTCTGTTGTAATAAAATTATTACAATGCTTAAGATATTATCAATAAATTATATATCAATTGAGGAAGGGGAAGAGATCTTTTCTTTCTTTCTTTCTTTATTTGGGCAAACAAGAATTAGTTGTGGTCTGTATTCTATATTATGTATGCTTCCTGGTTAGAATTTGTTTCAATCATTGATAATATCATTTTCCTTGTCCTGATTTATTTGTATGATTTTACAAGATCAAGAAGAATTCTAATCTGCATTGTTTCTGTACTGGTCCTTCCATCTCAAATTTTTGTCTTCTAAGTGCACAATATGCTTGTCTAAAGGCACAAATCCTCACTATCCCTGCCTTAATGAAGTACAATTATCCTTGTTCCTAATTTTGTGGAAATATATGATTAATCATTCAACTGTAAAGGCAGTATGTTATATGTACAATTATGTATGTATTCTTGCAAGATAGAAGCTGAATTCAGACTCTAGCTATGAGCAGTCATTTGCATATCCAAGATTCAAAAGGCTTCAACTTGTGCAACCAAAGATGTTCACGTATCGGGATTGCTTAAGCTTTGATGAAAAGGTGATCAGCATTCTTTTGTGCTGATGACTTGGGAGTTGGAATTTGTGATAGTATAGATAGGAAGGACAAAATGCTAGCTTAAAGCGGGTTACAAAGGAATTGGAGATGAGCAGGAGAATCCTCCAGTTTACAAGATTACGTTTACATGTATAACAGTTGAACTGCTCATGTGGTGGATGGGAAGTCTGAAGGCTTTATGGATTGTTGGTCGTATTGATATTCCTGATCAACTGACTGGAGTAGATTGACTTATAGAAGAAAGACTAGCAGAAGCAGTCAACAGTGCGGCTGCCCAGGTTTCCTGATTCCTTCTGGCCTGCAGCGCAGAGTGACTTGTTACATCATGGGATGTGTATGACACTTGCTATTCTGAGAAGTGGTGCAGGGAAGGTAATTTTGTTTGGTCTCAAGCTTGCAGGCAAAGCAATTTCCTTTTATAGAAGAAACAAAACTGGCATACACTAATATTTATATGTGCTGCTAAGACCATCTAACCAATAGTTATTTTCATCAGTGTTTGATTTCTGTGCCACTTAGAGTTTTCTTTTGCCCCATTTACTGGTAGAAGGAGGTGATATGAGTATTCCTAGGGTTCAGGACTTGAAGCTGTAATTGGATTTGAGTTCCAGGGGTTTTAGATCTAGAGGACCAGTGATGTCTATTTCTACTTCTCCGGTGTAGTTCTTAGTCTTGTGTGAGAAGTTTGTGTGGCCCTGTAACGTTGTAGGATGTGTATGATGCTGGCTATGACCAGTATGGTTGCAGTTAACTAGGTAAGGCGCTAAGGTATTCTATTTGGACCCAATCTTGTTGGGAGTCAAGCTTGCATGCAAGGTAATTTCTTCTCATAGAAAAGCCAGTGAATGACGTAAAAGAGGTTCTGCCAAAACTCTAGGTACCAATAGTCTGAGAAAAAGACCGGACCTTGGAGAATAGGAAGAAGAGTGTTATATGTTCATCAATCTTTGCTCCTAATGGCACATGGTTGTGGCTTACCCAATTTAAGTATTTATGTAACTTAATCAGTATAAGAACGTTCTTAGTATCTTACAGTCAGCTGTTGGGTTTGTTTTTACTTGAAAAGCATTTGTTTAAAATCTGGCCAAGGAATTGCTTGAATGTAGGGGCTGTTGTTACCATGTGGGATGCAGAGCCTCCTTATGCTGTGCTAGTGAGCTTTTTACTGGAATTATGTGCAAGGTTTCCATTTTTTTGTTCTTTTATTGGGTCCTTTCTTGGTTTTATAAATGGTAATGAATTCGGCAATTTCCCAAGTGTGCACAAGGTTTTCTGATACTATCATCTTGACTGTCAACCAGTTTCTGCAACTTTGGTGGCTCGTGACAATTTAGTTTGGGACGCTGTACACACTTTCGGATGAGACTGATATCTCCTCGTGCTTTCTGAGATTTTGATGTTTTGGTGGAGTCTTTTTGTGTCCTATACTGATGTCAAAGGGGTATATAGGTTCATCTTTGATTTCTGATGCTCACAATCGTCTCTAGGATTGTTTGGATCCTTCAATTTTCATATTAGTTTCTTGTTTAACTCTCCCAAGTTTGTAATCAGCTCATTTCCTTTCTAAAGTTTACTGGCAACATTAAATTTTCTGATTTTGTGCCTGCTTATAATCGAAGTTTGAGACTGAGGATAGTCAGCTAAGTAATATCTTATCAGGACTTTTGGCAGTCTCTGTACTCGGCACTCCTAAACATGTGGAATTATTGTCCCTCAAGGAGGTTGGTGCCTGTGCTTTTAAGTTTTGCCATTTTATTCAAATTTGCAGATTGATCGAGGAAGTTATTTCAGTATGAGCTCAATTGTTTCGTTGGGCCTATGGAGATTCATAGTCGTAATGTTTCCTCTTAAATTTTTGTAAAATGCCCCTTTCAAAGATGGTTGTCTCGATCACGAAAAGTGATTGCAAAATGCCTCTTCCTTGAAACAATATGATCAAATACTGAACTCAAACCATCATTTCTTTTTGTTGAAATGTGACATTTAGGCAGCCAAAAGCAAGAACAAAATGGTGGGGGCACTTTAGGTCAACTTTCACCAAGGATTAATTATATTTGACCCTCCGAATTATAAGTCATTTTCATTTATATGCCTAGGTATGAAATTTTTTTGTTTTAGTACCGAACAACTTACATCTGTTAAACATTTTCGTACCGGCGGTTAAAAATTTCGTTTAAAAAACTGTCAGTTGGTAAGGTGGCAGTTAGCTGCTGAGTTGGCACTGCCACATAGATAAAAGAAACTAAAAGGAAATTTAAAAAAAAAAAAAAACAATTTCAAAATTCAAGCAATCAAAAGTAAAGGAACCACAAGCAGCAACCCAAATGAGAGTACAAAATTCATTATAGGAATATACATTGAACAACATTTTTTCCGGCTATTCTGATATGGGTTACTGTTCTTTATAGGAACCCCGTGTGCTCACGAATCCTCTAATGAGCCCAGCACCATTGCAATTTCCACACAGAATCTCCCTTTTACCCCTGCAAGAGAAGCAGCAATGCAGCATATAATCAGAAACAAGCTCTAAACAGAAGAAGAAAGACAATGGATCTCTCTAATCTAGTAGCCCATGAATTCAGCGATTTGATTCCAAAGCATCAGGCCCATATTCAGCATAACATAGATTTGACAAGTTGATTGCTTACCATTTCCTTCACAATCACCACAGACTATGCTACTTTTGGTGGTTTGACTACCATCTGTTGCCTGCAGGACAAAACCAAAGTGAATTCAAAGGAAAAGAACAACCTTCAATAAGGGTAACCTCTAATATTCAAACTGAGTTCGCCAATTTTAACACCTCATACATGCATCTCATACAACCTCTTAAACAGCTTGTTTCCCAAATCTTGTTTGATCTAAATTGCATATAAAGGATGTTCAATTCACTTCAAAGTCATCATTTAACTCATTTTCAGTTCCTTCAAAATCTAAGAACTCATGGGGTCATGCCCACCATAACATAGTCCCAACTCCCAAGTAATATGCTTAAGCAAAGAAAATCAATGAATGCAACATGTTACAAATTTCAGCAAAAGGGTAAACTTGTTTCATGAGAGAGAAAGAGAGAGAGTTTAGCCTACTTTGGATGTAGGTTGACCCAATCTAGTAGCCCTTCTGCAAACCCAAATGAAAGCAACTTAGATCACAGTACTACAATACACCCAACACAGTTAGTCCCCTTTATAAGCAAAGGGGCATACATCCTGGCAACTACTGCTACAGAAATCCAAAATAAAATAAGCAACAAACATATGACCACGTTATCATTGAAGATAATCTTAACATCCAGTTTTTAGTCCAAAGAATTACCTTCAGTCCAACAGCTAATTTTCTTGAGATATCCCTCCAACCCTCCATCTTTTAGTATTTGGTAGCAAATTGAGATTCTGGAAAAACCAAAGAATAATTTTAAAACTCATTACTAAACAATACAAACATAAAAACATAAATGCAGACATAAAAGGCAGTCATAATTGATCGTACCTTCCAATCTCTCATGTTTCCAATCCAGTTTTTATTTATTTTTTATATTATTTTTTATTTTTAAATAGTGATCAGTATTTAGTGATCACAATAATTATTGAAGAGCTAGGCGGACCTGAAAAAAAAGGTTAACCATGTCAAATAAAGTAAAAGAGAATGAATAAGTGAGAAAAATTATAAAGGGAGCGAGAGCTGGATTTCAAGAAATCCAGGTCTATATGCCTATTACCAATAGGAACTCGAACAATCTGGAGCCAAGATCTGTAAAAATTTCATCTACCAGAGCGCCAAGTTGGTAGGGAGTGTATAGACATTTATGTTCGCGGACCCTGTAATCATTAAGATGAATCATGATATTCCTTGCAAGCTTTACACGGTTAGCTGGATCGTCCGTGTAAGTGTTGAACTTGTACACTTTTAAAGCCCATGGATCCACTGAGCATGCCTTATGCGGGTCTATATTCTCCTTATAGTTAGCACGCTCCCAATCGGTGTAAGCTTTCTCCCATGGCTGTAAGCTTCCATTATAACTCACAGAGCGATGCCGCAGCCTGTCAATGAATTGAACAGGCAACACTGTCCTCTGATCTCTGTTTTGTAAGAGCCGGTGGAAGTATAATGCGTTGAACTGTTTTCTGTTCAATGCCAAAAAAAATACAAAGTTATTGTAAAATACAAATCCGTAGAGATCAAATCATGGAAACCGGTCTTTTAGTGCATGATTCTTACATTGTGAGTCCTGCCTCGCTCAACCTCGACAAGAAGTCGTCCCGATCCTTCCAGGACCCGGTTTCTTCCAAAATTCCTATGACGCAGCGTCTAGTTCTGCCACCGTAGTCTCTGTCCTCGGGACCAGAGCCTACCGGGGGTAGAACCAGCGCATTATCTTCAACCCTTAAAGAGTGGGGATCCAAGGACCCAACTGGCAGATCATTCACGAGAAAGTACCCTGTTTAGCAAATCCCTGCATCTCAAAAAAAAAAAAAAAAAAAAAAGCATGTTACACTACAAGGGCTTCTTAATCCTGACAATAAGAGCTAAGAAATAAACACATTTTCTCTTTTCCGATAATGACATAAAAAATAAAAATGCACAGGATCAACTTTTGTTGTGGAAATACCACAATGTTATAGTACGAATATGCAAATGTTGAACAGTAGTAACTGTAGTATGCTGAGAATGAATTGAATACTCAAATAATCTCTGCACAGACTCATGAGTAGTTAAATATCGATAATTAAGTTCGTCATTTAAATTTTCATACAGTAAAACTCGGCCTCGATCTGGACATTTATTAATGTATTTAAACAAATATTTAATTAACATAGATTGAGAACATGATTCAACATTAATTTTTTTTTTTTTTTTTTGAGTTAAAGAGATAATATATTCATCACAAGTCAGAATAGGTCGTTATAGACCATTCCGCTGTCATTTAAGGGCATAGACATATAAGAAGCTAGTGGTAGTACCCAACAGTGGTATGTACATATAGTCCTACTCATTAGACAATTAAATATGTAGAGATAGTGGATATCCTCATTCGGTACTACTCTAGAGGCACTAGAGAGATATTGGGTGCACCTTAGTGCTTAGGTTCCTAAAAATAGAGCTAAAACATAGTAAAGACCTAGGGCAGCAACCCCAGTACAACATATTAGGCCCAAGAGCATCCAAAGGAATAGCCCAACTCCAGAGCCCATCAAGATGGCCTGATCTCAGCCCATCATCCCCGACGACATGTCGTACGCTACAAGCTCAGTGCCCCTGGCGACATGTTGTACGCCACAAGCCCAGTGGCACTGCTTGACCTGCTTTGCCACGACCCGTACCGCTCCGATCCACGCCTACGCAACCTCTCGCCGCTTCGACCCAAACCACCACGCCCCACGCCTAAAACACGCCGCCACAGCTCATGTCATTTACACGTTGTCCGGAATCCCGCCGGTCTTGATCAGCACAATCCAACGCCGGTGGAGATGCGGCCAGAAACAACCAAGCCTGAGCTATCTTGAACAATCCCGAGCGCAACCACCCTTGGAAGACCTCGGACTATATCGATCGAATACCCATCCGGCAACAAACCCCAAGATGACGGCGAGGCTGGAGGCCAGCACTGGTTGGGGCGCCGCCGGACAAGGTTGAATACTCAACATTAATATGAGCATCATATCTTAGTAATGAATTTGAATTATAAGAAACAACAAAATTATTTCCAATATGTACATTTTTTTTTACTACAAATTTCGTGTGATCATTACGATGTTTATATATTGAAGGTGTATTTGTTTCAAATATAGTATTTGTACTGTATACTTTTGGACTAAATTTGGAACATTTTCCATTTCGCATGCAATGAGATTTTGAATTTATTGTCCACAGGGTCCATGAATCATAAATTGACTAACAATTTTCAAAAGTTCTTGATCAATACTTCTATCTGGTAATTCTGCTGAAATAATAAAATCTATATTAGCTGCTGTATAACATTTGTAATTTTTTTTTAACCAAAATAACATATGAGCATAAGGGAGTCCTCCTTTTTGAAACTCTGTTATATGAACATCTGCATCAATCTCTCCAAAAGGTTCTCCAGATTTAATATAACTAATCATATTTTATAATTTTATTTTAAACATTCTTGAAATTATGTCAGGTCGATCTTCAGCTTTGTATTTAGATTTTTCTTTAAAATATCTTTGTATTTCTGGCAATTTAACACTATAAGTAAAAGTTATAAATAAATTTGAATCACCATATTGTCTGCAGATTGTCATCGCATCTTGATAATTATTAATCATATCTCCGGGACTTTTAATATGAGAACTTGGTATAATAATTTTTTGTCCTAAATCACGACTTTTATTAGGATTAATTTCAGTTTAGTACCCTGTGATTTAGGGGTAACATCATGTCAGTCCCTGCTATTTCAATTTGATCAGCAACACCCCTGTGCTTTCAATTTCAATCAGTCGTGCCCAAATTTTACTGTTCCGTCCAAATTTTACTTTGTCAATCCAGTCAAAGTTAACGTTCAAATTGGACGGAACAGTAAAATTTAGGCACGGCTGATTGAAATTGAAAGCATAGGGGTGTTGCTGTTCAAATTGAAAGAGCAGGGACTGAATGATGTTACCCCCAAACCACAGGGTACTAAACTGAAATTTATCCCTTTTATTAATTCCAGTTGAAGCTGCAGCATAGATGTCTTTAAAAATTCACTTCAAATTTTTTTTTGATTTCTTCTAATCCAATCTAATCGATCTTCTTCAACCGTTACATAAGCATCAACTAAAAATTGTTGAAATACTCGTCCACCTTTTAATAAAGTGTTTATTTCATTGTTTCTATCTTGAATTTGATATGTAACATAAGCTCATATTGATTTGTTTTGTCTTTTTTTCTGTAGAATTTCCTCTAATTCGTTGCATTGGTAAATTTGTTTTATATCCATCTTCACCATAAGGAAAAAGTACTGGATATTGCAATGACAAATACTTTGGATGTATTTTTGAAATACGTTGTAAATATCCACTATTTGATTCAATAATTATATCATTATTTGAATTATGCTCACCAATATCACCAACTATTAAACCACCAATTTCTTCACTTGTTGGTTCTTCATATTGTTTACTATCAGTTGGTTGACAGTTAAGTATTGTCATATTTAATGAAGGTAAAGAATGATTTTCAAATTTATCTTTGATCGTTCGAAATTCTTGTACTAATTCATTAATTTCATCAAACATTTTAATAAGTCCTTCAACAATATCTGCTTTGAATTTTACATTAGCATGAGGAGGATCAATAGCATTAACACGGTTTAAAATCCCATTTTTTGTATCATATATGTATAATTGAGCATATTTAGAATTTTCTCCGTCAGAAGGTAACATAAAGCCTATTAAATGATGCACTTGCCACTGATTTTAAAAACATAAGGACCTGATCCAATATTTATTGGGGTGAGGCTATTGCCACCCTATAATTTTCTTTGTTCACCCTACTTGTTCATTACACCCTACATTTTAATTTCAATTATTAGATTTACTTATCCAACCCATTTCTCTTTCCAGGAATATCCTCCATCATATGACATATCAAATTAAAAAAAGAAATTTTTTTTAATGAAAATTTCTCATTTAATTTATATCAATTAAAAAAAAGTCATAAAATATATTAAAGTTTCCTAATAAAATCATAATTTGATTTACTTCCATTTTTTTATTTTTTCCATTCAGTTTCAATGTTCATTTATTCCAATCCATATTAAAAAATTAGTACGTGCTCCTATGAGCAATGAAAAAAAGATTGATTTTTTTTTTTAGTGTTTTAAATTTTTTACTTTCGGTATTTATAAAGGTATTATAAATATTTTGATGAAGTTAACACTAATGGTTTTGTGAATTGAATAACGAATTAACGATGAGGAAGCAACAAAAAAAGAAAAAGAAAATTGTAATAAATTGAAAATTGGATGTAGAAGATGAAGATTAATATTATCAGAAGAGAAATTAAGTAGTTTTGTATTTAATTAGTTATGTATTTAGTTTTCCTTAAAGATTTAAATTTTAGAAAATTAGTATACTTATTAGTCATTTTGCATTTGGGTAATATAGTCTTTCAATAATTCAAATATTTGTAGGGTGAACAAAGAAAATTGTAGGGTGGCAATAGCTGTGCCCTATTTATTGTTGCTCCCATTGATATAAAAGAAAACATTGAATTATAAATTCTAATATTTTATCTAAAAAGTTTGCTTTTTGAGCCATTATTTGGATCCAATAATTTTTCAAGAAAAGTTGGTGTTGGATTTGATTGTTGAAGTTTGATTTGATTTTTTTTTTTTTTTGCAACAATTTGTATAAATTAGAGGTGCATTTGAAGACGGATTGTTTATTTGCTTCTCCGGACCAAAAATGTGCATTGCAATGATTACATGTGTGAACATTATCACTTGAATCCTCATATTTGACGTTAAATCATGTGATTACAATTTAACATTTTCGTATATAATTTATTTAACCATTGTCTTATACTCTTATCAAAAGAATATATAATTAAAATTAGACAAAAATGACCTTCTCTTGTGTTGCAATACCTACTGGACAGATAGCCGAAATTCACACTGAAAACACAAATTTGATTACGCAGTGAAAACCTCAATTTGAGATTAAAAACACTGTGTGGCTCTTACTCTTGAGAACCCAAAAGAAGAACAATCCACTCATGGTGAAGAATAAGTTTCTTTACAAACACAAATAGCGCTACTATCGGCTACAATCACTAGACTAACTAGGTGAGGTGTTTGTCTTGAATCTTCACTGCCTTCTTCACTTGAACAATCTTCAACAATCACTCTTCTTACATCAACGACAGAACTACTTATCTCAAGAGAACATGCAATTCAATGAAAAAGTAATGAAACACTCTGACAAGGAACAAGTGTTTCAAGAATCAATATAAGATTCTCTCTCAGCAAACAAGATACACACAAATCTTGTGTCTAAGTCTCACACAAATGAACGCATACTATTCTGAATATATGGAGGAGAAAATGAATCCTAATCAATCAAATCTTTACCCTAATTGGATTCCTAATAGGAGTAGTCTTTTAATAAAAGATTGTCATTTAAAATAAACAGATCCTAAATCAATTAGGACTTCAATGGTACGTACGATTTTAACAGGTGGAAAATATATTTGCAAAATAATATTTAAAAACCGTAAGATACTTTCCGAAAACGAACTCCCTAAAATGTAGGACTGACTCAGGGATTGCAACTTGTGTTGCAATCTTAGTGCATATGCATGAAATGCATTTACCTAGAATTTCTACGAGATCAGTATTGGCGTCCTTGTTCCAACTTCCAATGACGAACTGTGATAGAATGCTTCCCTTGTTTTTGTATGGGAATGCCAACACTCAAGACGTACAAACTTTTGTACTTACATAGAGCTAGCATTAAGGTTCTCATATGTACTTTAGAAAATCATAAAAAGGCTGAGATAAAGTATTATGTTCTATAGACTTAATGGGCTCAAAGGTAATATCGGTAAGTGATAGAAGAATTAAAAGATTCAGCAACATCAGAGCTTACCGCCTCTATGTCCACATTTTCACCCAATTCCTCATCAAGATCTGCATCTAATTCCTCATCACCATCATCTACACCCATCTCAGATTCTCAGGGTGAACTGGCACTGGGCTCTGATTAGGAGGAATCATAGCTAATGATATAGGCTCTGCAGCAACTACGAACATAGCATGGGTGGAAAACTCATCAACAGTATTGTTTTTTTTTTTTTTTCCTGTCATCAGAGAAAAAAAAACCCGCAATTTTCAAGTGGGAATTTGTTACATCCATTGTCAACATATGGAAAATTCTACAATGTGTTAACGTATGACATGCATACAATTACCTTAAAATTGGTAAAATGAGTCCTCAAAGTAGTAACATGAGTCCTTAAAGTGGTAAATTTTCTTAGTTACCACATGAGTCCTCAAAATAGTAATATTAGTCCTCAAAATGGTAACATGAGTCCTTAAAGTGGTAAATTTTCTTAGTTTACCATATGAGTCCTGAAAATAGTAATATTAGTTCTCAAAGTGATAACATGAGTCCTTAGAGGGATAAAAATAGTTAATGTATGAGAAATGTTAACATACCATAGTTTTACCCGTCAACATATTTAGCTAATCCCCACTTGTAATTTTCATATGGAAGAAAGCATTCTATTAATTTTGTTTTTCTTTACTTTTATGATTCAAACAAAATTTCTTTCTCTTTTAACCTTATTTTATTGCCTCTACATGTCTATACCTTCATTGAAAATTTTACAGTGCATTACTACATTTGATGTATTGATCGATCTCCATGTTATATGACATCATTTTGGTCATTGGTGTCATCTTGTAGTCTTAATGTTTTAACAAGTTACGTAGGTAGGCTATAGTTAGTAACTTAATGATCTGGACTATTTTGTGCAACCATTTATATGTTTATCTATTATCATTTGATTTAAATTTAAAATAGAGTGTAATGTGTAAAGACACACTAAAATTTGATGCATAGATGCACTTGGAGCTCAAGGTGTACTCTTTTTTTTTTAGAATAAAAGACTTTTTATTAAAATGAAACAAAGTTACATAACACGAGAATGACCGGTGGTGGACAAGAATTCCCCACTCTCCTCCCTAAAACATAAACCAATTACGGGTCTGTCACCATAAATGACTTCCATGAGCCGAAGGGGCCCAACCCCTAACTATCTATAACGCCCAACATCTCGGGCTACCGAGAATCCTGAGAATATCGATACCACCTCATAGACAACCGCTAAAACAACCAACGCCCTCTTCCACACCGTGTCCCAAAACTGCCAGACCACGTGCAAGGATCGCTCGTCAGCACATTGACCATAAGACAAAACCGACAATAAACCAAATCGTCCCCAGGAGAAACACCACATCTATGGCACCTCAATTTGACCCAACCATAGCTCAATAGAGTAGGGACATGCTAAAGACCAGAAAAACCTAACCAAAGCCCTAAATGAAACCCTAACCAAGAAAACTACTTTAAACAAAGACATAGATCAGCCGCTGCAATCATCTTCCTTCTCCTCAGACGACCTGCCGGCAGACCACCACCATAAATCCGTCTCGTTGAACTCGCAACGCCGGAGAGACGCTAGCCACACAGCAAACCACTCCAACCTCCACTTTTATCTGCCGGATCCAGGCTTAAAGCCAGATCCCGATGAACCCACACCGATCAGTAAGAAGCTTGTCGTGCCTTGACGCCTGGCTTCGTCCATCTGTTTGATAGTCCGACACCCTTGCATTCTCCGCCTATCGACCAATCTCAGAGAGATAATCGGCGCCATACGATCCATGGCATACCGCCGCCACGATCTGGCCTCCGACCACCTGCTCCAAGCCTGCGCCAATCGCCAACCATCCATTCTACTCACCTGCGCCGCCACCTGAGAGGAACAAAAAGTCATACCCAACCAAGAAGGACAAATCGGATACCAAAACTGGATCCCCGAGACCCCACAATCCCGTCCAGCAACACCTGCCACTCGTCGATGAGGCTGGAACCTATGATCGACGCTGGGGTGCCGCCGGACAGCTAGCAACTGCTTCTGTGCTTTCTCCAAAACCTAGTTTCTTCCTTCTATTCTCAGAGCTCTGCTTATTTCTCAAACTCGGTGAACTTTTTTTTTTCTTTTCTTTGTATCCGCTTGTCTTTTAGCTCTGTGCACAAAATGGTTTTGTTAAGTGTAGTCTAAAGGTGTAATGCCCCGTACCTATTAATTACTTTTTACCGTGGTTGACCGAGGAGTGACTTTTTCTTTAGTCCGGTAAATTAGGAAATTTATTTGAGATTGTCGTAGAATACGCAAAATCGAGTTCGTGGACACGTAGTTTGTTTAAATTGGATTTATATCGGAAAAGTTATGACCAAAAATAGAAATTTCTATTTTTGGCATGACTTTTGTTTGTGAGTTTCTTTTAGTAGAAAGCAAGAAATAAAACAGATGGAAGAGAGAGAAAGGGAAAGAATCAGAAAAAAAATTAAAAGGAAAGAGAGAGAGCACGGGTAGAACCCGAGTCACCCCCTCCCATTTTCTTTTTTCTTCTTCCGTCGCTGCTCTTCCCTTCTCCGGCGAATTCGTCGCCGTCCGGCCACCCCAAGACGCATCGTTGGGCACGGCGTGATCCTCTCTTCCTTCTCCTTCTAGCTATGTAAGTTTTTCACCATGGGTATCATTAGTTTTTGAGTTTTGAAGAGAATTTGCAGAAAAGGGGAAAACCGGAGTTTAGCTCCCATCTCGGTTTTCCGGCGATTTCCGGTCGAATTTCTTTGGGTTTTGGTTGTTGGTGAGTTGCTGAATGAGTTCCTAACCTTGTTGCAGCTTGTTTTGGGCTGTGGAGGAAGAATTGAAGGTGTTTGGGGACGTGAACAGTAGCGTGAACAGTTCCATCCGAGTTCTTGAGTTTGGGTTTGGAATTTCCAGCTTTTTCTGCTTGTTTTGGATGTGATTGCAGGTATAGAATTGTTGGGGGTGTTGTGGAGATAATTTTGAGCTAAATAGGTTGACTGGAATTGGATTCCACCTTTGATGTTTTGTGTTAAACTTGAGGATTGTTTGGTTTGAGTTTTTTTTTGGAATTTTGGTGTAGTTATTGTTATTTTGGATAGTATGGATTATAAATTTTATGGGTGAATCTCTTGATAATTTACTATCAATGTTATTGTGAAATTGTTCTATTTTGTGGAGGAGTTTGGAATGGAGATTGTGTTTTGGAAAAGAAAATTTAGAGAGGAGTTAAATTTTAGAGATGGAATTGTGAGTGGAAATGGGGAAAATTAAGATTGAATGTGGAAATGTTTGGAAAGGATTTTTATGGTAATTGGTGGTATTTTTGTGATGAAGGAAGTGAGATTAAATTGATTTAGTTATCGAACGGTCCTTGTGAAGGTTTAGATTAAGTGAAGTCATTGAATGGTTAAGGAATCGATTGAGTGGTTATGAGTTAGAGGGCATTGAGATTGTAAGGAATTATAGAATTTAATTCCGAATAGAAGTGTGGAATTTTATAATAATTTGTGATTAATAGACGCTTATTCCGAGGGGAATGGGTTGTTTTGAGAGTATTTCATTGTATGGTCAATTATATCCTATTCTATTGTGACAGGACGTACTGAGCCCTCGAGCGAGGAGGACACAGACAGGCAGCAGGGTTAGCTGCGGGATTACTTGTGAGTGGACCTTTATTTTTATTTAAATAATTCATGCAGCATGGTATTAAATTTTGAAATGTGATTTTATGGAAAGAAAAGGATTAAAAAGGAAACAGTTGACAAGGAGGCCAGTTCGGCGCATGCGTATCTTACCTAGTTGGCAGTCCCTTCTAGGTAATAGTCTGGTCGGCAGTCCCGTCCAGACTACAGCTCGGTTGGCAGTCCCATCCGATGCGTCATCTGGTTGGCAGTCCCTTCCAGATGACTTGATGTAGTTAGTCGGCAGTCCCGTCTACTACCTGTGGCTAGTTGGCAGTCCCAACTAATCACCGCCTCCTACTCCGGTTGGCAGTCCCTTCCGATGCGTCATCAGGTGGCAGTCCCTCCCCGATGGCATGAGATGCCTAGGAAGCAGTCCTTCCTAGTCATCAAATGAGTTTCATGGAAAAGGATTTGAGTTGGAACTTCATAGGATTTGGCTGCATGATGGTTTTGTTAAAAAGAGAAATGGGGAAGCATACCATAAATTGTTTTGACTCTCAATTCAGTTTTGTCCACTCACTCTAATGGATTTTATATGTTTTCCCCTGGGCCCTTCGTTTTCAAATGCCCAGATTTCAGATTTGCAGAGATTGCGTCCAGGCTCAAGAACTTGGGAATCAGCGCTTCCGTTTTTGTCCGTAGGTTATTACTTAACCTACCTTGTATGATATCGGCTTAGTTTAGTGTTGCTCTGATAAACCTTTTCTTTGAAGTTTGATGGATGTTGTTGTATGGGTTGTTGTTGCTTACGGAGGATTATGTTGGAATTTGAGCTTTTCGGATGTAATATATGTGCATGGATTGTTAATTTGATATAGTAGGTTGAGTAGAAGTTGTAGTTAAAATTATGTCCAGGTTTGTGAAATTTTGGGTAGCCCATTTTTAGGGGAGGTTCTGCCGAATTTTTCGGTAGGATTTCGCTTAAAGTGGGCCCCGCAGGCTCGTATCCAGGTAATAGGGGTGATTCCTGGGTCGGGTCCTGTCAGTTGGTATCAGAGCACTAGGTTATTAGATTCTGTGGCCGATATCTTCTTATAGTTGTCTTACATGCTTGATAGTATTCAGTACCTCCCGAGTGATGGCCCGACTGCAGCGGTTCCCCATCATATACTCTTCGGTGCTGACGTACCAATCAAGTATGTAAGATAGTTGTTGTTGGTATAAATATCTTGGTGTAACTCAGTTATGGGAATTTCAGGTGGAATGAGACCCGGACGCAGATCTCGTGCTGGCAGGAACCATTCACCCGCTAGTGAGGGTGATGATGAGCATGTTCCTCGTGGGTTGTTACGGACCGTGGAGCGGTTGTTTGAGCGTTTTGCAGCGGCACTCCCCAATCCTAGGACTGACTATACTGTGGAGCGTGCCAGACGCCATGGGGCGTATACTTTCTCTAGTGCTCCTACGGAGTCCGTAGCAGGAGACTGGATTACCCGCATGGAGAGAGTATTTGAGTCCTTGGGCTGTCCAGCTGCTAGGAGGGTTCCTTTGGCTATTGACCTCCTAGACGGGGATGCATGGCTTTGGTGGCAGGGTACCAGGAATATGGGTTATGACCCAACTACCATGACTTGGGAAGAGTTCAAAACGGAGTTCTCAAATCGGTACTATAATCAGGCATCCCAGCACCGTCTCCGATTTGAGTTCATGCAGTTGAAGCAGACTGAGGAGATGACTGTGTTACAGTATGAGGAGCGTTTCATTGCTTTGTCTCGGTTTGCCCCTGAGTTGGTGGCGACAGAAAAGTTGAAGGTTGATCAGTTTATCAATGGCCTTCTACCTGTATATCGGGATTGGTTGGCGCCTCATGATTATCCGACTTTTAAGTTAGCTGTGGAGGCTGCTATGAGGTGTGAGGCTAGATATCTGGACGGTTCCCGACCTTTGGAGATTGGCGGTCCCAGTCAGGGGCCATCTAAGAGAATTGCCTCTAGTTCGGGTTCTGCATCGTCATCAGGCAGTAGACCGAGCAGTTCAGATTCTAGCTCTCGTCAGCGTTTCAGGGGACGCTTCAGGAGGCCTGGGCAGACCGGTAGGAGACAGTCCAGGGGTGGCACTGCTAGTTCCAGTGGAGGCTTTGGTAGACAGGCGATTCCGAGAGACTATCCCCAGTGTGCTACTTGTGGTAGACACCATGCAGGCCCGTGTCAGGCAGGTGTGGGGACTTGTTACCAGTGTGGCCAGTGGGGTCACTACAGGAGGGAATGCCCTCAGTTGACCCAGGGAGTCTTCACTACTACTAGTCAGAGTATGGGTCAGACCTCTGTGGGTGCTACTAGTTCAGGCTCTCATGGCAGTTTATCAGGCAGGAGCAGCACTCAGTCGGGTCGTGGACAGAGAGGGCGTCCAGTGACCCAGGCCCGTCTTCATGCTATGACCCAGCAGGAGGGTCGCACTGCACCGAACGTCATTATGGGTATGTTAGTTGTTTTTGGTCAACCAGCTTTCATTTTAATTGATCCTGGAGCCTCTCACTCCTTTATGTCTAAGAGGTTTTCTTTCTTTGCTAATGTGCCCCCATCTCTCCTACTCGGAGAGTGGCATGTTGTTCTACCATCGGGGGAAAGACATAGAATTGAGTGGGTACCTCGTTTTTGTGGTGTGTTTGTAGAAGGAGTTTGTTTAGAGGCGGACTTGATTCCATTTGAGTTAGTGGAGTTTGATGTAATCCTCGGGATGGATTTCCTACGGATGCATCATGCCTTGGTGGATTGCTTTTGTAGTACTGTATTATTTCGGAGTCCGGGTAAGCCAGTTGTCACCTTTTATGGTGAACGGGAGGTTCTCCCATCTTGCATAATCTCAGCTTTAACTGCTAAGAAGATGTTGAGTAAGGGTTGCCAAGCTTATTTGGCACATGTGGTGAATTCAAATGCCGAAGTTATGGATCTTAGCCAAATTCCTGTTGTTGGTGACTATCCAGATGTATTTCCAGAAGAATTGCCTGGATTGCCCCCGGTGCGAGAGATAGACTTTACCATTGATTTACTTCCAGGTACAACACCCATCTCTCAAGCACCTTATAGAATGGCACCGGCGGAATTGAAAGAGTTGTATGTACAGTTGCAGGAGTTAACGGATAAGGGATTTATACGACCTAGTGTATCTCCCTGGGGTGCACCTGTGTTGTTTGTGAAGAAGAAAGACGGTACTTTGAGGCTTTGTATTGATTACCGGAAACTAAACAGGGTGACTATAAGGGATAAATATCCCTTGCCCCGCATTGATGATTTGTTTGACCAGTTGAGGGGTGCTAAAGTTTTCTCAAAGATTGATTTGAGGTCTGGTTATCATCAGTTACGGATTAAAGAGGAGGATGTAGCCAAAACTGCTTTTCGATCACGTTATGGTCATTATGAGTTCCTTGTTATGCCTTTTGGGTTGACTAATGCACCCGCTGCTTTCATGGATCTCATGAACAGGGTGTTTCGCCCGTATCTTGACCGCTTTGTGATTGTGTTCATTGACGACATATTGGTTTATTCTAAGAGTGAGGAGTTACATGTTAAGCACTTGAATATTGTGTTGGAGACTCTACGGCTACACCAATTGTATGCTAAATTCAGTAAGTGTGAGTTTTGGCTTGACCAAGTGACATTCTTGGGTCACGTCATTACAGCTGGTGGTGTTAGTGTGGATCCCCAAAAAGTAGAAGCCGTGTTGAATTGGGAAAGACCTACCAATGTGACGGAAATTCGTAGTTTCTTGGGTCTTGCTGGTTACTATCGACGTTTTGTGCAAAATTTTTCTAGAATTGCCGCTCCTCTTACTAAGTTAACGAGAAAGGGTGTCAGATTTGTTTGGTCTGAAAATTGTGAGCGGAGCTTCCAAGAACTTAAGAGTCGGCTGACTAGTGCTCCAATTCTATCCTTGCCTGATGATAGTGGGGAGTATGTAATTTACAGCGATGCCTCTAGACAAGGCTTGGGTTGTGTTTTAATGCAGCATGGTAATGTGATTGCTTATGCTTCTAGACAGTTGAAGCCACATGAGTTGAATTATCCCACACATGACTTAGAATTGGCAGCTATTGTACTTGCTCTTAAGCTATGGAGGCATTATCTGTATGGAGCCAGATGTCAGATTTTCACTGACCATAAGAGCCTCAAGTATGTGTTTACACAACCGAATCTAAATTTAAGACAACGAAGATGGATGGAATTGATTGAAGATTATGATTGTACCATTGAGTATCACCCCGGTAAAGCGAATGTGGTGGCGGATGCACTTAGTAGGAATCCATCCGTGACCTTGTCATATTTAAGGGCCACTCGAGTACCCCTATTGTCAGAGTTGAGGTCTACGGGGGTTGAGTTATCGGTTGATGAGGTTGGTACTCTGGTGGCTAGTTTTCATGTCAGACCAGCATTTATTGATAAAATACGGGAAGCCCAGCCTCTTGATCCAAGAATTGAAGGGATTAAAGAAGGTGTTCGTGGTGGTTGGCAACTTGAGTTTTCTATTCGAAGAGATGGGACATTGATGTTTGGGAAGAGACTTTGTGTTCCTAACGTTGAAGCACTTAAACGAGAAATACTTGATGAAGCTCATAACTCCGCGTATGCCCTGCATCCTGGTGGTACAAAAATGTATCGGACTCTCAAGGAGTACTATTGGTGGCCAAACATGAAAAGAGAAATTGCAGCTTTTGTGAGCAAATGCCTTGTGTGCCAGCAAGTGAAAGCGGAAAGGCAAAAACCGTCGGGGTTGTTGCAACCTTTGCCAATCCCAGAATGGAAATGGGAACATCTCACCATGGATTTTATTTACAAGTTACCTCGTACGCAGGATGGTAATGATGGTATTTGGGTGATTGTAGATCGACTCACCAAATCAGCTCATTTTCTGGCGGTTAAGGAAACCTTTAGTTTGGATAAACTGGCAAAGTTGTATGTGGACGAAATTGTAAAGCTTCATGGTGTCCCTGAGTCCATTGTTTCTGATCGTGATGCTCGATTCACATCAAAGTTTTGGAGGAAAGTTCACAAATTTATGGGAACAAAATTACAATTTAGCACTGCTTTCCATCCTCAAACTGATGGACAATCTGAGCGGACTATACAAACTTTGGAAGACATGTTGAGGGCTTGTTCTCTACAATTTAAAGGAAGTTGGGATAAGCACTTGGCTTTGATGGAGTTTGCATATAACAACAGTTACCATTCGAGTACTGGTATGGCTCCCTACGAAGCTTTGTATGGGAAACAGTGTAGGACCCCCTTGTGTTGGGATGAAGTGGGAGAAAGACAACTTATTGGTCCAGAGATCGTTGAAATCACAACAAATAAAGTCAAAGTGATCAGAGAGAAACTCAAGACGGCTCAAAGCAGACAGAAGAGCTACGCAGATAAACACAGGAAGCATCTTGAATTTCAAGTTGGTGATTGGGTATTTCTGAAGTTATCTCCTTGGAAGGGTGTGGTAAGGTTTGGTAAACGAGGAAAACTAAGTCCAAGGTATATTGGTCCCTATGAGATTGTGGAACGAATTGGTCTGGTTGCTTACCGCTTGGCTTTACCTCCACAACTATCTCAAGTACATGATGTATTCCACGTCTCCATGCTTCGCAAGTACATCACTGATCCTTCACATGTGTTACCAGCTCAACCCATTACACTTACAGAAGATCTAACATATGAAGAAGAACCAGTACAGATCCTTGATCGTCGTGAGCAAGTACTCCGAAGTAAGATTATACCTTTGGTTAAGGTATTATGGAGGAATCACCTGTTTGAAGAAGCTACTTGGGAACCAGAGGATCAAATGAGGCAACAGTATCCACATCTTTTTTCTTGACAGGTATAATTTCGAGGACGAAATTTTATAAGGAGGGGAGATTGTAATGCCCCGTACCTATTAATTACTTTTTACCGTGGTTGACCGAGGAGTGACTTTTTCTTTAGTCCGGTAAATTAGGAAATTTATTTGAGATTGTCGTAGAATACGCAAAATCGAGTTCGTGGACACGTAGTTTGTTTAAATTGGATTTATATCGGAAAAGTTATGACCAAAAATAGAAATTTCTATTTTTGGCATGACTTTTGTTTGTGAGTTTCTTTTAGTAGAAAGCAAGAAATAAAACAGATGGAAGAGAGAGAAAGGGAAAGAATCAGAAAAAAAATTAAAAGGAAAGAGAGAGAGCACGGGTAGAACCCGAGTCACCCCCTCCCATTTTCTTTTTTCTTCTTCCGTCGCTGCTCTTCCCTTCTCCGGCGAATTCGTCGCCGTCCGGCCACCCCAAGACGCATCGTTGGGCACGGCGTGATCCTCTCTTCCTTCTCCTTCTAGCTATGTAAGTTTTTCACCATGGGTATCATTAGTTTTTGAGTTTTGAAGAGAATTTGCAGAAAAGGGGAAAACCGGAGTTTAGCTCCCATCTCGGTTTTCCGGCGATTTCCGGTCGAATTTCTTTGGGTTTTGGTTGTTGGTGAGTTGCTGAATGAGTTCCTAACCTTGTTGCAGCTTGTTTTGGGCTGTGGAGGAAGAATTGAAGGTGTTTGGGGACGTGAACAGTAGCGTGAACAGTTCCATCCGAGTTCTTGAGTTTGGGTTTGGAATTTCCAGCTTTTTCTGCTTGTTTTGGATGTGATTGCAGGTATAGAATTGTTGGGGGTGTTGTGGAGATAATTTTGAGCTAAATAGGTTGACTGGAATTGGATTCCACCTTTGATGTTTTGTGTTAAACTTGAGGATTGTTTGGTTTGAGTTTTTTTTGGAATTTTGGTGTAGTTATTGTTATTTTGGATAGTATGGATTATAAATTTTATGGGTGAATCTCTTGATAATTTACTATCAATGTTATTGTGAAATTGTTCTATTTTGTGGAGGAGTTTGGAATGGAGATTGTGTTTTGGAAAAGAAAATTTAGAGAGGAGTTAAATTTTAGAGATGGAATTGTGAGTGGAAATGGGGAAAATTAAGATTGAATGTGGAAATGTTTGGAAAGGATTTTTATGGTAATTGGTGGTATTTTTGTGATGAAGGAAGTGAGATTAAATTGATTTAGTTATCGAACGGTCCTTGTGAAGGTTTAGATTAAGTGAAGTCATTGAATGGTTAAGGAATCGATTGAGTGGTTATGAGTTAGAGGGCATTGAGATTGTAAGGAATTATAGAATTTAATTCCGAATAGAAGTGTGGAATTTTATAATAATTTGTGATTAATAGACGCTTATTCCGAGGGGAATGGGTTGTTTTGAGAGTATTTCATTGTATGGTCAATTATATCCTATTCTATTGTGACAGGACGTACTGAGCCCTCGAGCGAGGAGGACACAGACAGGCAGCAGGGTTAGCTGCGGGATTACTTGTGAGTGGACCTTTATTTTTATTTAAATAATTCATGCAGCATGGTATTAAATTTTGAAATGTGATTTTATGGAAAGAAAAGGATTAAAAAGGAAACAGTTGACAAGGAGGCCAGTTCGGCGCATGCGTATCTTACCTAGTTGGCAGTCCCTTCTAGGTAATAGTCTGGTCGGCAGTCCCGTCCAGACTACAGCTCGGTTGGCAGTCCCATCCGATGCGTCATCTGGTTGGCAGTCCCTTCCAGATGACTTGATGTAGTTAGTCGGCAGTCCCGTCTACTACCTGTGGCTAGTTGGCAG
Organism: Rosa chinensis; assembly: GCF_002994745.2. Classification (NCBI taxonomy): domain Eukaryota; kingdom Viridiplantae; phylum Streptophyta; class Magnoliopsida; order Rosales; family Rosaceae; genus Rosa; species Rosa chinensis. The sequence goes on from NC_037089.1 coordinate 4,448,887, forward strand.
TCCCAACTAATCACCGCCTCCTACTCCGGTTGGCAGTCCCTTCCGATGCGTCATCAGGTGGCAGTCCCTCCCCGATGGCATGAGATGCCTAGGAAGCAGTCCTTCCTAGTCATCAAATGAGTTTCATGGAAAAGGATTTGAGTTGGAACTTCATAGGATTTGGCTGCATGATGGTTTTGTTAAAAAGAGAAATGGGGAAGCATACCATAAATTGTTTTGACTCTCAATTCAGTTTTGTCCACTCACTCTAATGGATTTTATATGTTTTCCCCTGGGCCCTTCGTTTTCAAATGCCCAGATTTCAGATTTGCAGAGATTGCGTCCAGGCTCAAGAACTTGGGAATCAGCGCTTCCGTTTTTGTCCGTAGGTTATTACTTAACCTACCTTGTATGATATCGGCTTAGTTTAGTGTTGCTCTGATAAACCTTTTCTTTGAAGTTTGATGGATGTTGTTGTATGGGTTGTTGTTGCTTACGGAGGATTATGTTGGAATTTGAGCTTTTCGGATGTAATATATGTGCATGGATTGTTAATTTGATATAGTAGGTTGAGTAGAAGTTGTAGTTAAAATTATGTCCAGGTTTGTGAAATTTTGGGTAGCCCATTTTTAGGGGAGGTTCTGCCGAATTTTTCGGTAGGATTTCGCTTAAAGTGGGCCCCGCAGGCTCGTATCCAGGTAATAGGGGTGATTCCTGGGTCGGGTCCTGTCAAAAGGTGTACTCTACCTTCACAATGACATCCCACTCTCAACCAATTTTGTGATGTCACTCATTTTCGAATCGGTGATTATTCGACAATAGTCCACCGAGTCATTATAATCATTTATGAGAATTCAATAACCTCTAGTTTAATGTTGCATTGTTTTTTATTTTCTTAAACTCAAATTAATATTTAGTAGTTGTTCACTAAACTATTGCATGATTTTTTGACGAATTTTTTAAAATATTCCAGTACTATTTCAATGAGGAAAATACAAGTAAATTCAAATCTTTTCTCCCCTCTTTGCATTGCCGATCTCCCTCTCATTCTTCCTCTTTGATGGACGATGATTTCTAAAAAGATTTAACACCTAACAAGGCTTGAGCACAAAGCTTGGTGAAAATTTTGAGAAAGATCACGAGAATCAGATACTAAACTAAAATGATCTGACAATCCAAGGCTCTAAGCAGCTTTGAAGACAGGCTAGACTATCAGGAATCGTCGAAAAAATAATCGTAGAAAAGTAGGTGAAATTTCTCATTAAAAAAAATAATAATAAAAAATAAACCGGTGTTTCGACGCCTATAAATTCTATTCGCAACGAAACGACAGCGTTTCCCCCCAACGTGACTACAAATTTCACATTCCACCAGAGGCTGGAATATTTGCACTCAGAGACTGATCTTCTTCTTCTTCTTCCTCGTCCGGAATAGGATTTAGGGTTTTCTTCAATTTTGATACTCCAAAACGCCGTCGTTTTGGAACCACCGAGCAATGGGGACCGAACTGGTGGTCGCGACGGACCGAGTCCAGAAGTTCTTCGACGACCTAGAGGCCCAAAAGGCCATCCTCTCCACCTCCACCAAGCTCTACGCGACCCTCTCCGATCACTTCAACGCCCTCCACAAATCGCTCGCCGAGAAATCCCAATCCCTCGACGCCAAAATCGAATCCCTAGAATCGCGTTCCCGCCAAACCCTAGAGTCCCTCGACCTCCGGGAGATCTCGCTCCCGGAGCGCAAGGCCTCCGCCGCGGCCCGCGTTTCGGAGCAGAAAGGCGCCGCCTTGGCCGAGTTCGAGCGAAACGTTTCGGGGAGTTTGGACATCGCCGAAACGCTGAAGTCGTTGTGTAGAAAAATGGACTCGGAGGGGTTGCTGAAGTTCATAGTTTCGAAGCGGAAGGAGTCGGTGTCGCTGAGGGCGGAGATTGTTCAGGCCATGGCGGAGGCAGTGGACGCGCCGAGGCTGGTGTTGGATGCGTTGGAGGGGTTTCTGGAGACCAAGGCCAAGAAAGTTGGGGTCACTGATAAGCGGTGGGCCTGTGGGCTTTTGGTTCAGGCTTTGTTTCCGGATGTGAGGTCGAATTCGGGCCCGAAAGGGCCGGCATTTGCCCGGAGTGTGGTGGAGAGAGCGGCGGGGGTTGCGGACACGTGGAAGGGGCAGATGGATGAGCTGAACAGGAGCGGTGGAGGGACGTTGGGGGCGGCGGAGGCGGTGATGTTTGTGCAGATGGTGATTGGGTTTCAGTTGAGAGAGAAGTACAATGAGGAGTTTTATAAGAAGTTGGTGATGGAACATGCTGCTAGGAGAGATATGGCAAGGCTTGCAGGGGCTTTACAATTCGGAGATATCGGAGGTATGTGACAAATTTTAGCAACATGTTCTTTCCGATTATTGCTGCTTAAATGTGTGCATGTTAGAATATAATGTAAGCTGTTTGTGTGCAAGAAGCTATGCTGTCATTGGTGAGAAGCTTGTTTCTTGAACTTGGTCTCTGTTTGGGTAATATTCTGCATACAAAATTGAACTTAGTTAGGTGAACCTTAACTTAGTTGTTTTGGCATGAGTTTGATTTGAATGGTTCCCAAAGTGGTTCAAGATCAGTGCATACTCAGATTGTTTTCGAATCTTGCCAAGCGCAGGGAAGGTGGAGGTTGGTTTAAATTTATAATGTGAACTATTATTAAGGTAGTTGGATAGATGTCAGCTTACTGTTGTAGGATTTAAATGAAGTCTAAGGTGCTGAGTGTTGCTAATGTGAAGTCGTGATGTAGATTATCAACTTTTTGAAGTATGCTAATTTCTTTGAAGCTTATTAATGAACTTTAGCATTTGTTTATAGTGGTGAACTTTACCTCTTATAGGCATTTTTTTGCTTAATACTTAAGAGCTGAAGCCTGGATGTTTTCTTGATGGAGCATGGTGGCTTGACACAATCCAAATTCTGATCTTGAAGTTTTTGAATCTGGAAGAGACTTAAAAGTGTAGTAACATTTAACATAAAGTAAAAAATCTATCATTTAATCTTTGATCAACTCGTGTAATCCTTGTATTGAGGGATTTTGGCGGGGCATAAACTTTGTTAATTAGGTTGAGTAGGTTAAGTTTCACAATCATATTTGCTAACCTTATCTTTGTTTGCATACTTTTTCTTAAGTTAGTAATGTACACCTTAGTATTGTGTCTCTCCCTCTGTTCCTGAAAAATAGAAATAGATCATAAACTTATCTTATCCAAATGCCAGGGAAGGTGTGTGTGTGTGTCCTTCCTTCTACTCTTAGAAGGAAGATGTTTGTGCCAGTTACATCTTGGTCAGTCACCAATTTTTATGAATGGGACAAGCATAGCTTGATGATTCACTGTTTACATCTTTCCATCTTATTGTGTTCAAAGCCATTGTTTGCTTGCCCAGATTTTCACATAGATAGTCATCTAAGTTGTGTATGTTTTGATTGAAATACTTTGTGACTTCTACAGATGTTATTGATGAGTTAGTGAAGAATGGCAAGGAGATAGAGGCAATATATTTTGCTTTTGAGTCTGGTTTGACAGAGAGGTTTCCTCCGATTTCCCTTCTCAAGTCCTATTTGAAGAACTCCAAGAAGAATGCTTCAACCATAATGAAGAATGGAAACAATAGTGTGGCTGCATCTGTATGTGTAACTCCATCCTATATCTCTGTGACCAAATTAGATGAATTTACTTTTCAATTTGATGTTTTTTTTAAGACTCTTTTTGAGATTTCCTAATTGAGGTCCATCTTACAGGAGGAGTCGAGCACTTTGGAGTTGAATTCCATCAAAGCAATGATCAAATGTGTAGAGGACCACAAGCTTGAATCAGAGTTTTCACTCGAACCCCTAAGGAAGCGAGCCACTGCTCTAGAGAAAGCCAAAGCAGATAGAAAGAAGAATTCAGCAGCAGCTTCCGGTAAGTCTAATAACAAGCGTTCCTATGGCGGCGGCGGTGGCGGCGGCCGTGGCGGCGGCCGTGGAGGGGTTGGATCGTCTTCTTTCCGGCCAGCCAAAGCAGCCAAATATTCCAATGCATACCCGTCATCCTTTAACCGGAGGATCCCAAATCCTCCTCCACAGCACAGCCCTGTAACAAGATATCCTGGGCCGTACAATTACCCAAGCCCAACCCCAACCGTGTATGACGGCCCAACATCAGTCTCTTACGGAACCTCATATGGAGTAGCCCGTCCTCAAAGCCCTGTTGCTCTTCCACAACAACATATCTACTCCCTCTCTGGGGACAACAGCATGGCTGCTAGTTCTGTATTCCGAAGTGGTGGTTCATATGGCGGCCAGACCAGCTATGGAGGGCCATACGATTATGCAAATGGGACGCCGCCATCTTACCAACCTCTTCCTTATGCAAAATAATTTTGGAGACATAGCTATGTGGTTCCTGATCTTCAGTTGGTGACTTGGGTCCCTTATCAGATAATGCTTTTTTGTCCGTGTGCTTCTTAGATAGTCCATGTCACTGCTTCTCTCACTTTGATTTTAACCTTCCAAATCAAAGGTTAGAAAAGTAAGAACAATCACTCCCCCGGTTATTATATTCATTTAATATGGAGCACAAAACTTTTGGCCGTAGGTGAATGGCCCTTCCACTATGAGTTTCAGTCATCTACGACTGGAAATTGCCCGTGTGTGCCCGGTGGTTGGGTGTGAAACCCAGTTTTCTTAGGTTCAACGCCGTCTCGTGTATTAGGTTCATTCCGGTACCAAAATCTTTCCAACGAAGAATGGGTAAAGCAAAAGCAAATACTACACGTATGGAACTAATGTTCCAGAATTTTCAACCGTGTGCCATTTCAAACTCAATCCTGGGTGTAAGGATATTCTACATGAACATTCGTCCACCATCGCCCTTGATCTTTTTGTCTCCTTGACTTCATTGACATTAATCTCTTTTGCTTCGTTCTGAGTGCGATGGCTCCATTGGTTTTGTTTTCAAATGAAATAAATTACTCCTTGGACCAACCAGCTCTATATGTGAGATATATAAAAGAAGAAAACATGGTTTTCTTTTTGTTCTACAGGCCAAACTGGACCATTTCCTTTGTTGATATGTAGTATGCAACGAGTCATGATCCAATTGTGTTTATATGCGATTCTTATGTTTTCTATTGACTTGTTCTTGTTGAAACTTGAAAGCACCACCAAATAGAAAACAACGCTGTCAAATGAAGAATAGAGCACCCTAATTGTCTAATGCTGTACAAAGGAAGTGACAATTTGACAATGAACTCTTTTTTGTTTTGGTGCAAATTTAGAAGATTTCTAGGTTTCCATAGGACCCAAAATCAACTCGGAGATCACATGCAAAAGAGGTGAAAGCGGTTGTTGCTTCAACTTGTGTAGTGCTTTTAACACGGGGGGTCTCTTTGCGTGATAACAAAATTGGAAGGAAGACAATGGTTATTGGTCTATATTCTGTGAAAAAAGAGAAAATATACCTACTTTTTCTGAATTTGGAAAGAAAATTCGTTTACAATTCTTATATCAAATTTTTGTATTTTCCATCTCTTAGAACTTTCACATTTTTATTTTATTATTTCGTGCAAGTCATCTCTACCTACTTTTTCTAAATTTGGAAAGAAACAATTCATTTACAATTCTTATATCAAATTTTCGTATTTTACATCTCTTAGAACTTCCACATTTTTATTTTATTATTTCGTGTAAGTCATCTCTACCAACTTTTTATTGATTTCGCCTATAATTATTCATTGAATAATTGTATGATTTTCGGTTAATGTCATTTGGATAACAACACTTTCACAGTGGAGTTTGGACAATGCAAACTAATACTTGAAAAATGCCGATTATTTTCACATTTTTCCGTAATGACTAATGGAACCAAAATTGAGCACAGTCCATAAATCTTATTTCCTCCTTTGAAAAACCAGTCGAACATAGTCGAGCGATCCCATTTGAAAACCACCAACTTATTTGGTTGTTGTCAATGTGGCACACACACTGACACACAGCCCACCCCGCAACCCTAAATCTCCCGGAGGAAGGCCATCGCCGCAGCAGCTGTGGATGGTGGTGTTGGAGGTGTGAAAGTAGCAAATTTCTATTTAGGAATTGAAGAGGAGTAGGTGGATTTTATAGTTACTCTTATAATATATACTACATAGTTGAGACCCAAAAAGATAAAAACCAATAGTACCATATTCTATTTTACTCACATGACCTAAAGGAAATCATGGACCATCGATCCTGAGATGGCTCACTGATGGCATACGTTATGATATGTCTCACATGAGCCCACGTCCTAACCCTTACATTTGCCTTTTGCCTCCTCTTATTATATAAATACTGCAAATCTGCTTTATTCTAAACGAAACAAATCAACAAACAAGCGCGAGTGAGAGAGAAGAAAGAAACACAGAGAAACAGAGAAGATGGCTGGTGATAGTAATGGCAGCTCTGCAGCCTCCGAGTCCTTCGTGAAGATGCCAACCATAAAGTTCACCAAGCTCTTCATCAATGGAGAATTCGTCGACTCCATCTCAGGTACTCAACTCCTCACGAACATCTCAAACACATACCTTTGCTACCATTTCGTCGTCTTTTAATATCGTTCGGACTTTGTCGTACGTTGTTTCGGGCAACGTTACCCAACACATTTATGATGGATATTCGTTTTTCTTTGTAAGGTAAAACATTCGAGACCATAGATCCAAGAACCGGGGAGGTGATAACCAGAGTTGCAGAGGGAGATAAGGAAGACGTGGACCTGGCGGTGAAAGCTGCACGCGCCGCCTTCGACCATGGCCCTTGGCCTCGTTTGCCCGGCGCTGTACGTAATCCGGCAACTCTTTTCTTCGCTTTTACCGCCTCCATAGCTAAGCTAATTCGTTCTAGTCCTTCTGTCCCATCCCCATTTTTCTTATCTTTGTTCGATCGGCATTTTTTTTTGTTTTCTTCCAGATAGCATTGTTTGAAAATTATTGTTAATAAATTCCATGAGGACAAAACCAATATTTTTCAAATAGAATTATTGAGGCCTGCTCCAGCTTCTTCTTCTCGGCCTTAATAATTGCTTCCGTCTGAGGAGATTGTCTTCTGGTCCCTGAGATTTCCTTTAGTCAACTAATTAAGATTACAGAGATATTATCAGAGATAGTGGCAAGATAAGATACATATCATATTTTTAAGAACACTAATAAGACTCAAATCACTAGATTATTAGAGAGAGATAACGTGATTGGCATTGAGATTACGCAACATAAAATATGAGGGGATCATGTGATTAGCATTATGATTAGTATAAGAGAGTATGTAGATGTAGTTAACACACTCGATGTCAATCTATACTTATTTAATACATCTTATAAGGGTGTATAATAATATAAATTTCGAGTCTCGATTTACTATATTAAGGGTGTAATAACAACTTCGTATATGTGTAACTATAGTGAGCATACATTGATCGCGTGACCAAGATGCACGAGTTGAATTGTCAATGTGTGACCATGATACACGAGTTGAATTGTCAAAATATCAACATTTTCTTAATGCAGCAATCTTGTATTTAAGCCATTTTTTTAGTCTGAATCTCTAGTTAAATATTCAAAATTAATAGTAAGTCCGGGAATGTAAGCTGCAAATTTTTCAAAAATAAAGTCAAGTTCATATTTCCCCTTCATAATGTGGAAACTCCCAAGAAACTTGTCAATTTTATTTGTTGGCAAGAAAACCTTTCAATTATTTATATTCTTTTACTGACCTACGTACTCGTCTCTGTTTCTTTTCTTAGGGACAATTTATTTGTATTTTTTCATAATTGTACTACTGACAAGTCCATTGACTTGGCTTCTCAAGTCCTTTTTTTGGACCACACGTTAATAAAGTAAAGAAAATAGAGAATGAAAAATAAAGCTACTTAACTTATGAGTGAAGAGAATATGGCTATGAACTATATATGCAGCAAAATTATTATGTACTTAACTTAGCTTTGATGTTTAGAATTAGTTCTAATTAATTTACTTTAGTGTGAATAAGTAAGTAAGAGTCTGATATTGATGTAATGCCTTGACTATTGTTCAGGAGAGAGGAGCGATTATGTTGAAGTTTGCAGACTTGATTGATGAACATACAGAAGAACTGGCCAAGTTGGATACAGTTGATGCTGGGAAGTTGTTCGGTTTTGGCAAAGCTGTAGACATACCTCAGGTAGCACACATGGTACGTTACTATGCCGGTGCAGCTGATAAAATTCATGGGGAGGTGCTGAAAATGTCGCGTGAGCTCCAAGGTTATACGTTGCTCGAACCCATTGGTGTTGTCGGACACATTATTCCCTGGAATTTCCCCAGCAGCCTGCTGTTTGCTAAGGTTGCCCCTACCTTAGCTGCTGGTTGCACTATGGTCGTCAAACCTGCTGAGCAAACACCTCTTTCGGCGCTCTATTATGCCCATCTGGCTAAGTTGGTAAGCTTGGAAAAACCTTCTCATAGTATATTTGCACTGTCAGCCACGTGACTTGTTATGCTGCCTAAAAAGTTTCACATGTTATGTTATCAAATCGTCAATTTAGATCATTGATTTATTGGTTATGTCAAATTAGTGAAATTATGCATGTGTTTGGTTGATCCAGATTCATTGTCTAACAACCTAACACGTGGAAAATTTAAGAAGGGAAATGAACTTGAATGTATATGCATGTATAAACATTTTGCCCGTGGGCTTAGTTTTAGTGGTGACTTTGGCTTGTGACTTTAAATGAAGGCTGGTGTTCCTGATGGAGTACTCAATGTCATAACTGGATTTGGAAAGACTGCTGGTGCTGCCGTCACCCATCATATGGACATTGACAAAGTAAAATTTTAGCTCCTTTCCTTCAACCTTCATGTCGTTTATGTGATTACCTTTACAAACTTCCGTTATATATAGTTTAATGGCTTACAGTGATATTGATACTTTTGTTAACTTCTTGATATTACAGGTCAGTTTTACTGGTTCCACGGACGTAGGTCGTGAGGTGATGCAGGCTGCAGCAAAGAGCAATTTAAAAGCAGTTTCACTTGAACTAGGGGGCAAGTCACCCCTTTTAATTTTTGATGATGCTGATGTCGACAAGGCTGCTGACCTTGCTCTCTTGGGAATCCTCTACAACAAGGTCAGGTTTATAACTTTGTTTCATCATTTTTCATAACCAGAATTTCATTTATAACTTGGCTGGAATAGTAGCAGTACTCACTCTTTTGTTATTTATATTTCCAGGGAGAAATTTGTGTGGCCAGTTCTCGAGTCTTTGTTCAAGAAGGAATTTATGATGAACTTGTGAAGAAGTTGCAGTTGAAGGCGAAGGATTGGGTTGTTGGGGATCCTTTTGATCCTAATGTTCGTCAAGGACCCCAGGTAACCCAGGCGAAAAACTGAAGATAGTATATGATCTTAATTAGTGTCTTCTAGTATTATAATCATCAATAACTGCAGTTTTATGATTGATGTATATGCAGGACTAAGCTTGTGAATTCCTAAAGTTATACAAAACATTACCTATGTAAGAGTTCACATTCATGTCATTAACTTAAAATTTCAGGTTGATAAAAAACAGTTTGAGAAAATCTTGACCTACATTGAGCATGGGAAAAGAGAAGGAGCAACTTTGCTAACAGGAGGAAAACCTGTGGGGAAGAAGGGCTATTACATCGAGCCAACAGTATTCACTGATGTCAAGGTACACTTTCGAGTTCAATATAAATTCTGATATACTGAAATATCGATTCTGCTTCTGTCTTGTTCATCTCATTATTGTTATAACAACTTGCACAGGATGACATGCTTATAGCCAAGGATGAAATATTCGGACCTGTAATGTCACTGATGAAGTTCAAGTAAGCACAAACCTAATTCCTGTTGTTCCATTTAGCCTTTCTGATAAGCTAAAAATGGACACAAGTTTTGCTTATAACTCTGAGCAATTTTGCAGGACCATTGAGGAGGGAATAGCAAGAGCCAACAACACCAAGTATGGCCTAGCTGCAGGCATTGTAACCAAGAACATCGATGTGGCTAACACCGTCTCAAGATCAATCCGCGCAGGCATTATATGGATCAACTGCTACTTTGCCTTCGACCGCGATTGCCCTTATGGAGGATACAAGATGAGTGGCTTTGGAAGAGACTTTGGTATGCAGGGCCTCCACAAGTACCTGCATACTAAATCTGTGGTCACTCCCATTTATAACTCTCCCTGGCTCTGAATCCAATACCAAAAGAATGTTAGCAGCTTGCAATTGCAGTGCAGAATAAATTATTGAGTTGAAGTTCCTTATTTATGTGGGAAATGTCAAAAAGATTGTATATCAGCTACTTGCATGTGTTTCCTCTGTTGTTGTTGCAATATACAAGTCTCTGTTTGATTGAAAATCTGCAAATGATCATTGTTAGATATGGGGCCTTCTTAACATAATCTTTCAGCAATATCTATCCGTAGGTGTCTGCAAGAAGAGCAATTCAGTTGGGACATTAATTTATAGGCTTCTTGCAGTGTCATTTCATCAAACATGTAATGGACAAAAACACATGTTGCTGGATGAAATCAGAATCAAACAATTACCAACAAAAAAAACCGGAAAACTTCATGCCAGCAATAATAGGAATGTCCATCAACTTCATAAAATTCATTTGAAATTTGTCTTTACATCCAAATAAATTGTTAAAAATAAAGACAAAACTTATTCTAAACTGAAAAATTACGTTACATATTAGATGCAATCTGTACAAACAATTAAATGACTCATTTGCCACAAATGAATGAATGATTACTTTCAATTTCTAACTTTTGACAGTGTATAGCATAGAAATGATATACTTTGTCATCATATTCTATTGGATAACCTCTAAATTTAATTTCAAATTTTTTTTTTACTTTTTAATTTTTTTAAAATTTTTTTTTTTTTTTATATAGAAAAGTGCTAGCGATCAATCCCAAATTATCCAATATTTGTCACATCGTTGCTTTTAATTCATGGAGTTCAAAATTCAAACATGTTTAGAATAATACAAGTGACAGTGATTAAAACTATTATTTAGGAAAAAGAATAGGAAAACAAGTTGAGTTAATTAGCCTAAAAGAATTCAAATGTTCATCTGGGTACGTAATCACACTGGGTTGCACGAAGTCTACCACTTTGATCGATCTTAACATCTCTTTCTTTATGACCTCAATACCGGTTCACATGCATACACGACCATCTCGGACTTAAATTTTGGAAACTCAATTATTTTAATTGTTTCTTAAACGAATAAGTGTATGACTTGCCGAAAATTAATTGAAAATGAGTTAATTAAATTTCTATATTTTTCGTACGAGTGTTTTTCCACCAGAAGTTACCTATTTCATTCAATATTAGACAATTACGTTTAGCTTTTGCCTTTTGCCTCGTCTATATAAACAGCGTCATGCTATACGAAACCAAGCAAGAACAAGTCTCTAGACAAAGAAACAGAGATAATGGGTGGCCAAAGTAATGGAAGCTCTGCATGCTCCGAAGAGTCATTTGTGAAGATGCCAACGATAAAGTTCACCAAGCTCTTCATCAATGGAGAATTCGTCGATTCCGTTTCAGGTACGTACGTTCTTACTCGATCATTAACATGTCTCACAAATCACAAGCTACTGCTAGCTACTTTGTTGGTGATGTTTAGTTTCTATATTGTTCAAAGATCCAAACTTTCTCAAACACATATTGTATCTCCCATTTCTCGATTTATGCGTGTCATTCTTTCATGTGTCAACTAAGGTTTCCGAAAGGACAACACACACTTCACCTGCACATTCTCATTTTTATTGATGTTTTGCTTTTGCAAGGAAAAACATTTGAGACGATAGACCCAAGAACAGGGGAGTTGATAACCAGAGTGGCAGAAGGAGATAAGGAAGACGTGGATTTGGCCGTGAAAGCTGCACGCGCGGCCTTTGACCACGGCCCCTGGCCTCGCTTGCCCGGCGCTGTACGTAATATCTTACTCCACTCTGTTCTTCGCTTTTACTGCCACCTATAGCTAGCTAGCTAAGCTAATTCGGTTCAGTCCTTAATTTGTCACGGTCCGATGACTCCGATCCTCATTTTCCGTATCTATGTTTGATCAGTCATTTTTGTGTTCTACCATGTTTTCTTGAATCTTGACTATCCTGTTTGCATGTATTAGTTTTATTTCGAAGACAAAACGAATCACTCTATAAAGAGATTACTGAGCTAGGTGTTCTAGCTTCTTCGTCTTCATCTTCATCTTCATCTATCTTATTAATTTCGTCTCTTGGAGGAGATTGTCTTCTGGTCCCAATTATTTCGATTAGTCAACTAATAATATGACAGTGATATGATCATAGGTAGTCGGCTATTTAAGTTGGCAAACCGCCAACCGATCACTAGCTTTTGTTAATTCAAAAAACGTACGAGTCTTGTGGCGGCCAGTTTTAGAGGGAGACCATGTGGCTAGCATTATGATCCGTAAACTGTAAACATGGTATATATTAAGCACATAGCAGCCTCGATTAGTTATGATGTAAGCTACAGCTGAAGTTGACTATCAAGTTTGCTTCCATTTTTTTCTTCTACGTATCTACAGTGTTCCAATAATAAACGACGTCCCAAACAAAAAAGTAATAGATGAGCTCATAGTGGGAAAATTTCAAAGTAAGACTTTCTATTTTTAATTAGTTGCGTGAGTCATACGTAATATGTACAACTACATACGTTCATTAGTTTAGAAAAGAAAAACGTTCATTTTCAAGCCATCTTATATTCGTATATTTACAGACCAATTAAAACCTTATCTCGTTTGTTTTATAATTTGGTACAGATCATTGTTCTTTTCATTTTACCATTTGACGACTCCTTGATAATTTCTCTAGTCCTTTTCGGGATCACAACTAAATTAGTGAATGAAAATCATGGCTATAGTGACCAAGTACCATATCGAAAAATGGAAAATTCTACGGTACCTATATGTATGTAATAAACTCATTTACAAAATTGACAATAAATTTGTTGTCATTGTGGTAAATAGAGTTATTTTTTGGGTAATTTTAATTCTATTAGAGGTAATACTCTACTTACAACATTTTTACAAGTTTATGAACAAATTATTGTTGAAGTGGTAACTTGATTCAATTATCTGTAAATGTGTAAAACAAATGTGGTAAGTTTGTTATCAATGTAGTAAATTTACTTCAACTAAATTGCAATCTTGGTTCAATTAGATGAAAAATGAGTGTATGATAAACGTCCAAGTACCATAGACAACCCCATCGAAAAATTGTCATCTAATTAAGTTTAGCCTTTACATTTAGTAAAACTTTGAATTAATTACTTTACTTTAGTGTGAATAATTAAGAGTCTGAAATTGATGTAATATATGCCTTGAATACTGTTCAGGAGAGGGGAGCAATTATGTTGAAGTTTGCAGACTTGATTGATGAACACACAGAAGAACTGGCCAAGTTGGATACAGTTGATGCCGGGAAGTTGTTCAGTTTTGGCAAAGCCGTAGACATACCTCAGGTAGCACAAACTCTACGTTACTATGCTGGTGCAGCTGATAAAATTCATGGAGAGGTGCTCAAAATGTCGCGCGAGCTTCAAGCTTATACATTACTCGAACCCATTGGTGTTGTCGGACACATCATTCCATGGAATTTTCCCAGTACCCTGTTATTCGCTAAGGTTGCTCCTTCCTTGGCAGCTGGTTGCACAATGGTTGTCAAGCCTGCCGAGCAATCACCTCTTTCAGCTCTTTATTATGCACATCTCGCAAAGTTGGTAAGCTTGGAAAAATATTCTCATAGTATTTTTACACAGTTGTCGGACATGTTATGTTGCCTAGAAATTAAGTTGGTATGTTATGTTATCTAGCCTATGGACATGTTGTGTTGTCGTGCTGACAATTTTGATTATTGATTATGTAAAATCTTCGTTTGAATGTAAAGGTAATCAAAATTGTATTGCTAGTGGTGGACTTTGGCTAATTGTGAGTTATTTATGAAGGCTGGTGTTCCTGATGGAGTACTCAATGTCATCACTGGATATGGAGAGACAGCTGGTGCTGCCATCACCCATCATATGGACGTTGACAAAGTACATTCTAGCTAGCTCTTTTCCTTGGAATATTTGGTCATTAATTAAACTTTCAGGATAGTTTATATAGCTTACTGTAATACATACTGATACTTGCTTAATTTCGTAATATTTTAGGTCAGTTTTACTGGTTCCTCAGAGGTCGGCCGTGAAGTAATGCAGGCAGCAGCAAAGAGCAATTTAAAAGCAGTTTCACTTGAACTTGGGGGCAAGTCACCCCTATTGATTTTTGATGATGCTGATGTAGACATGGCTGCTGACCTTGCTCTCTTGGGGATTCTCTTCAACAAAGTCAGATTTTAGGATTCTAGTTTTCATAATTTTTAAACTCAGGATTTTCATTGATAGCTCTATATGTAGCAGGGCTAACTTTAGGTCATCACGTTTTTAGGGAGAAATTTGCGTGGCAAGTTCTCGTGTTTTTGTTCAAGAAGGGGTTTATGATCAACTTGTCAAGAAGTTGACAGAGAAGGCAAAAGATTGGGTTGTTGGAGATCCTTTTGATCCTAATGTTCGTCAAGGACCCCAGGTAACACAGGCGCAATTGAAACTAGTAAATGATGATGATCATACTGCCTTGTATGTATATATACACACACACACAAACACACCGCAAAATTAAAAAAATTGCGAACGTCCATCCTAGGCATCGTTGGCAGCGCTGCGGTTGTCGGTGCAGAACCAGGCTTCGATGTCGAGCCTCTACTTGCTGCTGGACTCGTCGATGAAGAGTTTGAAGTCGACCTTGATCAGGCTTGAGGTTTCAGGTGAGGTCGCTGCCCATAACCTTCGACCTCAATAAATTGAGCCTTCGCTTTGATGGTGACGCCGTTCGGGATGCCCATGGTCTCCGTCCAGCAACAGCAGCGCCACCATTGACCCCTGAGGATGGACATCAGCACTTTTACATTTGTGCGGACGTCTGCTTCTGATCCGACCTATATATATATATAGTCATCGACAAGCCAGATTTTGATTTATCTACTCTATGTAGAGTCATAGCGAATTCCTAGAGTTATACAGATGATATAATATAATCTATAATTTCGGATCCATTACATTCAATTACAATTACAATTACAGGTAGATAAAACGCAGTATGAGAAAATCTTGACCTACATTGAACATGGCAAAAGAGAAGGAGCAACTTTGTTAACAGGGGGCAAGCCTGTGGGGAAGAAGGGTTATTACATTGAGCCAACAGTATTCACTGATGTCAAGGTATACTTTCATGTTTCGTCTTCAGATAAAAAAATGTGATATGGTTAATGTCAATTTTATTGAATCTTCCATGTTCATCTCATTAATGTTATAAGAACTTCCTCAGGATGACATGCTTATAGCCACGGATGAAATATTCGGACCTGTCATGTCGCTAATGAAGTTCAAGTAAGCAAAACCCTGATTCCTCTTCTTCCATTTAGCTCTTCTGATAAGCACAAAATAGATATAAGTTTGCTTACAACTACGAGCAATTTTGCAGGACAATTGAGGAGGGAATAGAGAGAGCAAACAAAACTAAATATGGCCTAGCAGCCGGCATTGTAACCAAGAACATCGATGTGGCCAACACTGTCTCAAGATCTATCCGCGCGGGCACTATATGGATTAACTGCTACTTTGCCTTCGACAACGATGTCCCTTTTGGAGGATACAAGATGAGTGGCTTTGGAAGAGACTTTGGTATGCAGGGCCTCCACAAGTATCTGCATACTAAATCTGTGGTCACTCCCATTTATAACTCTCCCTGGCTCTGAATCCAATACCAAAAGAATGTTAGCAGCTTGCAATTGCAGTGCAGAATAAATTATTGAGTTGAAGTTCTTTATTTATGTGGGAAATGTCAAAAACATTGTATATGTATATCATCTGTTTGCATGTGTTTCCTCTGTTGTTGTTGCAATTAATATACAAGTCTCTGTTTGATTGAAAATCTGCAAATGATCATTGTTAGATATGGGGCCTTCTTGACATATTCCTTCAGCAATATCTATCCTTAGGTGTCTGCAAGAAGAGCAATTCAGTTGGGAGATTAATTTATAGCCTTCTTGGAGTGTCATTTCATCAAACATGTAAAGGACAAAAACACATGTTGCTGGATGAAATCCTATACCAAAAGAATGTTAGCAACTTGCAGTTCCAGTGTACGATAAATTATTTAGATGAAGTCGTATTATTTTTGTGGGAAATGTCAAGAAAGATTGTATGTGTGTATAGTGTATACTATGTATTTGATTTTCCACTGTTTTAATTGGGAGCTTGGAAATGATCATTTGGGCCTTCTTAACATATTGCTGTAAGTAGTATTTATCGAGTTATAAGAAAACTGTTGGAGTCACTATAAAGATTTAAATTAAAATTTTCTATTTTTTTATCATTGTTTTTCTTGTGATCTAGTTTTGAATGATCACCTTTATTACACAATCATGAGTATATATACACAAGAACCAAAGGCATGCTAGTTAGATTTTATATTGACAGAAGATAAGACACTTACCTGATATGGAGTACAAATCAAACGTCATTGCATGTCTAGAGAATGCAGGGACCTCGTCTTAGAGCAAGTTCACCCGTTGGTCACCAGGGCAGGAAACTATTCACTGCCGCTGGATCTTTGCTTCCACCCGTTGGGTCAGGGTCACCAGTCAGTTACTGTTCATCAAATATATATATATATATATATATATATATTTTTTTTTTTTTTTTTTTGAAAAATGAGAAATGTATGATGTAAATAAATAGTATTGATGAACAATTTGGCTATGCAACCAAATAAAATTTTATGGGTAGAAAAATTATATGTCCACCGACTTTTTTTTTATTTTTATAAATCACCGTAGCAAATGATGTAAATATCTCCTTAATTATATACCATAGGATCCCTCCTATAATTAGAACCAACGATCCAGATCTGTGGACCATTGCATTTAAATTGCAAAGCACCCAACAGCTAATTGCCACGTCACATCTCCACTTGCCACTAGCCGACAGCTTCTGGGCTTCCACGCGTGAGCAGCCTCCTATCCGCTACACGACAAGAAACTGCGGCTCACCTCCATTGCCAGGCGCGTCTATCCTCAGTCACCACGGTGGAGGCCTGGGTCATCAACTCAGTCACCATGCTGCCCAAGCTCTTGACTTGGGACACCCACTGCTCTCTTGCCCCAGCCCCGGTGGAAGGAACAACAGTGGAATTTTGGTGACTTGGGTCACAGTTTGACGTGGTGGCCGGGCACCAGGGCCTCCGCTGAACTTGCTCTAAATATAGAGGTTGATATTAGGATTCTTCCCATAAGTTCTCATACGTACTAAAGCAATTACTCCTCTATTTTATGTATAAATATACATTACTCTATTTTCAAGTATGTTAAGTTTCCTTAAATCCTATGTGAAGCCCTGCTATGCTTTAAGCATAAATTTAATAATAGAACTGAAAATTCATAAAAGATTCTGAACTACCTAGAAGCCGGAAGCATATGTATGGCAGAAACTTGTCTTCGATAGAAGAATTTATTCGAAATAATTCTTACCCCAAATAGGGCTTTTGAGCAAGGTCACAATATGATTTAATTCATAAGCATATGCAAAGATCAAATTCTCATCTCCCCCTTTAAGAACCAAAGAAAAGAGGACAAAAGACAAAATCTCTTTCCCTCTTTAGAAACTTTTAATTTTTTTTTTCTCCCTTTCAAAAACCAAAGAAAAGAGGCATTTATTTATATTTTTTCCTTTTTAAGAACCAAAGAAAAGAGAACAAAATCTTCTTCCCCGGCCCATCCACTCTTTAGAAAAGAGCGTAAACCTGACAGATAACTGATGTGAAGTCTTCCCCCCTTTCAAGAAATAAAGAAAACTGGACAATTTTTATTTTTTTAATTTTTTTAAGAAAACGAGATGACACAATACTACATACTTATCTCACCTATATATGAATTGGTGAGCCTTAATTTTATGGAAGATAATTTTTCGGTTCATAAGCTGAAGGGCGTAGAGTTCAAGAATGAAGAAACTATCTTCTCCCCTTCAAAATATCATCAAATAGCTCAAGTCCGATCTTGCTAAGAAAAGACATTAGCGGAAGCAAAGATGTATATACGTAACCATCATATTGAAACAGTTTGATCCCATCACAAACCAATTTGATCAATAGGTTCCCAAGATCAAAAACCTAATCACGAACTTTAAAACTCATAACAGTGAATAAGAATTAACCGTTGTGTGAGCAATAATTAAATTTAGGTTTAATAGTTTTAGTTAAACAAATAAGTATAGGGCTTAGACCCGGAATGTTTGCGAATCGGGTCAGAAACTAGGGCTGGGCATAAACCGAGCCGAAGGTGCAAAACAGGGCCGGCCCTGAGGGCTGCTGCCTGAGGCAGACGCCTCAAGCCACCGGCTCCCAGGGGCCTCCGGAGTTTATGTATATATGTTATAGATAATATATATATTATTGTTTGCTTAAATAAACCAGAAGTTGTGCGTTGCTCCAGCGTAGGCCTGGCAACGTGCGGGTATAGTGCGGGTACGGTGCGGATTCTTAATGGGCCGGGTTTTTAACGGGCTGACCCGGTAAGAACCCGTTAGCTTAACGGGTTTCGCGGGCCAAACCCGGCGGGTTTGCGGGTTTTCCGTTGGAACCCGTTAAAACCCGCAAACATTTTTTTTAATTTTTTTTTAACTTTTTATCAAAGCAATTAAAACTAATTAAGACTTATATATATATATATATGTTGTAAATATTATTATTTATATGGTTGTCCACGTAAATACTCATTAGTTATGTACTTTGATGCAAACTCTACCTCTATATAAAGGAGGCTAATGAGACTGAATGAGAACACTTCTACTTCCTCCCAACTATTCTTTCTCTATTTTCTCCCTACTTTATAACACGTTATCAGCACGCTCTGCTATTATTTTTTGAAAACTCTATGATGATCTACGAGTTTATGGTGCAACGTTGTTGCTATTAACTATAACTTATGATCTATGAGTTTATTCATGATCTATGTCATTTATGCATATCAGTTTATTTCTTAAGGTGCCATCGATTCCTGCTTTATTTCATAGATCTCATTGTATAATCTCCCCGTCTCATAGATCTCATTGTATAGTAAGAAAGCCGATTGACATGGCTATACCATGAAATGCAACCAGAAGTGGATCATGGCAAGAGAAAAATCAGGAGTCAATGTAAATATTGTCCTAACATCCACATATGTGAGGAAATTGTAAATTGGGTGTGTGTCGCCTATGGTACACTATATGGTGGATGATTATCAAGCCACTTTCGAAAGGGCACTGGTCAAATTAAATTGCATTGACTAGTAAGAACATTGAGATTCATCTCACATGCCTGATGTCTTTTGCTTACAATAAGCAAAGTTGCAAGCACTATTGTGTTATTCCTCAGATTTATTGTAACCTCTAAGTCCCCATTGAAACTAAATGTTTCTTAATCCGATTATCTAGGAACCTGATGTTCCTTAAGAGGTTGTTATAAATTGAAAAAAAATTGAAACTTGAAGTTTCTTGGATCTCCAATATTATATGAGGGCTTGAAGTCCCTCCTCTTTATGACTACACAAATATATACGTGACAGTGAACTTGAGGTTCTCCACGTAATAAAGTTACTCTTTTATTATGGATTGTAGTCTTTAACTCGAAATTTTCGAGTATATCATTTTGGCCAGTAGTTCAAAATAAAGTTGGTCCATTCCAATTATCAGTATTTCACAATTAATGTTTACTGAAGCTAAGGTAACAACCATATCATGAGTTGTAGATCTTGATCTATGGCTTTAAATGAGCTACTATCATGTTACCGAATTTGAAATATTGTTGCATTATTTGCTTACTATGTGGTTGGAGAAGACTTTATGCCATCGGATATATACTGTATCGAATTTTCTGCAGTAAATTAAGGCATATGATGTCATGAACTTGAAGTTCCTTGAACCAAATATACTATTTTGGCATGACCAGTTACTTCATCTTTTGTCTACCATGTTGCATGGAATCACTTACAAGTTTGATGATTGCTAATCTTACTCACAAACAAATTGTTTATTTACATATTTGCGAGTTGTCACTTTAATGAGACAATCCTCCTGCAATGAGGGGGAGAAATATTGTTCCTGAAGAACGATATGAATTGGTGTGAGATATTTATTCACCGTCTCATTTTGACTTTGAGAAATATCAAAACTAGTGAATTGATAAAAGAAAGTGACAAAATTATATGCTAAATGCAAAGGCATCTGCTTGGGTTAAAGTCCTTGAGACCAACCATATTAATACAAACAATGTAGACTCCATTTGATTTGTAGGATGCAAATGTATCTAATTGACATGGTTCTCCTGAAGAGAATGTCATTAAACAATATCACAGCTCCTAATATGGCTACACATACAGAGGGTGTAAGTACGCCATTCGGAAATGATGTCTTAGTGATACAACAATAAATCAATATGGTTGATGCTAATGGACAAAACATTTTTGACCTAAAACTTGGTTTGGGTTCGCCACCAGCCAATGAACACCTTCACTCCAAAGAAAGTGATAGATTTTTGAATGCATCTTTTGAGCATGGTCATAATAAGACAGTCTTCCCGCCGTTAGAGGGAGGAAAGACTACTGTCATTTAAATAACGGCGTGAATTTGTGTGGATTGTATCCACCAGGTCTAAAGTTTTAAATTCCCAAAACAGGGAAGATTATACAAGCCCTATAATGCTCTATATGAGATTATAAGTAAAAAGATCCACATTCGCTACATAATTCATCTATGAGAGATGATTGTCCTAGAAGCGACAATGTATGCCCCAGAAGCGACAATGTATGCCCCAGAAGTGGCATGGGTACCCAATATCAATAAGCTTATTATAGCTAATGCATGCATATAAGAATGTGTGAGATCTATGATTGTTGATCATCGATGATAATTTACATTTGGTAGCTACCAAAAATCTTTAAGGGCTGTATGGACGCTATACCACGTTTCACCATAAATGTCGACAAAGTATATTATTGGTCAAATTGGAAAGAGGCAATTCCAATGAAATTCAATATTTGAAACGTGATGAAATACTTGGACCTCTAACCCTACAAGTTACAAAAGGGTATTTATCAAAAGTGAAGATAAATGACTATGACACAATGTCTATTTATAGAGACATGAGATTATGAATATCTTCCCTTATATGAATGACAATTTTCTATAAGTACAGTGTTACATATAGCTGTTATATTGACGAGAGATTTATAGCACTTTGTCATCGTATATTGTGAAGACACATTGCTAAAAGCAAAATCTCAAAAGCAAAGTGTCATAATAAGTGTATTTCTTATCAAATCCTCAAGGGATTCAAATACATGAATGATTCAAATGCAAGTCCATGAAAGGTTGAAAGAGCCTGAAGCTCACTCATGGAATCAAAGAGTCTAAAGCTAGCTCATATGTACTCATTTCGTTCTAGTCAACGAGATCTAAATTGCCTTAATGAGTACTATGACGGGACTACTATCAAATTCGAATTATGATTATAATGTTGCAACATATTCTAACTTTCGCAAAGTTATGAATTATTTAGAGCTGTTGAAGAGCTTATATGAGACATATCAATACACAAAGTTATTGATGTGTATGGCTAGGCATGCCATAATGATTTTCAATGTTTTAAGCTATACAAAGTTAAATGTGTCAATTTCTTTATATTGTTTAGCTATTACTTAGTGAATGAATTTGAGCATATGAGATTGTTTCTAACCTTATTATATGAGGTAAGCCTTATTGAAAATCGTCTAGCTTTGTTGGTATTGCTTAAACTTTGCAGGTATGAAAATTTGTTATGAGCCCCTATATGCAAAGCACACATGGTCTCACTTCAGTGATAGACACATCAAACCACTATACATGGTACATGTAGCTTATCGCATACATAATTAAGGCTTGCAGCAATCAGGGGAAGATTCCCATCAGGGGGAGCATCCAGAAGCATGCTACCTAGGACATATGCGCGTTGTGCTCTTTTTGTCCTTCGACCAGGGTTATTTTTTGTCCCACTGGGTTTTTGTTACCTGGCAAGATTTTTAACGAGGCAACAATAAGCGCGTCCAATATCATCATTCATTAGTGGACATCCAAGGGGGAGTGTTGTAAATTATTATTTATATGGTTGTCCACATAAATACTCATTAGTTATGTACTTTGATGCAAACTCTACCTCTATATAAAGGAGGCTAATGAGACTGAATGAGAACACTTCTACTTCCTCCCAACTATTCTTTCTCTATTTTCTCCCTACTTTATAACAATATATATATATATATAACCCCTCATTTGCCATTTTCTCTATATGAACTTTTTTGGTTTTCTATTTTGAAATTTTTTATTTTCTATCTTTTAAGATTTTTTTTCCTTTCCTTTTTTGACAAAAAATAATTCACAAATCACAATTATACGATGATCCAACGGTTGGACCCTCACAGATCACCAAGAGGATCATCTTTACCGATTTATACGATGATCCAAAGGTCGGATCCTCACGGATCGCCCTTAGTTCATCCTCTCAAAATTATACGAAGATCCAACGGTCGAATCACCTAGAGGATCATCTTTACCAATTTATACGATGATCCAACGGTTAGATCCTCACGGATCGCCCTTAGTTTCATCCTCTCAAAATTATATGACGATCCAACGGTCAGATCCTCACGGATAACCTAGATGATCATCTTTACTGATTTATACGATGATCCAATGGTCAGATCCTCACGAATCGCCCTTAGGTTCATCCTCTCAAAATTATACGACGATCCAACGGTCAGATCCTCACGGATCACCTAGATGATCATCTTTATCGATTTATATGATGATCCAACGGTCAGATCCTCACGGATCGCCCTTAGATTCATCCTCTCAAAATTGTACGAAGATCCAACGATTGGATCGTCCCGGATCGCCCTTAGAATCATCCTCACAAAATTATATAACGATCCAACGATCAGATCCTCATGGATCGCCTTTTGAATCATCTTTGCACAATTATACGAAGATCGAACGGTTGGATCGTCCCAGATCGCCTTTAGAATCAACCTCACAAAATTATATGACGATCCAAAGGTCGAATCCACACGGATCTCCTTTTGAATCGTCTTTTCACAATTATACGAAGATCCAACTGTCGGATTCTCATGGGGAATAAGAAAAATTATAAAAATGCCTTGGTTGAAAAAAAAAAAAAAAAAGGGGAACCGTATGTGTAATGGGAAATGGGTTTTTGGGAAGGATTTTTAGTTAACGGGTTCCAATGAGTTTAGCCCGCAAAACCAGTTAATTTGCGGGTTTTTTGAGTGCGGGCTTTTTTTAGCCCTGATTAATAAACGGGAGGGTTTGTGCGGGTTTTTAGCGTGCGGGTTACGGGTTTAAATGCCAGGCCTACTCCAGCGGAAGGGAAGACAGGTTGCACCTTTCTTCACCAAGGTTCGAATCACGCTTGACTCACTTCTTTAAATTTTTTCAATCAATAAGCCATTAAGGGACTTAAGTGGGGCCCAATTGCTTCCCTTTCAGTTTTTTAACCTTTTTTCTTTTTTAAATCACATAAGACAATTTTTCTTGGACCCATGGCCGAGCCCCCCCTTTGTTTTTTTTTTTTTTTCTTTTTCCATATAAACTTTTCCTTTCCTTTTTTCATATGAATAACTATTCATTTTCTTTCTCCATATGGAAAACTAATCCAAATTAAACCCTATATATTGATTGTGTATGCATAGAAAATTTCTCACATCAAACAAGATCAATTCTTTATTTTTAAAAATGCGAGAAGAGCAAGGTTTCAGTGATGCTTTGTAAATTTAAAGGCGTGATGGCCTAACCTCCCACTGGGTTCCAGCCATCAAAAAAAAAGTTTATGTTTAACTAGTTTTGTAATTCAGAATTTTATGTAAGGAATAAATATTCATATACTTTTGTATTGTTATTAATTTCATATTTACTTTTATTCAAAAACATGATTTTATACTGTTATTTGGCACAAAAAAAAAAATATATATACACATATATATATGTCACACCCCTGATTTTACACACATGAAAATCGATATATATATAATCCCATAATTATACATGCGTAAACGTTCAGTCATCAATACAAAATACCTGAAATCTTTTTCCCTTTAACTTACACAGATATTGATGCCCTGAACCCTCAAAGTTAATATACACTCGCTCCATAAAGTTATATATTACACAAGCTTACGAATTAAATTGCCAACAACAAAATAAAATGTAAAAGCTGCTCAGAGTAACTATACAACGGAAGTCCTTATCAAAGGTAAAGTCACAAAGATGGCTTCCTACCATAAAGCTGCTAACTCGTTGCCTCAACCTCGATTATCCTAACCTGCAGGATTAACCCCTACACCGTTGGAATGGTGCACCGGGTTGCCACACAACAAACCCGGTAAGCTTTTGCAAGCCTGTATGAGTAACTCAAAACACACATGCACAACTCACGCCAGAAACGAGGAAAACCTTTCAACTCGCGAATAAAGAAAACATACCATGCTTCCAAAAACAATACTCTTTTCCCAAAAGGAACAACGAAAGTCACACCGTGACCAAATCATATAAATCGTTAACCTAACAATTCAAATATGATAAATCGATCCAACCTGGATAAAACAATAATTAGGTCCAACCTGGACAAA
This sequence comes from Rosa chinensis, assembly GCF_002994745.2. Taxonomy (NCBI): domain Eukaryota; kingdom Viridiplantae; phylum Streptophyta; class Magnoliopsida; order Rosales; family Rosaceae; genus Rosa; species Rosa chinensis. The sequence goes on from NC_037089.1 coordinate 4,473,695, forward strand.
ACAGCAAATAGGTCCAACCTGGACAAAGCATCAATACAAATAAATCATACCTATTGTTAACCTAACAAGTAGAATATGATAAATCGATCCAACCTGGATAAAACAATAATTAGGTCCAACCTGGACAAAATATGTACCCAGGAGTCTTAAGTAACCTACTTAGATCCCTGATGTACGATGGCAGACAGACTAGAGCTCTAACTGAATCGTAACCTGTCACCCGGCCAAGGTTCAATCTTACGATATAATATTGCCATGAGGATGCAACCTGCAACCCCGGATCCTTAGGCCAACCTGACCCTCAGATCAAAACGTTAAATCAACCCAAAAGGAGAAATCACAACCTGTGACTCTCAAATCCTCAGACCACCAGTCGTCAGATCAAAACGTTAAATCGAATTAAAAGGAGAAATCACAACCTGTGACTCTCAAATCCTCAGACCACCGGTCGTCAGATCAAAACGTTAAAAATCGAATCAAAAGGAGAAATCACAACCTGTGACTCTCAAATCCTCAAACACTTTTCAAAACAATAGAAATACCATTTCCCACCAATTGTTTTCCAAAAGCCACAACCCAAAACAATAAAAAGCATCATTTCATGCATATTGTTTCACAAATCCACAAACCACCAAAACATATATATTTTATTAAACATATATCTACTAATACATGAATACGTATGTATGTATATACATCCCATAATATATATATACACACATAGTCATCTACTCAGAAATGCCACTAATACCATCTATAGTTTGCAGTTAACTAATTAACTCTCAAAACGATAAGGGTATTCCCGTTCGTGAATGAACTTCGTGAGATTACTCACCTCAGAATCCCGCTGCGTCTTCAATACAGAACCGAACTAACACTATCACCAACAACTCGTCCAATTCACCTTTAGAAGCACCTAATCACCAATGATCTCAAATTAGTAACGATTCACAAATGATTTAAGTCCGAAACCCTTGTTTTGAACTAAAATCCCCAAAGTGGTGCCAATCGAGGCGAAACCACATCCGGGACCTCCCAAAGTCTCCGGAATATGTCCACGATCGATGTGACCAAACCACAAGTCGATCGGACGCTCAAATCCTCACGGATAGCATAAATCGATCGGTATGAAACTGCAAAAATCATAACAATTCCAAACGAACTCCAAAACTTGCATATTACATATCGAAACGTTCGTATCAACGAGTAGAACATATATAATAACAAAAACAGTTCCTTAAGTGGCCGGAACGCCACCACAGACGGTGGCGCACCGCCGCCGGCCAAAACTCAATATTTCACAAAACTCCCAACATCAAAGTTCTTCATCTAAGCATGCTTGTGAACTTTCATAACTGGCTCGAAGTCAGAAAACAAGCTTAAGGGATCGAAAACTACCTCACAAGCCGTGAACAGTAACCCCAACTGAGTTGAACCGATTTCCACGTAAACCGATCAAAACAACCACCATAGATCGATCAGGAAGCCTATTCTGAACTCAACCAAGGAAGCACGAAGCCACGAAGTCGCCGGAGTTGTGTTTTCCGGCCAGGTCTGAAAACACCAACCTGCACCACCTTCTACCGCCACTACCACCGAGAATCGGCACTAGAGGACACCACAGGGAGGAGCGCACGGAGGAGTAGAGCTGATCTGGAAAGTCTCGTCGCCGGAGATGGTCGGAGCTCGCCGGAAAAGCCGGGTCGGATCACCGGGTTCGGGTCGGGTCAGTCGGATTATTTCGATACTGAAGGTAGCAGCCGAGAGAGAAGAGAGAGGAAATGAAATGGTTTTCCGGAAAAGGAAACTTATGAAAATAGTAAGTTTCTCCTTCGGGAAACTTCTATTTATACCAAAATGGAAATTCCTTCCAATGGCCATAACTTTCTCATACGAACTCCGATTCTCACGTTCCACATGTCCACGAACTCGTATCGATGCGCTCTACAACTTTCATGAAGGAAGTTTTCAGAGAATCCCAACGAATAAAAATTCAACCTTTGGCAACCCCCTAAAACCATATTCTTCAATTAATTATTCGCCCGAAACACTTCCGCTCCATCCACGAGCCACGAAACCGTCCAATAGTTATAAAATTAATTCCGGAAAATCCTCGGAAAATAAATACGAATTTCTGGGGCATCACATTATAGGAGGCCACATTTTAATTCTTTGCCTTAGGCCGTTAGAATCTCAGGACCGGCCCTGGTGCAAAACTGGCTTAACCGGCCCGAAAAACCGGCTCGGGGACCTAACAGGACGACCTAAGGCATAAATAGTCATTTTTCCGAACCGGACCAGATTTGTCCTATTCGGGATCGAGTTTAGTCGCTGAACCAACCAGAATAAAACCGAACTAGCTGAATAATTAAATATTTAATTTTTATTTAAATTTATATTACTTTTATCTAAATTAATAATATTTTTAATGGTTGTCGAATTTTCATTGGTTGATATCAGGTTACAGATAGAACCTGATGCACCTGATTCGTCTCAATAGAAGAAAACCCTAAGACTTTGAGGCCATCATCTCTCAAATTCTCATCTCTCTCTCTCAAACTCTCTCATCTCTCTCGTCTCTCATCAGACTCTCATCTCTCTCATTAGACTCTCTCACATCTCTCAACGACCCTCTCGTCTCGACCCTTTCGACCCTCTCATCTCATCTCTCTAATATTGAGGACAACGGTGACGACGAACGCCGACGATCAACGACTACCGATCAACCGAAACCGAACCAGGCCAACTTGAAATTCGGGTCACCCGAATTTTTCAGCAGGGCCTATTAACATTCAGTTTTAAGCCTACCAAATAATGCGGGTCAGATGCGGTTTTGGCCCATAACCGACCTGCGCCCACCTTATCAGAAACTACAGGCTTGCTAGTTCAATTTTGTTTCTTTTCTTCTTTTGTTTAGGTTATGAAAACGTTTTCAATTTGTACAAAAATTCTAGCATGCATAATTTTCCAAAGTGATTTATACACTTGTGAAAGTGGCTTTGATACTACATGTGATCTAATTCTGAATTATCACCTTTATCGTACAATCACAAGTATATAAACACAAGAACCAAAGGCATGCTAGTTAAATTTTATATTAACAGAAAGTAAGATACCTTCTTGAAATGGAGTACAAATTGAACGTCATTAGTGCAAGTCTTAGTTTTTTGCATGTCTCTAAGTTCAAGTAATCTCTCAAATGAGCGAGTGACTGTAGAATTCATTGTCTAGAGAATACAAGGACCTCGACTTACATAGAGATTGATATTAAGATTCTCTCCATAAAAGTAATCTTAATCCTAAAGCAATTACTCCCCTATATTATGTATCAATAATACAATATACATTACTTGATATTCAAGTATGTCTGTATATTAAGTTGAAGTTCCCACCAAAAGTATTCTACCTGAAATTACTAATATTCTATTAATAAGGAATGAGAACCCAGTCAGCTGTCAGCACATCTAATACTCTTGCCGCCTCTATATAGTATACACAAGCAAACACATGCTTCCCCTGTCGCTCTCTCTCTCTCTCTCAAGATTATTTTGTTGTCAACAATCGAATGAGAAGGTTGTAGAACAATCGGGAAAAAAAGAAAAAAAAAAAGGAGGGCATTCGAAGGTTGTAGAACAATAGGGGAAAAAAAAAGGAGGGCAAAAACGTATGAGAAGCTCGTAGAACGACAGCAGAAAAATGGAGAGTAAAACCGTCACTCCACTGTCCTATGAACAGTGATGAACAGGGATGAATAGGGCGACCACATTTAGTATACGTAGAATTTCTTATGTAGACACTCAAAGCTTTATCATATACGAAATAAGCACAAAGCAAGAACAACAAAGAAACAGGGAGAAACAGAGACAGAGATGGGTGACGATAGTAATGGAAGCTCCGCCGGCTCTGAGGAGTCCTTTGTGAAGTTGCCAACTATAAAGTTCACCAAGCTCTTCATCAATGGAGAATTCGTCGATTCCATTTCAGGTACTTAATTCCTCATGAACTTCTCTCAAACACGTGTTAGCCATCATTTATTTTAGGTTCATACTAATCTTCTCTATTTCGTTCCGATTTCGTCACACGTTCCGAAGAGGCAGCATTAGCTAACAAGAATTTGTGATCGTTTGTTTAAGGTAAAACATTTGAGACGATAGATCCAAGAACAGGGGAGGTGACAACCAGAGTTGCAGAGGGAGATAAGGAAGACGTGGATTTGGCCGTGAAAGCTGCACGAGCCGCCTTTGACGGTGGCCCCTGGCCTCGCTTGCCCGGCGTTGTACGTATTACTTTACTCTTATTTAATTTGTCATTTTGCTCCTTTTCTTCTGTGGCTCCCACTGTTGTTTTATCTAATTGCTACCATGTATGCATGCTTGACCTTTCTGATAGCAATAATAGAGGATTAGTGTTAAATATAATATGATTTATAAACAACATGATTACATGATCAATCTTTTAAATAAAAATATTGAGGTTGCTTATCTTATCTGTGTCACTAAGAGGATGATCTGGTCTCTAATATATTCCTAAACAATGCCAATTATTAGTTCAGAGTGATAGAAAAGAAAGCATTATGATTAGTAAAACATGATATTGCAGAAGGTTCAAGTTTAAGAAGATCAAAGTGAAGTCTTTTTCTGGACTAAAACAGTAGTACAGTAGAAGCAAGCATGACTAAGAGGAATGGAAAGGATGGCCATGTTTACAAAATTGTTTTGATTGTTTACTTTTGAATCTTCCAAATGCAAGTCATGTATTGTTGCTGCTTAAACGTCACTAACGATTGTGGGTCTGTAATTGATGCAATGCCTTCAACAATGTTCAGGAGAGGAGAAAGATAATGATGAAGTTTGCGGACTTGATCGATGAACACACAGAAGAACTAGCCAAGTTGGATACAGTTGATGCTGGGAAGTTATTCAGTTTTGGCAAAGCCAGGGACATACCTCAGGTATCACAAACTATACGTTACTATGCGGGTGCAGCTGATAAAATTCATGGAGAGGTGCTCAAAATGTCGCGCGAGCTTCAAGCTTATACTTTACTCGAACCAATTGGTGTTGTGGGACACATCATTCCATGGAATTTTCCGAGCGGCATGTTCTCTGTTAAAGTTGCTCCTTCCTTAGCTGCTGGTTGCACCATGGTCATCAAACCTGCTGAGCAGACACCTCTTTCAGCTCTCTATTACGCTCATCTGGCCAAGTTGGTAAGCTTGCAAAAACGTTCTCACAGTATTAATCCGGCATAGTTGCTTGACATGCTATGTGGCGAGACTGTGACAGGTTATGTGGTCTATCCAATTGACATGTTATGTAGTCAAATGATCAATTAGTGACATGCTGCTATGTCACAAGTTTATGTGAAATCTCTCTTCTATATGCGGTCACCTCCTGACAACATGTATTTAAGAAGTTATTCGACTTGTATGTATATGTATGCTTGTATTGCCAATGTAGCTTAGTTCTAGTGACGTTGTTTATGAAGGCTGGCGTTCCTGATGGAGTGATTAATGTCATAACTGGATATGGAGAGACTGCTGGTGCGGCTATCACTCATCATATGGACATTGACAAAGTAAATTCTAGCTTTTCCTTCCAATTTGTCATTACTAAGGGCTCGCTGTAATACTTACTGATACAATTGGTTTGATTTCTTGATATTTCAGGTCAGTTTTACTGGTTCCACAGACGTAGGCCGCAAAGTGATGCAAGCTGCAGCAAAGAGCAACTTAAAAGCAGTTTCCCTTGAACTAGGGGGCAAGTCACCCCTTTTAATTTTTGATGATGCTGACCTAGATAAGGCTGCTGACCTTGCTCTCTTAGGAATCCTCTCCAACAAGGTCAGGTTCATAAATTTTCTTTCATCCATTTTCAAACCTGAAGTTCATTTATAACTTGAGAGGAATTTGAAACAGTGACCGCTGACTTCGTGTCATTCATGTTTTCAGGGAGAAACTTGTGCGGCAAGTTCTCGTGTTTTTGTTCAAGAAGGGATCTATGATGAACTTGTGAAGAAATTAGAAGTAAAGGCAAAATCTTGGGCTGTTGGGGATCCTTTTGATCCTAATGTTCGTCAAGGACCCCAGGTAACACAAGCGAATACTGAAAATAGTAAATGATCTTTGTTCATTCACTCTTTTCGACCAATATTTATAGCTATCAACAAGGCTGATCGAATTCCTTATAAAATGTGGTACCTAGATTCTAACGTTTGGTGAGTCGTGACAATAATCGCAGGTTGATAAGCAGCAGTTTGAGAAAGTCTTAACCTACATTGAGCATGGAAAAAGAGAAGGAGCCACTTTGTTAACAGGGGGCAAGCCTTTGGGGAACAAGGGATATTACATCGAGCCAACAGTGTTCACTGATGTCAAGGTACACTTTCAGCTAATTCAGATCGATATAGCGAACGTTATGCAGTTTCTTCTCTGTTCATCTGATTATTATTCCAACAACTTGCTCAGGATGACATGCTCATAGCCAAGGATGAGATATTTGGACCTGTAATGTCATTGATGAAGTTCAAGTAAGTAACCCTCTTCCATTTAGCTCTTCACATCAGCTCGAAAAGGGACATAACTGTGAGCCCTTTGTTACAGGACCTTAGAGGAGGCAATACAGAGAGCCAATAACACCAAATATGGCCTAGCAGCAGGCATTGTAACCAAGAACATCGACGTTGCTAACACCGTCTCAAGATCAATCCGCGCTGGTAGTATATGGATCAACTGCTACTTCGGCATCGACAACGATTGCCCTTTTGGAGGATACAAGATGAGTGGTTTTGGAAAAGACTGGGGTATGCAGGGCATCCACAAGTATATGCATACTAAATCTGTGGTCACTCCCATCTATAACTCTCCATGGCTCTAAATCACCATTACCCAAGCATTGTGTACATTAAGTTTTTAAGTTGCAGTTCTTCACTTTTTGGGAATTGTCAGAGTTTGTATCATCATGTATGAGCCTTTTTCTGGTGTTGTTGCAAAATAAAATAAAGTCTCCGTTTCACATACGGGTCTTTTTTAGACTTCATAGGCATTTCATAAGAATGTAATAGGCAAAAATGGTGTTCATAAGAAAATTTGAGCAAAATTGATCAGATGCAAAACAGAAACAAAAATCAGAAATTCATTTCAACAACATCAAATTTCATTTATTTCATGTAACCCATCAGAAATTAGCCTTTACATCCTTCCTTCTTACTTTTTTTACAGCCTAAACAGACAGACGATTCACAAAATCAACATTAGGCTCATCACAGAAACCAAATTGAGCATAAACAATCAACAATAGCAACAATGCATGTGATGATGAACTGATGAAGTTCAAGTGTCCATTTTCCATTTAGCAATTTAGCGTGCAATAAGCTCGAAAATGGACAAAATTGTGAGCCTTCATTTGCAGGACCATTGAGGAGGCAATACAGAGAGCCAACTGCACCAAGTTTATGGATCAATGGCTACTTCGCCATCGACAACGATTGCCCTTTTGAAGGTTACAAGATAAGTGGCTTTGGAAAAGACGGGAGTATGCAGGGCATCCACAAGTACATGCATACCAAATCTGTGGCCACTCCCATCTATAACTCTCCATTGCTCTAAATCACCATAACCCAATCACTGTGCTGCTGTGCACATTATAATAATTTACAGTTCTTCACTTTGTGGGAATTATAAAAGATTGTAATATCATCTATGTGGCTTTTTTCCTGGCGTTGATGCTAAAATAGAATAAAGTCTCTGTTTTCAGTTATGGGTCTTTTTTAGACTTTCATCAAACATGTAATAGGCAAAAATGGTGTTCATAAGAAAATTTGGGCAAAATTGATCAGAAACAAAACAGTAACAAAAACCAGAAATTCAATTCAACAACAACATCAAAGTTCATTGATTTCATGTAACCCATCAGAAATTAGCCTATACATCCTTCCTTCTTACTTTTTTTACAGCCTAAACGTCATTCTCAGATTATGTTCATCACAGAAACCCTAACCCCAAACACAGATCTTATTTGCCGACTTTGCCCCTGAGCTTGACCTCCAGAGCCCTCTCCATCTTCGCCAGGACCGCCTGGTTCGGCACGGCCTTCCCGTTCTCGTACTCCTGAACCACCTTAGGAAGCTCGTTGATCCGCTTGGCTAGGTCGGCCTGGCTCATCTTCTTCTCCAGCCGCGCCTTCTGAATCGCATGCCTCACATCCGCCGAGACCCGGTCCAGCGCCGCCGGCTCGGCCGCCTCGTCCAGCTTCTTCACGCTCACGGCCGGAGCCGCCTTCTTGTTATGGCCGGCGTCGGACTTCTTGATCGTCTGGACCGGCGCGCCGGTCCGGAGGGCCTGGTTCACCACCTTGGGCTTGCGGAGGTCTTGCGGCTTTGGCTTGGCCTTGTGGATCACCACCGGCTCCCAGTCCTGAGTCAGAGCTCCGGCGAATCGGTTCGGCATGATAGGAAAACTTTGATCGGAAAACTTGAAAAAGACTAAAAGAGAGGAAGGCTTTGGATTCTGTGGATTTAGGAGAGGTGGTTGTTGCCGAGAGAAATTAATGGTGGCAATGAAGGGTACAACAAACGCTTTATATAGGGAAGAGGGTGAGAGAGCATCTCGAAAGTTCTCAAACGTTCTTTTCTAGATGTAGCTGACAGCGTGGCTGTGTAAAAATATCTATGGGCTCCGTATGCAACGTGGCGGGGCATCAGGTTCTGGAAGCTTATGCGACGTCGTTTGGTGTAGTGGAAAGGTAAAGGTGATTGCTTGGGCCAAATCAAATCACAGCGGCAGAATAACAGCGTGGCAGCCACGAGGGTTACCCAGAGGGCAAGAAGGTAGATTCGGTGGTGGGGGTTCGAGCTCTAAATATTCACAAGTCCCTCGTTTGTGGGATTCCACGTGATGTTCACGGTCCTGAGAATCTAGGTTCTAGTTCATTACGAGACCCAAAAGTTAAATACATGCAAGCTTTTAAGGTGGAAAACGTTGGGTCTGCGACTCTTACGTGATAGGGATATTTTCCATTTGCCCGAGTACTAGCGAAAGTTGTCCAATTACACAACTCTTTGCTGTGAAAAGACATTGATGTCCTTTTCTTTTTTAGGAGTTCCTTGCTTGTCCCATGCTGAATGTTATTTTGACTTTTTCTTGCCTCTTGCCTCTTGGATCACTGCTTCGTTTCTTCTTGCCAGTTGCTGAGAATACTATGTTGAGCTGTTCATCTTGATCTTCTTGGTTGAGAAATGAACTTCTTGAAAAGTGTGAAATAGATCTCCATGCTTGAGTCTTATCTTCTATGTTGATGTAGTGAGATGATCGTCAAGCCTCCATCATGTTTTCAATGTTATGGAGTTCTTCATCATCGAGATTATTCCAGTAATCAGCATCACTTTCTCTCACTTGTCGTCTCTCATGCTCTTCTTTATACAATAAATCATATACTTCTTTAGTGGTTGTGCTCATATCAACAGTGTATAGCTCTCCTGGTCGTGGTACACCATGCAGGTGTTATCTGGTGTAGAGATTTAAAGCATTGGCTTGGTAGATTAATTGCAGATGAGTATCATCAAAGAAATCATCTACTACAAGCTGGGCTGCACGAAATTTATGAATATCTTCCAGTGTTGGTGCCACACCAATTGTTGATAATGGAGGTGGTTCTATATAATTACGAAGTGATATGATGATTAGGTGTCTGGCTTTATCATGATATAGACTGGTTCTACGAGGATATGAAGGAATGCTGATTATTTCTAATCGGATAGTACTATAACCTAATCCTATACTTCCCCATTGCTTAAGATAATGAGTTATAGCATACTTAAGGTGATAGGAGAATGACTCTATATGATGTTCATTTTGGACATAAAGACTTTTTAACACTCCATGTTCCATTAGAAAACCTGGAGTAACTCTAACTCTACGATTATCATGCTCAATGTACATTTCACCAAAGTCTCTCATATTAATAGTAGCTAATAGAATATGAAATCGTGCTTTTTCTTCAGGGTGAGAAAATGTATCATGACAAATGACTCCTATACCAGGTTGAGGATGAGATATAAGATTAAAGAGAAAATTCTGGATAGCTACTTGAAGGGAAAGATGCTTATCATGCTGTAACTTGAAGATTTTATCTTTACAATCATGAGGTAAATACGAAAACCTTTCTTTTGCTAGGGCTTGTAAAAAGTAGGGATTTTTTGTTTCTTTTTCTAACAGAGATGCAGGCCAACTACTTTCATGCTGAATAAACTCAACTATTTTTTGATAATTTATATTTAGTGTACGAAAATGAGTAACTACTGTATCATGCTCGTTTTGCAAATTATGATACAATGTATTCAGATTATCATGCTGTGCTTTAAGGTAATTATATTGTGGCTGGAGTCTAGCATGCTGTGCTCTTAACTTAGGATATTCTTCTTGATATCTAGCGAGATCACAGTTATTGGCCGAAAACTCTTGCTCAAGTGCTCTAATTAACTTTTCTTGACCCCTTCTCATCTCTATGGTATTTATTCTAATATTCCAAAAATTATCTAATAAAACTTGTTGTCTAGGCGATAATGATGCTGTACTTTTATATCTAAAGAGTGGATTTCTAATTTCTTGCACAGTGTAGCCATTAAAGTTATAACTAATATTTGCTGATCTTGCTGTCATGCTTAGTGGATTACCACTTTGAGGTGGTACACCACTTTATGCTCTTTGAGTACTAGAAGATGAAGGCCTGAAAAAGTCCATACCTGTCAAAGAAGAAGCCGAGATAAGATATCTACAAGTGTATTATCAGCTCCTTTTATATGCTCAAATTGTGGCCTAAATCCATTTCCTGTAATACAATCTATAAAATTGACCCATCTTCTGGCTGCTTGTTTATTAGTAGTGATTTTATTATAATGAGAAACAATATTTTGACAATAAGTTCTAATTGTAAATATTTCATTATGTAAGAATAAAGAAAATGCTTCTAAAGAATTAATTATGCCTAATATTTCTAAATCTGTGGCTGGTAATCGAGATTGTATATCACTAAATTTACCTGATGCATATCTACAAATTTGCTCATCAGACTTTGGTAATTCTTTAAACTTTTTCTGATATAAAATTCATGCCCAACCTAATGCTGATGCATATGTTTCTACTATTTTGTAACTACTGTCTAATGGTAGTGCTAAAGGTTTAAGTTGTGTAATTTCTTGTTTAATTTGCTGAACTAACTTAATATCTTCTGTATTAAAGTATTTCTGACCTGTTTTGCTAGTCTTACTATGTAAAACTGCTATTTTTCTTCCTAAATCTGGGATGAAACTTCTAGCATAATTTAATAATCCTAAAAATGCTTGTAACTGCTTTTTATCCTCTAATCGATCTGGAAATTCTATAACCTTCTTAGTTATATGTTCCTGCAATTGAATAGTTCCTGACTTAATATATATTCCTAAAAACTCTATATCTTGTTTTTCTAAGTCTATTTTATTTTTACTAATAATGATACCATTATCTATAAACTCTTGCAAGATTATTTCTAAGTGTTTTCTATGTTCATTTCTATTTTTGCTTTGTATAAGTATATCATCTACATATACACTACAAAAACTATCATACTTCTTCAAAAGTTGATCCATTTTTCTTTGAAAAATAGAAGGTGCATTTTTCAATCCAAATGGCATGACTAACCATTCAAAGTGTCCTTCTGGACAAGTGAAGGCTGTCCATTCTATTGATTCTTCAGCTAATCTAATTTGCCAAAAACCTGATTTACAATCAAATTTACTAAAGTATTTACTCTCTTGAATCTTATTTATTAACTCATCTTTATTAGGTAATTTATAACTATCTTCATACGTATTGTCATTTAGTCTCCTATAATTATAAACTATTCTAGCTTTACCTCTTTTTAGTTCAGAATGCTTTCGAACTACAAAGGCTGCTGACCTATGTCTAGATTTAGAAGGTCTAATTACTTTAAGGTTTAATAACTCTTTTATTTGCTGCTCAAATTCTTGTTTATCCAATAAATTACAAGGCATATCTGCTGTTTTAATAGTTAAATCTGGGTTAATTATATCTAATTTTGCTAAAATCTTATTTTTATTCCAATGTAGTTGGGGATCTTCTCCTATGATTCGAGTTTGTTCTGCTAATTGTAATAATTCTTCTAATGTTTTAGGTCTACCTATTTGTTTTAGTTCTACTAGAGCTATTTCTCCTATGTTTGGATACTCAAGTTCAAAGATTGATTCATCATATTCTATACTATTCTGCTCATCGACATTGTTATCTAGATTTTCTTCTTCTCTAAAGTTATTTTCTCTTGACTCTTCTATGCTAATGCTATTATAAGCTTCTATCAAATTACTTTGATTAGTTGTAGTTATACCTTTCTTAAAGAAAGTTATATCCGGAGGTATATACAAAATTCCTTGTAAGCTTTTAAGAAAGTTTAATCCTAAGATAAATTGATAAGATCCTACGGGTGATATAAATGTTAAAGGTAAAGTAAATAATTGTCTTTCTATCTTTATAGGTATATTAGTCATACAATGTGTTAAGTATACAGTTCTAGTATCGAATTGTGATACTCTAACTGGTTTAACTAGTTTTTGCCTAAATTGTGTTGGGACTAACTCTTCCTTTATGACACTCTTAGTGCTACCTGTATCTATCATACCTACTGTTTGAATCTTATGTTCTTTAGATAATTCTAACTCACAATTAATAGTTATTAAAGAACTAGTTTTCTGATTTTCTCCAATGTTTTGCATATTAATTTCTTCATCCTCTATTGAATTTAGCTCTAATGTTTCATTAGTATAACAAGGTTTACAAAATATTATCTTGCTTGTATAATATTTCTCAGCTACTACTTTCTTACATTTACTACATTCTTGAGGCCAACCTAAATTAACATATTGAAATTCTTCTTGTTCTTCCTCAAACATACATATATTTTCATCTAGTTCACTATCTGAATTACTAGAGTAATCTGACTCTAATTCTGATTCGGATAACATATCTATGCTATTTATGCTATAAATGCTTTCACTATCACTTAAGTTGTCTAAGCTATATATTGACTCTAAGTCTTCATCTTCTTCTAATTTAAATTGCTCAATTAATTGTACTTTTTCTCTAGGTTGTTTTCCTAACTTAGGACATTTAGGTCTAATGTGTCCTACTTCACCACAAAAATAACATTTACAAGTACTTTTATCTTTTGGTGCTTTGTATTTTCTAATCCAAGGTTTATTGGTTGTTTTCCTAAAGTGCTTAGGAATGTATTTTCTCTTCCTAAAGGTTCTTGAAGGTTGTATGTCAAAGGTCTTATGTTGCTTATATGATCTATACTTCTTCCTATAGCTCTTTCTATATGGTCTAATTTTCTTATTATACTTATCTTTCCTATGACAACCATATTGCTTAGGTGAATCTATGTTCTTACAACTCATGTAAAATTGTTTTCTAATTTGTCTCTTTGCTTTTAGTTGTGTACATTCTTCTCTTAATATATCATATACATGTTGTGTTCTAGGTCCTATTGCTATATCATCTTTTCTAGGGTGTTTTTGCCATTCTCTCCATATTTTTTCTCCTATTGGTCCTTTAATTTTAGTCATATATGTATTTAATAAATTTATGTCATTAATCCTACCTGTTCTTCCTAAATATTTAAAGAAATCTGTAGTATATTCTCCTATGTATTGCAAATCACAAATTTGTAATTGCTCTAAATTTCTTATTGCTCTAATTTGTTCTTGTTCGTTTCTACCATCTAACCTATTATGATCTAAAAACTCATACTTAATAAGTTTAACAAAAGTATCTATATTAAAAGTTTCTTTTGCTGCTTGATGTTGTTGTGGATTTTTTACTTTCCATGCTTGAAAGAAATCAAATACCATTCCATCTAAAGTATGTTCAAAATAATCTAACATATCAGTTGTATTACTAAATTCTAACATGATTGCCGCATGTACACATTCTTTCTCCCATCTTTCTATTGTTTTTTCCCAATCTTGTGGGTCTACATGATCTATGTTTAATATATTTCCTGCTAAGTTTACATGTTCTATTCCTGAATAAGGTATTCTATTTCTTCTAGGTCTAGTTTCTTCATAATCATAAGTTCTACTATTTTCTGCATAATGTTCTCTAGTTGGTCTTATATTTTGTTGATCGGTTCTACCTACTCTTGGTTCAGTATGGATTCCTGAAGTTCCTGTTGAACTAGTTTCTTCTACAGGCATACATTCTACTTCTATTAACATATTGTTATATTCTTTTTCTCCTAAAATATGTTCTAATCCTATTTTTAATATTAATTGCTTCAGTTCCTCATCATTTAGTCTATGTAATCCTAATTCATAAGTTTTATATTTTTCTAAGTATTGTTCTTCACTCAAATTATCTATGTCTTCTATTAATTTATCTACTATGTTATCAAAATTATGTTCAATCATATTGATTTCTAAATTATCAAAAGCCATATTAATTTCTGCTTCACTTTCTAAGTCGTCTACATTTTCTATTTGTCTATAATTGCTAAACCTTACTGATGCTTCTCCTAAGTGATTTTCAAAAATTTGTGCTTTATCAGGTTGTTTATTTTTTGATCCATGTAAATTAGGTAATAACCATTGAGTTCCTTCTAAAAAACTATTATCTACTGGTTTTGCTTCAATCATATTAACATGTTTACTTCCAAAAGTTTGTACTAAGTTTTGGAATTCAACATTAAACTTATAGTTAAATTTGTCTGACACTTTTCCTACATACATTAAACTAACACTTAAGTTTTTAAAATCGCCTTTTATATTATAATTTTTTGTTCTAATGCTTACCTTAATATATTTACTAAATTCTTTAATATTCATTACATAATTTGGAATGCAACCTATAATTGCTAAGTTTGTGCTAAGGTCTACTTCAGCTGTTGCTATGGCTGCTTGTTGGTGATTATCCCATCTATCATCATATATGTATACTAATGCTTTAGTTCCTACTTGTGCTCTAGTTAATCCTGCTATTCCGATTAATATAGTTCCTATATGAATTTGTGAATAGTTTGATTTTCTAAGTTGTTCTATTGCCGAATTACTAAGTAAATTTAGTATAACTTCTTTATCTATGCAACTTATTTCATATTGACTTATGCTACTTACTATGCTATTTCTATTTTCAAATCTTCCTAATTGATATAAATTATGTCTATTTCTTTGTGATCTTAAAAATCCATTTCTAAGAAAGTCTTGTGCCTCCTCTTCACTAGGATATATATCTTCCGTTCTTACTATTTCTTTTCCTTTTCTTCTAAAGAGTTCCATTTGCTATTATCAAAAGGGTCTATTTTTCTTTTTCTTATATTGCTTGTGCCTAATGTTAAATTTTCTAATTTAGTAACTAATGATGGTAGTAATGATGCTGATGTGCTATTTAAAAGTTGATTAATTTCTGCTATTTGTTCTTCTATGTGATCTATTTTTTCTGCTAAATTTATTATCAATTGGATAATAATATTATTTTGCCTTATGGGAATATTATTACTAGGAACACTTGTTGTAAAGTCTGAAAATCCTATTGGTTCTTCTTCTAACTCACTAACTTTTTTTAATGCTTTGATGTAATTATTATTATTTCTAGAATCATTCATTAAATTAATAATCTATCTATTTTACTATGCAATTTTTCTATTTGCTCTGTTAATTCTTTTTGTACTAATTTAATTTTCTGTACTTCTATTTTCAGCTGTTCTACAATTTCTAAGGACTGCAATTCTACTTGCTTCGGCTTATTGTCAATGATGTCTACAAGCTCTTTTATTTCTTTTCTACTAGGAAACCTTTGTATATTTCTATTATTATCTTCTAGTTGTGATTGTATAAAACTTAAATTTTGTCTAATTATTTGTAGGGAATTTTTCTGAAAATAATCTAATACTTGCTGTAATTTCTGATTATACTGACTATGTTCTAATTTTATACTTTCTGCTTGGCTAATTATAAGGTCTATGACACTATTAATTAGTGGATGTTCTTCACTATGCAAAATATGCTTATTATTCTTATGTGGAAAATAACAAACTAAAGTATTCTGATCTAGAGTGATCTTACGTTTTTGATGCTCTGTAATCTCTAAATTAAGATAATCTATCATAAAACAACAACAGATTTAAATATATGTAACAAACAGTTTAGATTTCAAGATAACGGAATCGTCTATTGGCCTCCAATAGTCGTCTATTGCCCCCCAATACAGGGTCGGATTGTACTGACTCTTAATTACAGGTTCAAATTTTTCTTGTTTTCTTACTAGGTGTGTTTATGACTTCTGTCCTCAAGGTACTTTACTGATATAACTATACTATTATAATGCTAAACTAGGCTCTGATACAAGATTTAAGGAGGTCTGTCCTAACTACACATATGCCAAAACATCTATTAAAGATTGAGTCTTGAACATGGACAAGAGCTTAAAACTGCATACAAAGCCAACCTATTGGGCCAAACAAGAGCAGAAACAGAGGTTCTTAGACTCAGAGGTTCCCTGACTAATTTTATTAGTTATCTTGGCATGCAAGTTAATTAAAACAGGAATCCTTAAAGATAATATGATCGTCCGTTTAGCAATATAATAGCATAATTATCTCAGTGTTTCCCTATTTTGGACTAGAAGTCTACTAAGAAAACCGGAAAATAAAAAGTAAGATGAACCTACTTGAACGTGCTAGTACAAACTGTACAGTCTTCTATGGAGTTGTAACAGAAAACACTGGTTGAATGCTAGTTTGCTTCACACGAACATGAATAAAGTGTCACCACAGCTACTGCTAATCATGAACAGCTACTGCTCCATATTACAGCTACAAATTATTGTTGTGGGTTATGTATGGATGATTGTGGTGTTAATAAGTAGAAAGTATATGAACAGATGATATTATGAACAAAGGGCTTTATTGATACTGAAAGTGTTTACAAAGGAAAGCAATGGGTACTGAGATTTTTTCTTCTCTAACGTACTCCATCTGCTATCTATTTTACATCTTATACTAGTCTTCAGCTAGCTTTGTACAAACTCCACCGTAAGGTGGTGATTCCAGAGAACAAGTGGAAGAAGCATGCAAGTATGGACGACTTGTCATGCATAACTAGACAAAGAAACATGCAAAAAAGAACAAAATTTTTCTACAACTCTTTACACAAGGAGCTACCCAACAACTGTACATGCAGAAGTCTACAAAAACAAAAGTTGCAACAGACTTTGAGAATATAAAACAAAGACACTCATGTGATGGGTATAGACAAGAAAGGTTACAGCTATGATGTCCATTTCCGGCATTTTGAAAATAGTTTGGGTGAGTGGGAATGACCCCCCTTGGTAAATGGGTGAACGGGCATTTCCCCTACGTGATAATTGACGCTGGATTCAGATGTTAATTCAGTTCTTACGGGCCACAGATGGTTCATAACGTTCCCGGATCGGTGGGCTATCTCTCTCATCACGAGACCCGACCGTCTAATACATGTAAGCTTTCAAGGTTGGAAAACCTTGGACCATTCCGCATTGCTCTCACATGGTAATTAGTTCTGGACTCAGATGTTAGTTGAGTTGTTACGGGCCTATGAATGGTTCATAATGTTTCCAGACCGGTGGGCCGTCTCTGTCCATCCAAATGCCATTGTTTAACCAAAAAAAAAGAAAAGTCTCTATCTATTGACTGTATGCAACGTGCAGTGGCGGATCTAGGATACAAAAGTCGTCTAGGCTAATTAGAAGTACACTATTGCAGACTTAAAAAATAAAAGTGCAGAGTAAAGGAAACTTGACATCAACAGCATGACTTGAAAGTTGGAACCATCCTAAGCTAAGCTAGACACGTACGTTAATAGTAGTACTCTACAGAATAATACTCTGCAAACTTGTTTTACTCTCATTTTAGCCACTAGAGGTTTATATTTCCTATATAGACGAGGGCAAAGTGTCATATTTGAACAAACAAACAGCGGGTATCGGAAAAGAGAAGGAGAAATCAATCATAGACAGATTGATAGGATATGGATCTTAACGGTGCTGTTAATCCTCATAATCAACCAGAGTAAGTAGCTCGGTGTTTTTGTCTTTGCCGTTTATCTTCTTTCTCGCTAGTTTCTGCTTGTTTAGCAGAAGGTCAAGGCAGTCATTGGGGAGTCCATCGATCAAAGATGACCAGATCATCGAGCTCGTCTCCAACTGGTGCCGCACTGCCGTCAAGGAGATGAGGACACGAGGGCTTGAGTTAGTTGAGTAGCTGCATATAATTTTTTTTTTTTAGGGGCTAGTATGGATTGAAGGGAAGTATACATATACTTGAGAGTTTTTGGACCAAAATTCTGTCTAGGCTGCAGCCCAGACAACCTTCCATGTGGTTCCGCCACTGGCAACGTGGCGATGCATCACTGGCCTAACGGTCTGAAAGCCTTATGCGGCGTCGTTTGTGCTAGTGGAAAGGTAAAGGTCTTTACTTAGGTCAAATCAAAATCACCGCCGGGAAAATATTCCCAAAAGGCGGCAATATTTTGGCGCCAAATTCATCATCTGCTTTAATAAAACTAAGCCGATTCGGCGGCTTTCGTCTTATGCATTTCTCTCCGAATCGGAAAAATGCAGCGCCAGAAATCGATCCTCTCCTTCTTCCGGAAACCCGCGCCTGACAAAAGCACCTCCACCGCCGGAGACGACGGCCTTGGAGTTAATCAGTTCGCGGCGAAGGAGCAGGAGCAGGAGCAGAAGCCCGTCGGATCCAATCAGCCTCCGGATCTCGAAGTTCGAGGAACCGACACTCCGCCTGAGAAGGTGCCACGTCAGATTCAGCCGGCGAATTCTGCGAGCCTGAAAGACTCTTCGCCTTTCTCTAGTATTATGCATAAGTTTATGAAGGTCGATGACACAAATAAGGCTTCTCAGAGCCACCGGTACTATTCATCATCTTCTCCAGTTAGATTAACAGTGATTTTTACTTATTTATCTGGTGAATCGTATATAAATACTTAGGGTTTGACGAATTGTTCAAGCTCATTACTGACACTGAAGCCTTGGGTATAGTAGTTGATAGCTGCATTTGGCTCTCTGATGTTAGATTTAGCTTTCTTTTGGATTTCTGCGAACAAATTTTCAATTCTGTTTTGTGATTTTTTGTGTAGGAATGAACCAAATGGTGGTTCCTCTAATGATTGTACGGTATCTGGTAAACTCAATGATACCAATTCCAGTAAGAAAATTAATCGAGGTGCTGTGATGCATATCGAAAGTGATGAGGACATTGCTGGACCAGAAACACCGGGGACACAACGTCTAGTTCCACGTATGAAGCGAATTCAAGAGGAGATTCCTAAGTCTGGGGATAAATTTGGGAGTTCTTTGCCAGATTCTAGCAAAAGATTGAAAGTTCTTGGGGAGCCAACAGTCTTAGACAAGAGCCATGGGGAAGCATCTGATATGGCTAGCAAGTTTGAGTGGCTTGACCCATCCCGAATCAGAGATGCAAATCGCAGAAGGCCTGGTGATCCTCTCTATGACAAAACATCACTTTTTATACCGCCTGATGCTCTGAAGAAAATGTCGGCATCACAAAGACAATACTGGGATGTCAAGTGTCAGTATATGGATGTTGTGATTTTCTTTAAAGTGGTAAGTTAGAACTGGTTGAACATTTATTCTTGAAGTGCATTATGTTTCTACTGGGAACCTCTGTAGCTTGATGAAATGCTGTGGCACCACATATTTAGTTTGACAATTGACAAAAGCAATCCATTTGTAGAATGAACAAATAAAGATTTTTTTTTTCTCCCAAAAGACTAAGTAGATAACATTTTGCTGGCTAGAGGTTCATACTTTGTTCTTTGTCATGGGTTTTGGGATGATTTATTTTCTGCTCGAGATCTTTTAAAGAGAATATGGTGTAGAACAAAGTTGGTTTCTATTTGCAGAATTTATAGGCTCAATCTTGCTGTTTGCGCTATATCACTGTGACCTAATATGACGACGTGTGATCAAACACAGGGAAAGTTTTATGAGCTTTATGAACTAGATGCTGAAATTGGCCACAAGGAGCTTGATTGGAAAATGACCTTGAGTGGTGTTGGGAAATGTCGTCAGGTGACTTGAATCACTGATTGTTTTTATTTGTATACTTGTTCTGTCAACAAAGTATATGTTTATCTGTTGATCAGAATAATTTGCATATATTGATTTTCTCTGTGGTCAGGTTGGCATCTCTGAAAGTGGGATTGACGATGCTGTTCAAAAGTTGGTTGTCCGTGGGTATGTGATTGACTGGCCTTATTAACTTGATCATCATCTGCATCCTTTGTCGCAGGATGAGTTTCACTTCCTAGATTAATATATTAATACATCATAACTGACTTGTTCTTTGTTACATCTGCTGTCAAGGTATAAAGTTGGACGGATAGAGCAGCTGGAAACTTCTGATCAAGTAAAAGCCAGAGGTGCCAAAGCTGTAAGTTGACAATGCCAACTTATATAAATTATTTTATTTTTTTGGTTCTGTAAAAAGTAGAGTAATCTTATTAAATCTTCTTTCATTTATACACTTCAATGATTATTTAGGAATCTACGCGTCGCATGGTCTGAATTTTAAACCTCCGTTTACAGGTAATTCCAAGAAAATTGGTTCAGGTAGTCACACCATCAACCACAACTGATGGAAATATTGGGCCTGATGCTGTTCATCTTCTTGCAATAAAAGAGGTTTGTGTCTTTATGATGTACTGAATTTTTCAACTTGCTCAAGTGTAGTTGCAAACTGAGATTTTTGCCACTTGCTATTTCATTTACTGTTCTTTTATGTCCTGATTGTGTTATTAGTAAGCTCAGTCTCATGTCATTGATACTACAGTTGAAATATGTTTACCTTGTATGTGTCCTTGTCCTAAAGCCACCAAACACAATAGTTATGCAACTCAGAGATGTTAAGAGAAAGCACCATAGCAGGCTCTTATTCTGTTAAAAACATGTCTTTCTTTACTGTTTCTCAATAGTTATATTATTCATCTTCAGAGTATCTTCATATGCTTTCTCTCATTAGTTTGTCATGCTTGAAGGATTTGCATTTCTTCTGTACATACCTATCTTCTGGCTACCAGAAACATGTTCTCAGAATTACTGTATTTATAATTCCCTTCATTTTTTATATTTAGGGGAACTCTGGGGTCGACAATGGTTCAGTTGTATACGGGTTTGCTTTTGTTGATTGTTCTGCTTTAAAGTTCTGGATTGGTGCTATCAGTGATGATGCTTCGTGTGCTGCTTTGGGGGCTTTATTGATGCAAGTATGCTCTTTCTTCTTCTTCTTCGTCTTACCTTGTGATTCTTGAATGAGTATTTTTGAAGGCTTGAGAACTTGTATTCTAATTGTCTTGATGTGATGTTAGGTGTCACCCAAAGAAGTTGTATATGAAAACAGAGGTACACCATTTTTTTTTTTGCATGTCCTCTTGTTTTGCCGAAAATAGAAGTTTCATGAAATATTTCATATCTTGAAACTTTAATATGCAAATCCTTGCAGGGCTCTCAAAAGAAGCTCAAAAAGCACTGAAAAAGTACTCAACAGGTTTGAATATATCTTTTCTTTCCTAATTGAAAATTCAGAGAGAGAGAGAGGTGACTCTGACTGTTTTTGTTTCTCTTGCAGGTTCTGCACTGCAATTGACTCCAGTGCAGCCAGTCAATGATTTTATGGATGCTTCTGAAGTTAGTAAATTGATTCAATTGAAAGGATACTTCAAAGGGTCTTCGAATTCATGGAATCATGGACCTGATGGTGTGGTACACCATGATATAACTTTACCTGCTCTGGGTACACTTATTGACCACCTATCCAGGTTGATGGTAAGCTCACTTGCATGTCTTTCATAAAATGAATACTAATCGAGAGCATCTATGTATGGCCACATGTTTATAATTGACACATTCCATTTCCCATACAGTTAGATGACGTTTTACGCAATGGAGATATATTACCTTACCAAGTTTATAAGGGTTGCCTCAAAATGGATGGACAGACGCTGATAAATCTTGAGATTTTCAGTAATACTGCTGATGGTGGTCCATCAGGCAAGTGTTCCCTTTTTTTGGCTTTGACCAGAATGTTCAAGTTTTTCAGGTTTATTGAACTAATTTCTGTCTTGGTTTCAGGTACGCTGTATGCATATCTCGATAACTGTGTGACTGCATCTGGTAAGCGGCTTTTGAGGAAGTGGATCTGCCATCCCTTGAAGTCTGTTGAAGCTATTAATAACAGGCTTAATGTGGTTGAAGATCTACTGGCACATCCAGAAATGGTGCCACTTATTGCTCAGTATCTCCGCAAGCTGCCAGACTTAGAGAGGTTGTTTGGACGGGTTAGAGCAACTGTTCAGTCGTCAGCTTCCCTCCTATTGCCATTATTTGGCAAGAAATTACTAAAACAGAGAGTAAGTCTTCTCTACTTTAATATGGATTTTTTTACTGAAACTTGATGGAACCTGGCAAATGTTTATCATTCGTTCAGAATTCTCTTGATTGCATTGCTGAGTTAAATCTCTTTGCTTTCATTTTTCTATGCATACAAGGGAAAGTGTTTAGGGTCTAGGCTCATAGAAGATATGTTACAACAATAGGAGAATATATTAACACCCCTAGTTGACATGAATTAGCAGCAATATCTAAGAGTATTGATGTGAAACAATTATAATACTTTTAGTGTGATACAGGTGAAAGTGTTCGGGACTCTTGTGAAAGGCCTCAGATTTGGACTGGATTTGTTAACGGTATTACAAAATGCAGGGCATATAATTGAGCTGTTATTAAAACTATTTAAAGTTCCACGTCTAAGTGGCAGTGATGGGCTTGATCAATATCTTAAGCAATTTGAAGCAGCTGTAGATAGTGACTTCCCAAATTACCAGGTATGTATTCTTTTCCTTTCAGTACTCGTATGTTCAAAAGAAGTTTCCATTTCTCTTCTTTGGTGTTATAGTTGATTGCAGAATCCCCTTTTAGTAACTTGAACACATTGCTATGGCTTGTCATGTTTTGTACTGTATTTTCTGTCTCAAGATCTCATTTTCTCACCTGATATTCCTATCCTTGGATTTTAAAAGAGCTTAAGAGTAGAGACTTCAGACTTTTCTTTATGATATTTTCTTGCAAAAAACCATGGGTATGAGCCGTAGGAATGACGAATGAAGCTCGACTGTTTGTTTGCACAGGACCCTTTCTAGCTCTAGCTCACCCATACTTTAGACAAGATAGTTGATTCAGTATTTTCATCCGAATTTGCACTGCATGTTACACAAAATTATGATTTATTTTCAAGAGTTGACCTAAATGCAGACAACTGACATTGAATTTGGTGCCAGAATCATGATGCAACCGATTCAGATGCTGAAATACTCTCGATTCTAGTCGAGCTATTCATGGAGAAAGCAACTGAGTGGACTGATGTCATACATGCCATCAACTGTATTGATGTGCTAAGATCTTTTGTAGTTACCGCAAGCTTCCCAAGTGGAGCTATGTCCAGACCTGTTCTTTTGCCTCAATCTCAAAATACAACCTTGAATGGAGAAAATGGAAGTCCTACACTTAATATTAAAGGACTATGGCATCCATTTGCTCTTGGTGAAAATGGTGGACAGCCTGTGCCAAATGACGTAGTTCTAGGTGAAAATACTGATGGCTATCATCCACGCACTTTACTATTAACTGGACCAAATATGGGTGGGAAATCAACTCTTCTTCGTTCCACATGTCTGGCTGTTATACTTGCCCAGGTACTTCTTTTCGTGAGTAATTTCCTTTTTAGAACCCAGACACCGAGTTGGTGAAGAGTTTAGTTTGAAGCATTAGATGCTTTGACATCTTGTCATTTAATTCGTTGATGGCTTGCAGCTGGGCTGTTACGTGCCTTGTGAGATATGTGTTCTCTCACTTGTGGACATCATCTTTACACGGCTTGGTGCCACTGATCGTATCATGACTGGCGAGAGTAAGTCCTAGCAAACTAATATTCTCATGTCCTTTATTTTCTGTTCTTTCTGATCTCAGTCACCTGAAACCCAAAAAAAAAAAAAAAAAAAAAAGGAGAGAGAGATGATGGGTTCTCTTACGTCTTTTTGTCAGTGCAACTGTTGACAAGCTCTAATTTGAACTGAAACCAAAGCAAGTAGGAACAGAGTATGCATTGTTGAATTTGGGAACAAGCGTGGTGAGGGTTGATGATGCACACTAATGGCAGTTCTGGGAATCTTGATAACTGAGGCTTGTAGTTAGGTTTCAGGACCTGGTGGTGGTGCTAGGCTTCCTACTCTTCCCAAATTAAATTCTTTTGGCGGTCTTTTTCACTAATTTTCTTCAAAAAATTGCTGGGTAGCTTATAGTGCATCCATCGCTACTTCATAGACTGATTTTGCTTTGGTGCTCTACACTGCATAGGAGTTGCTGAGCCCCGAGTGTGTTTAGTAACTCACAGTAGTAAATTAACATTCAAATGCAGGATTTGGTGGTTATATCTGTTTGAGTTTTTCTGCTTAGCATTATAGATAAACTTGTAATATTTTCAGTCACAAGATTTGATCATTAGTGTTAATTTTTTTTTTCAGGTACCTTCTTAGTGGAATGCACGGAAACGGCATCAGTTCTTCAACATGCCACTCCAGATTCTTTGGTTATTCTTGATGAATTGGGTCGTGGAACGAGCACGTTTGATGGTTATGCCATTGCATATGCTGTGAGACCTCCTACTACTCATCATACATTCAATATCAAATTTGCAATTTTATATCATGTTCATCCTTCGTTCAGTTATACATCTTTTACCGTTTCTAAATTTTCTGCTTGGGAAGGACGTCATTCATACATAAAATACTTGCATTCACGCGCCTCCAATGTACCCCATGCATAGATTCAAACTGAGGAATTTGTAGAATCTAAGAAAGTACAGTTAGGAATATTAGTTCATTTTGTAATCAATTGTAGCAGCGGCTGAAAAATAAGTATGCTACAGATACCACCATCCACACATGAGGAAAGCAACTTCTGAGGCTACGAAGTAACTAGATAGACTTAAAAATCCTGGAGTTCCTTCCATTTTTCTGTAGGATTTGTGGACTACTGATAACCTTGCGCTGGTTATGCATCAATTTCTACTGGTCTGTTTGGAGAACAGATTTATCCATTATTCATATTAATATGCTAATGTTATATTATTGTCCATGTTTAATAGATTCATCTATTTATACTTGTTCAGGTATTTCGTCATCTTGTCGAAAAGATCAACTGCAGACTGTTATTCGCCACACACTATCACCCGCTTACGAGAGAATTTGCTTCTCATCCACATGTTTCATTGCAACACATGGCATGTGCTTTTAGGTCGAAATCTAAATCCCCTTCAAAAAGTGACCAAGAGCTGGTATTTCTCTATCGCCTTACCTCAGGGGCATGCCCAGAGAGTTATGGATTGCAAGTAGCAATGATGGCTGGGATCCCTGAGAATGTGGTTGAAGCTGCTTCTAAGGCTGGTCAAGTAATGAAGAAATCTGTTGGAGAAAGCTTCAGGTCCAGTGAACAGAGATCGGAATTCTCAACTCTCCATGAGGAGTGGCTGAAGACACTGTTAACAGTTTCACAAACCGGTAATTATAACGACGAAGATTCATTGGACGTATTGTTTTGCTTGCAGCAGGAACTAAAGTGCTCATATAGATTGGCCAACTGACAAAAGGAGCGAGACTCGATCACTCGATAGATAGCTGTGTAAGAATCTCTTGTTTTGATGACTTGGCATGTAAGTTAGAGTAGTAAAGCGGGTTGTGAACTTGTGACTCAATGTACCATATGTAGAGAAACGCTTTAGATCCTGTTCTTCATCTTCGGTTCATGATTTTGTGTGAGATATGTTGCGATTTCGCAGGGTATGACTTGAATTGGTGCTAAATTGCACTAAATGAGGAGAAAATAGAGGTAGAACCAATCAAACCTCTATTCTTAACCGTACAAATTAACCAGTAATATCTAATCAGAAATGTTTGCTAGACCAGAACTATAACCGTTTTTTGAACTTTTAACGGTTTTCTTTATTCTTCTTCCTATGGAGAATCATGACAAAAAACAAGCGATCAAGCTCAAAAGGAAAGAACTGGGACTCTCTTGCATGCTCAATACCGAAGTCGGCACTGTTCTTGCCGTGATCCGCCGCCCCAGTGAAACCGTCTTCGGCGCCGCCCCGGACGACAGCATTGACCCTTCTCTTCTCCAATCCCTCAAGTCACTTCGAGCCTTGATCTTCAACCCCCAACAAGAATGGCGCACCATAGACCCTTCCATTTACCTCTCCCCATTCCTCGACGTCATCCAAAGCGACTTCGTCCAGGCCTCCGCCACCAGAGTCGCCCTCTCCGCCACCTTGAAGATTCTCAAGCTCGGAGTCTTCGACGAGAAGACCCCCGGAGCCAAGGACGCCATCAACACCGTCGTCAATGCCATCACCACGTGTAGGCTTGAGAAGACTGATCCGGTGTCGGAGGGCGCCGTGATGATGAACATTCTGCAGCTTCTGACCGGAGTTATGAACCACAGGGCTTCAATGTTGTTGTCAGACCAAGCTGTGTGCACCATTGTCAACACTTGCTTTCAAGTGGTTCAACAATCCACGAACCGAGGCGACTTGCTTCAGAGAAATGCTAGGTACACCATGCATGAGTTGATCCACATCATTTTTTCGCGGTTGCCTGAGGTTGAGATGAGTCACGAAGATGAGGAGACTGACAATGAAGACGTTGATGATGGTGGTTTGGATTTCGGATATGGAATGAGGTGTGCGGTTGATATATTTCATTTCTTGTGTTCTTTGCTCAATGTGGTTGAGGTTGTGGAGACAGAGGGGTCTACAGTTCAAACTGCTGATGAAGATGTGCAGCTTTTTGCTTTGGTTTTGATCAACACCGCGATCGAGTTGAGTGGAGATGGAATTGGGACGCATTCCAAGCTTTTGAGGATGATGAAAGATGATCTGTTTCACCATTTGGTACACTATGGAACTTGTTCAAGCCCGGTTGTGTTCTCCATGATTTGCAGTACGGTTTTGAACATGTATCACTTTCTTCGCAGGTTAATTTTTTAGGTGTTGACATGCAGATGCTTAAGTTTAATTTTGTTATCACACTATAACTTGAATCATGATAACCTTTTGCTTTATTCTTTACAGGTACATTCGACTCCAATTAGAATCCTTCTTTGCATTTGTGCTGTTTAGAGTCGCAGGAGCTCCAGGAGCAACAACCCAACTTCAAGAAGTTGCACTGGAAGGAATTATAAACTTCTGCAGGCAACCGACATTTATAGTCGAAGTTTATGTGAACTATGACTGTGATCCCTTTTGCCATAATGTATTCGAGGAGATTGGGAAGTTGCTTTGCAAGCAGTCATTTCCGGTGGGTGGCCCTTTGTCAAGTTTACAGATACAAGCGTTTGAAGGGTTAGTAGTCATGATCCACAACATTGCTGATAGTATTGATAAAGAAAATGATACAAGCCCTTCAGGGCCATATCCCGTTGAAATTACTGAATATACGCCATTTTGGGAAGATGAGGCCAAAGAGGATTCGGAAATTTGGGTGGGGTTTGTAAGACTCCGAAAAGCACAGAAGAAGAAAATATTGATTGCTGGACACCATTATAATCGAGATGAAAAGAAGGGAATGGAATACTTAAAACTTACCAAATTAGTCTCTGATCCTCCGGATCCAAAGGCTCTGGCTTTCTTCTTCCGGTACACTCCTGGTCTAGACAAGATGCTGATAGGGGATTATCTTGGTGATCCTGACGAGTTTCATATTGAAGTTCTAAGAGAATATACCGAAACCTTTGGATTTGCAGGCATGAATCTTGACAGTGGTTTACGGACTTTTCTTGAGACTTTCCGTTTACCAGGAGAGTCCCAGAAGATTGAGCGGATTCTCGAAGTATTTTCAGAGAATTTTTATGAACAACAACCTACAGATATTTTTGCAAACAAGGATACGGTGCTCATTCTTTGCTACTCTCTCATTATGCTCAATACTGATCAACACAATCCACAAGTGAAGAAGAAAATGACAGAAGACGAGTTCATCAGGAACAATAGAGCAATCAATGGAGGAAAGGATCTTCCTAGAGAGTATCTATCTGAGCTTTTCCATTCCATCTCACACAATGCATTCACCACGTTTGGTTTGCAAGTAGAAATGAACCCAAGCAAATGGATTGAGTTGATGAACAGAACAAAAACTGTGCAACCTTACTTTCTATGTGAATTTGATCGCCGTCTAGGAAGAGATATGTTTGCTTGCATTGCTGGTCCATCAGTGGCGGCTCTTTCTGCAGTATTTGAGCATGCTGAAGAAGAGGAATTGCTCCATGAATGCATTGAAGGGATGTTCTCGGTGGCCAGGGTAGCTCAGTATGGACTAGAAGACACTCTTGATGAACTTCTTGCCACACTCTCCAAATTCACTACATTGTTGAATCCTTATGCCTCTGCAGAAGAAACCCTGTTTGCTTTTAGCAAAGATTTGAAGCCAAGAATGGCTACACTTGCTGTTTTCACCATTGCAAACAATTTTGGAGAGTCAATTAGAGGGGCTGGAGGAACATTGTTGAATGCTTGTTGAAACTTAAGAGGCTAAAGCTGCTTCCACAGTCTGCCATTGAATTTGATGCTGCTTCCACCTCATCGGAGAACTTAAAATCTGAATCCGGTATAATCTTCCCAGCTCATGATCCCAGGTTTGGAGGCCGCCCTGCTGGCATGATTAATCGGTTCTCACATTTTATGTCACTAGAGAGTGCAGAAGATGCTGTATCCCTTGGCATTAGTGAATTTGAACAAAATCTCAAGGTTATCAAACAATGCCGAATTGGGAATATCTTCAGCAATACTTCAAACTTTCCTGAAGTTGCTTTGCTCAATCTTGGGCGTTCTTTGATATATGCAGCTGCTGGGAAAGGGCAAAAGTTTAGTACAGCAATTGAAGAAGAAGAAACTGTTGGTTTCTCCTGGGATTTAATAGTTGCAATCACTTTGGCCAACAATCATAGGTTCCAGACATTTTGGCCTCATTTTCATGATTATCTGATTGTAGTTGCTCAGTTTCCCATGTTCTCCCCTATTCCATTTGCTGAAAAGGCCATTGTAGGGCTCTTCAAGATATGTCTCACGATCCTTGAGACTCACCGAGCTGACAAAATCCCCGAGGAACTCATTTTCAAGTCAATAAATCTAATGTGGAAGCTGGAAAAAGAGATTCTAGACACTTGCTGTCACTTCATAACTCAATCACTAAACAGGATTCTGATTGAGTACCCTGCCAATTTGCAGACCCAACTCGGTTGGAAGTCAGTTCTCCACTTATTATCAGTCTCTGGGAGACACCCCGAATGCTATGAACTAGGAGTTGAGACACTTATCTCGTTGATGTCTGATGGAACTCATGTTTCGCGGACAAATTATGCTTACTGCATTGATTGTGCCTTTGGTTTTATTGCCCTTAAGAACAGTCCATTGGAAAAGAACATAAAGATACTGGACCTGTTAGCAGAGTCTGTAAACTTCTTGATCCAGTGGTATAGAAACCACTACTCAGATCCTGGGAACAGCTACAGCAACTCCTCTTTAGAGGATGCAAAAGGTTTTGGCTCTTCCTGCAGCTTTGCCATGAATTTGTTTGTCAAACTAGGAGAGGCATTTAGAAAGTCCAGCTTAGCTCGGCGAGAAGAGATGAGAAACCATGCAATTCTATGTCTTCAAAAGAGTTTCAAACTTGCTGAGGAATTGGACTTCACTCCAATCAATTGCATCAACTGTTTCAACCTTGTTGTTTTCGCAATGGTTGATGATCTACATGAAAAAATGTTGGAGTACTCGCGTAGGGAAAACGCGGAGAAGGAGATGAGAGGCATGGAAGGGACCTTAAAGGTTGCATTGAAGCTCTTGACAGAAGTGTACCTGCAATTCTTGAAACAGATATCACAGAGTCCCGGGTTTCGAACATTTTGGTTAGGAGTGTTGAGAAGAATGGACACTTGTATGAAGGCTGATTTAGGTGGATATGGTGAATCAACAACACTGCAAGAACTAGTCCCGGATTTGTTGAGACAGATGATTACAGTGATGAAGGAAAAAGAGATGCTAGTGCAAAAGGAAGATGATGACCTTTGGGAGATAACACATATTCAGATACAGTGGATAGCTCCTGCAATCAAGGAGGAGCTTTTTCCAGAAGAAAACTTATGAAGCCTTCCTTCATGAGTAGCACATCTATAGCTCTAGAAATGAAACTAGGAGATAACCTTGATCTTGTTGCTTTTTCATTTTCTTGTGTTTTCTACACATACAATTTTGGTTTGCCATTAGAATATCTTGTATCTTATTCTGTAAGGTAAAGCATGACTATGAATTGCAGAGAAACAATTCATTAATTGGATTTTCGTGGTATGCTGTTCGATTTCTTGCTCCTAGCTCAATAATCAATATGGAACAGGCTACTGGCTACATATCAGACTCCAGAAAAAAGGACTTTTGCCGACTATATATTCACTACCAATAGAAAACAACTTTTACTGAAAACAATTTCAACGGTATAGATCTTCCGAATTTTTGTTTTAACTACATCGAAAAACAACCTTTGCCGATGACTTGCTCAACGGTCTTTCTTAAGCCGACAAATGCCGACAAAATATAGGCTCTGTTCTAGTCAAATTTCAGATTGAAAGGACTGAGGGGCTGTTAGGAATCGCTCTGAAGCCTATTAACAACATTAATAATTTTGCATATAATAGGGGAAAAAAAATTAAAGATGAATATGTTGCATGTTAATCACCAGCTTCCATCCTTATCGAATTACATGTATCAGAGCAGACAAAACTTGCAACGAATTGTATTGTATGCTCGCAGATTCTTTCTCTTGAATACAGAGCAGATGGTTCCACTCTGAAACAGTTGAAATTATATATGGTTTCACTCGGATGGTCAAATGCCAGTCCTGAGACAAGAAACGAGGAGAATTCGCAATGTATGCTCGCAAATCCTTTCTTCAACACAGAGCAGCTGGTTCCACTCCGAAACAGTTGAAAATTTTCCACGGATAGTTCCACTCAGATGCCAGTCCTGAGACAAGAAATTAGGACAGAAATAGCTCATTACAAACAATAATAAAGCTGCCTCTTAAAATAAATATTACAAAAATATCTAACCATGAAGAGTATATAACAACTTTCCAAATAACTGATACAAAAGAAGTTAAAATCATTCCACAAATAAGATGCAGTGAAAAAGTGCAGCACAGCAAATAGTACTAGCGAGAAAAAAAAATCAGGACCCAATGGATGAGGTTTCTTGCTATGGCAGACAAGCTTGAGCCCTCGAGCTCAATTGTTTCTCCTCTGGCGGGGATGTAGACAACATTTATAATGATGATCACCAAATTCAAGGATGGTTAGAGTCAAGACTTTGCAAGTTGTTGAACAACAGAACCGGATCTTCTCTAATTATCTAAATCATAAGGTTAGTAAGTTTTATTGTTAAGAGCCTAATGCCTTATCAGATAAGGCTTATCTCTACAGATGACCTTAGTCAACCAAGTTGTATGTTGTACTTGTATTCAACTCTGTTCTGCATTTTAGTATTCAAATGGTAGTGGCCTCTGCAAATTTGAAGTTCTACTCACATATTATACCATAAACTTATATTCACCTAAGTTAACAAATGAAAGTCAGTGTTCTTAGCAATGGACAAACAAATGCAATAATCTGTTCTTAGCAGCATTTCAACACTATGCAATTAACAGAAACTTAAATTCAAAAGAAAAACAAAACTCAAAGTTCATGCAAATGGGGAAAGCAACTCAACATGCTGTCCGAGTTCAAGCAAAGACATACTTTACAAATCCCACCTCCATCATTCGCTCAGATCTTCAGCAGAAGCATCCGAGTCGTCATCATCATCATCATCATCATCATCATCATCATCATCATCATCATCATCATCATCATCATCCGCTTCCTGAATCTTCGCAATCTCCGCCTGTGCCCTCTCAAGAATCTGCTTCTTCTGCAACTCCATTTCCTTATTAAAATCCCTCCTCATCTTCTCCAACTCCATCATCTGCTGCCTCCTACTACTCTCAATATTCTCATATATCTCCC
This sequence comes from Rosa chinensis, assembly GCF_002994745.2. Lineage (NCBI taxonomy): Eukaryota > Viridiplantae > Streptophyta > Magnoliopsida > Rosales > Rosaceae > Rosa > Rosa chinensis. The sequence goes on from NC_037089.1 coordinate 4,505,910, forward strand.
CAAACTTCTGAATAGAATCCGCCAACACTCGGAAAGAAGACCCTTCCAACCCCCCTCCCCCTCCCTGCCTCGGAGGAATCCCAAACCCGAACCCATTCTGCTCACTCTCATTCTCCTCCTCATCCGTCTCTGACTCCCCTGGACTATCCCTCATCTCATCAAACCCATTCGACTTCTCCAAATACACCCTCGTATTCATAAACACATACTCCCCATTATCCACCCCACAAGCCAACCCACATTCCTGCCTCATATTCGAGGCCATCAGCATTTCCATCTTCTTGAAATACCCCCACTTGCTCGAACCCCCTGTTTCTTCGACTTTCGCCTTCTCCTTCTTATACTTCCTCTTCAGCATATCCAGCATTTTCCTACATTGCTTATCACTCCTCTCCAACTTGCTCCCCTCCGATACCTTCACCGCCACGTCACTCCAGTCTTCCGACCTCAAGCTCTTCCTCCCCAGCTCAAGAAACCTGTCACCCCAAACCTCCAGCAGCACAAACACCGCGTGCTCCGTCCACTCCTCCGAGCTCGACCCGACCCGACCCGGAAACTTGACCCGAGGCGCGAACTCGTAACCCGAATCCAAATTCTTCAGCTTCCTCTTCTTCGGGTGCCACTCGAAGCCGTTCTCAGCGGGGGCGTCGAAGCTCCGATTCAGGTCGTGCGGGTGGTGCTGGTACTGCTCTTCCACGACGACGTCGTCTTGGCCGTAATTCTCCTCGTCCAGATCGTCGTCGATTGCGTCGTCGTCGTCTTCCGGCTCGTATCGATTGGGAGGTGGCCGGGAATACGGGTTGTTCCGGGTGTGGATCTTTCGCCGATTCGAGGAGCTGTGATGGTTGTAGGGTTTCGGGTGGTACCTTTCATCGTCTTCCATGTCGTCCATTTCAGCCAAAGGTCGTAACTTTCAGAACCTACTTTGGAAATTTGGGTAATCGGGTTGTGATTCCGGAGAATTCAAACTCGGAATTTGAGATTGGAAGGGAATGAGATTCCGAAACGAGAGCTGAAGCTGAAGGAAACCCTAATTTTGGTTATTTAGAAAAAGTGACCCCATTTTGGGATTTTGAATTGAATTTTAGCCCGCACTAGTTATAGACTATTGTAATTCGACCCTTGTGTCCGAAAAATTTGAGATGAGATAGTAAGTTATTTCGGTTACGTGAGCAAATGTATCCAGTCAATATGGATTGAGATTGAGATCCAAAGTCAGACTAATGACCGCCGCAGGTGCACCAACCTAAAGATCTCTCAACCTTGTTGGCCACAATTGTAACGTCCCGAACATAAATTTACCAGTTTACGAGTCTTTCGATCGGTAAACCACATTTACATTTACTTTTTAGCTCTGTTTTGACCTTTTAGGGGGCCCTAAAAATTGACTTTTTGTTCGGGTCAAAATTTGAGAAAATATTCTTGAAAAAGGTAGAGGACGTTAAACCGAGCGCGTGCATATGTGGTACATAAAAATCAGAGTTCGTATGAAAAAGTTATAAGCGAAAAATGGAAGTTACTATTCATGATCGTTAGTATAAATTTCAATTTCTACAGCATCCGGGTAACTTTTTCTTTCTCTCTCTCCTTCCCCGCGTTCTCTCTCTCCCCCCCCCTTCTGCGTCACTCTCTCTCTTCGGCCTCACCTCTGCAACTTCCTCCTCTGGCCGCCTGAGAACCTGAGGCGGGCACCGTTGGACTCCTCTGCCCGTACCCAACCTCCCCATGATGGTAGATCACGGCGTCTTGGCCGGAAAATGAAGACCTAAGGCCGAGAACACCACGATGCCGATTTCGGTCAACGCTTCAGTCTTTAGTTTCCGGCCACCAAAACCAGCCAAACTTGGCCGATCAGAAGCGGCTTGAGACACAGACCATCCTCCTCAAAGCTTTTGCCGAGAATAGAAACGTGGAGAAAGAACTGACGGCTGGAAGCTACGGGTCACTATTCACGATTAGAGTTCAAACTTTTCCTTAATTGTTGAGGTACTTCTAGTCATTTTCTGGATTTGTTGTAGTTGAGAAAGTTGTTCATATGGTTAAGATGAAGCTACTGCCAAAATTTGATGGCCATTGGAGCTGGTAGTGGCGGCGGCGCGTAAGGCAGCTTTTTAATTTCAATTTTTAACCTATTAAATCCTATAAATGTTGAAGAGCTTATATATGAAGTTTGGTGAAGATTGGGAAAGTTTTGAATCGATTATAAATTTCTAGAAATTTAGAATTTCGATTATGGATTTACAAGAATCCAACCGTCGGATTTCTCTCAATTCTGCCATAGAAACTTTGTATTAAAGAATTGGTGTTAATGATGAAGTTTTGGTTAAATTGGATAAAAAATGGAAAGGTTGATTTATGAGGATGTGTGTGGAAATCGTATTTAATTTCCAGATTGTTATTCACGAATTGTAATTGTGTACAGGGCGACGTGCCGAGTTACTGCTCGACATAGGAGACCGGTAGCGTGGTCGCCTAAATAGTACTGTGAGTGGACATTTGTTTTTAAATTAATTATGCATGCAGTATTATTATTATTATCCAATTGAGATTTAAATTATGATTTGAATTATTGAGTTTTATGTTTTTATGAGCTTTGATTTATTGAGATTTATTTATGAATTACGAGATTAGTATTGAAATTCCTTCCCAAGGAATTTTAGTAGATTTTCAAGATATTTATTTATGGATTATTGAGTTGGGAAACTATTTTTGGGAAGTGATTGATTAAGAAAACATTATGAGAATTATTGATTTCGAATATCGGTTTATATGATGATACACGAGTATGAAGGATTTAGCAAATATTTGAGCATGATTGAATTATCGAGATTTCTTAAGTTTTGAGCTCCGCACTTATCAGCCTTGAAGTTAGATTGAGATTTCTTTCCGAAAACATTTATTGATTTACCGAGTATTTGATTTATGCTTTCGAGGATTTATTGAGATATTTGCCTTGAGTTATCGAGATATTCTTAAGTTATGCTTTCGGTAATTATTGATGATTTATTGAATTAATATCGGGTTCCTTTTCGAAAGCAATTATTTTGAAGAGATTGAGGGTGTGTTTGGTACGGCTGTGCTTTTCAAAAAAACTGGCTTCTGCTTATTTATGAGAAAAAGTAGCTGAAAAGCAAAGCAGCTGAGTGTTTGGTAAACTAGCTTTTTTTAAGTGCTGTCAGTGGCAAAGTGTTTGGTAAACTCAAACTGGCTTGTGTTTTTTGTTTGTGGAATGACCAAATTGGACATGAGAGATTATTTTGCCTTGATTGTTTGGTATCACAATGTTGATCAAATGCTTTTGTGTTAAAGTAAAATGACAAATGGAATTGGTCTACTCATTTCATTTCATAACCCCTTCATATAGGGAGAGAATTACAATGGAAAGAACAATTACAATGATGACATTAACTACTGATTGGTTCGTAATCTATGCTGATTGATGTTAATCGGTAATTGCTTGATTCCCTCTCCGTCAATCACTTTGACGAAGGCACACAATATGTTTTTCCTTTAACACTCCCCCTTGTGCCAAGTCAAAGACGAAATGGTGCATGAGTTGTTGCCTCACTAAAAACCTTGCCAAGTAACAATAAAAACCCTGTGGGACAAAAATACACCTTGGTCGAAGGAAAAGAGCACAACGCACCTTTTACATTTGAGTATGACATGTGTGTGTTAGACTCCCACTGACGTCTACACCTCCCCCTGATACTTACATTAATCTAGGGAGCTTGGAAAGTCTTTGCATTCCTATGTTTTTCACATGTTTCTCAAATGTGTCCTCAGGCAATGATTTGGTGAACAAATCTGCCACATTCTCCTCAGACCTTACTTGATTCATTTGAATATTGAGGAGAGCCTGTTGTTGCTGATTGTAGGACAACTTTGGCGATATGTGTTTTGTGTTATCACCCTTAATATAACCTAGCTTCATCTGTTCGATGCAAGCTGCATTGTGTTCGCAAATGCAAGTAGGCTCTTCGCATTCCTATGCTTTTCACATGTTTCTCAAATGTGTCCTCAGGCAATGATTTGGTGAACAAATTTGCCACATTCTCCTCAGACCTTACTTGATTCATTTGAATATTGAGGAGAGTCTGTTGTTGCTGATTGTAGGACAACTTTGGCGATATGTGTTTTGTGTTATCACCCTTAATATAACCTAGCTTCATCTGTTCGATGCAAGCTGCATTGTGTTCGTAAATGCAAGTAGGCTCTTCAGTGGTAGAACTCAAACCACTAGTCCCTCGAATATGTGCAATGATAGTTCTTAACCATACACACTCAAGAACCGCCTCATGTAGAACAATGATCTCTGAGTGGTTCGAGGAGGTAGCCACAAAGGTTTGCTTGGTTGATCTCCAAGATATCGCCGTGTTCCCATTGGTAAATACATAACCAGTTTGGGAACGATCTTTATGTGGGTCAGAGAGATACCCAACATCAGCAAAACCAACCAAAACATCATTTGGTGTTTCGGTGCAGTGAGTGGCACTTTCGCCATCAATATTTTCTTCAGGGATTGCAGTTCCATCTGCGGTCCCTCTTGTCTCTCTGTAGGGAAAGAACAATCTCAAGTCAATGGTTCCTTTTAGGTATCGAAGATGTTCTTGATACCATTCCAGTGACGCTGCGTTGGCGCTGAGCTAAATCTAGCTAACAAGTTCACTGAGAATGCAATGTCTGGTCGAGTAAATTGGGCTAAGTACAATAATGCACCTATTGCACTTAGATAGGGAATTTCAGCTCCCAACACTTGTTCGTCATCTTCCTTTGGACGAAATGGATCTTTCCTTGCATCCAAACTTCGACCGATCATGGGAGTGCTAGCAGGATGTGCTTTGTCCATGTTATATCGCCTGATTTTTGGACATATGCAGATTGGTGGATTAATATTCCACAAACTCGGTGTTCTAGTTCAAGGCCTAGATAGAATCGAGTTTTCCCAAGATCCTTCATCTCAAATATGGATTTCAAGTAGCTCGCGGTTTCTCTTATTTCATCAAGAGTACCAGTTATGTTCATATCATCGACATATACTACTACAATTGCAAATCCGGAACTTGTTTTCTTTATGAATACGCAGGGGCATAATTCATCGTTCTTATATTCCATCCCAATCAAGTAGTCACTTAGACGGGTATACCACATCCGCTTGGATTGTTTTAATCTGTAAAGTGAGCGTTTCAACCTAGTTGCAAACGCACTCCATGGTTTAGAGTCACTTGGCTTGGGTAATGTAAGGCCATCAGACACTTTCTTATATATCTCTGAATCTAGATCCCCATGGAGATATGCAATAACCACATCTATGAGCTGCATTTCCAGTCCTTTGGAAATTACTAAGCTAACTAAGTAGCGGAACGTTATAACGTCCATTTTTGGGAGAGAATGTCTCCTCGTAGTCAATTCCAGGGCGTTGTGAGAAACCTTGCGCCACAAGGCGAGCCTTGTACCTTAGGACTTCATTCTTCTCATTACGCTTTCTGACAAAGGTCCATTTATGTCCTACAGGCTTTACACTTGGTGGGGTTAGCACTACCGGACCAAATACCTGTCTCTTTGTCAGAGAATCTAATTCTACCTGGATTGATTCATTCCATTTAGGCCAATCTGCTCTTTGTTGACATTTTTCAACAGAGCGTGGTTCGATATCATCATGCTCTATGATTCCTTGAGCAACAGTATATATCATCAATGTGTATGGAAGATCTTTCTATCAACTCATACGCACTCTCGTAATCCTTTGAGATTTCTTTGTTCTCTTGAATCATTTCAAACATCGGAGCGTCCTCCAGTATTGATTCATGGACATAACTATAATAAGAGATAATCTCATGAGAGGGATTCTATACATTGATGATTGGTTTGTGCCTTACTCACCCTCTTCTTCCTTGGGTGAGTGTCAATCGAACCAAGTGACCTCCCCCTCTTCCTTGGGGAGCCACGGCCTCAACCACACCTCTACTAAGTGCGGTTGCAGTTACCACCAATAAAGATGCATCGTATTCTGTTGGGGACTTCTAACCTTGCAGGCACATTTGCAGCTGGTATATGTGATCTCGTCACTTTTACGATATCAGTAAACGTATCAGGCATCGAATCTGCTACGTTCTTAAGATCGATTATTCTTTTCACTTCACTTTCACATTGTGAAGTGCGGGGATCAAAATGAGACAGAGTGGGGACAAACCACGACAATTCCTGTCGTTCCCTTGGAAAATCCTTTTTCCTATCTCCCCCTAACGACGGGAAGACTGTCTCATCAAAGTGACAATCCGCAAATCTAGCGGTAGAGAGATCGCCTGTCAAGGGTTCTAAATAACGGACAATTGTTGGAGATTCGTATCCAACATAAATACTTAATCGTCTCTGAGGACCCATTTTGGTGCGTTGTGGGGGCGCAATAGGCACATATACGGCTCAACCAAATATGCGTAAGTGTGAAGTGTCAGGCTCATATCCAGTTACCAACTGGTACGCAGAAAATGGTTGGCTAGCTGTGGGTCTTAAACGAATAAGTAAAGCTGCGTGCAATATTGCATAACCCCATGCAGATATAGGCAGATTGGTGCGCATAACCAATGCCCTAGCCACCATCTGTAGCCTTTTGATGGTGGCTTCTGCGAGACCATTTTGTGTATGCACATGGGGTACAGGATGCTCTACATTGATCCAAATAGATATGCAATAATCATCAAATGCTTTTGATGTAAACTCTCCAGCATTATCAAGCCTTATAGACTTGATAGGGTGATCAGGGTGGTGAGCCCTTAAACGTATAATCTGTGCTAGGAGTGTTGCAGCATTTCTTGTGGACAATAAAACAACATGTGACCAGATTGTCGAAGCATCCATCAGAACCATAAAGTACTTGAATGGTCCGCATTCTGGATGGATAGGTCCACAAACATTTCTTTGTATCCTTTGTAAGAATGGAATGTTTTGTTTTGTATCTTTAGCATAGGAAGGTCTCGATCCTGTTTTTGCTAAAGAGCAGGCTTTACAAAACGAGTGATGTGCCTTTGAAATAGTCAATGAGGCATAATGGGAGGGAGGTAGTGCTTCTGGTACTTCAGAAGTCAATGATTGCATTTGAGCAATACTAGAACCGACACCTTGCAGTGTGGCGGATTTTTCTCCCATTTTTCACTCGAAAGAAGGGATGTCTGTGTGAGTTCTTGAAAAATACGGATCATCATGTCACGACCTCAGTGCCATAGGCGGTCATGCAAAAAAGCCTGTATGAGTCAGTGTCCCACATTTCATTGTTGGTGACAGTATATGATTCAATGATCCGAATCGTAGTGAGGTACAGTCCACTAAATTGACTCATAAGTTTCGCTAAGATGTGTTTCCTTCCACAGTCATTAGATGTAATATCAAGGTATTCAGTTCCATTCTCACGGTGTGTTTTTACATGATAACCGTTGGCACAAATTGCTTTGAAACATTAACAAGGTTCGATTAGCTCTAGGTGCATATAGAGCGTCTGTGACTTGAAATGTTGCGCCATTAGGCAGCAAAAATTTGGCAGTTCCTCGCCATTTTATTAGTTGTGATAATCCAATCATCGTAGTCACAGAGGAATTATAGGCTATTAGTTCAATGAATAATTACCTATTCTTAATATTGTGTGGGTAGTCCCACTATCATCTAAGCACTCAAGTTCTCCTCCATTCATTCCTATAAATAAATGGGAGGTATTTAGAAAATATAACTCATATTCTTTAGAGTATTTCTATTTGCGTAGAATGGTATTCTTTTCATTCTAATAATTTTTTTCTCTAGATGTATTGCTTTACATCTTCATAGTGCTATGTTGAACCATGTAAATATGTGTATAGTAAATAAATTTGAATAAATTCAGTGCTTCAGAATAAAATTCAAAATTTATTATTAAGCCAACGATAATCAAATCAAGGTCTTGTTCAGAAATCTTATTCATCAATCCATGATTGAAAATAAACTTTAAGACTAAACAATAGTCTAATTAAAAATGAGGCATTATGCCTTCACAACTGTCTTTGGAAAATAAAATGAATAAAACAGATCAGTCAAGATTGAGAGCATCCATTGACTTAGCAAGTTCCTCTTTGCCATTGGAGTCTGCAACTGTAAGGTTGACGTCTAGGTCATGACCTCCTTCTTCCATATAGTGAGCCACTTGTTCTTTAGACTCTCTATACCTCTTGTAATTGGCTGCTACTCTGTTGTTTGCTTGGCAGTTCTTGTACCAATGCCCAATGAATCCACACCTATAGCATGGTTCATTGTCAACTCTTTCCGTTGGCATCTTGTTTCCATGATCCCCATGTCCCTTTCCACGTGGTGCATTGTTGCCACGTGGGTAGGGATCAGCACGTCTATACCCCCTTGCATTGGAGTTATTTCCACCTTTCATTTTTCCATAATTAGCCTCGGGAATTTTCTTTGTCCCAGTGGGCCTGGCATTGTTATTCAAGAGAATCTTATTTTGTCTCTCAGCCACTTGCAGTAGGCTTATTAACTTATTGAAGGTTGTGATTCTTTTGTTGTCATAATCCAACTGATACTGGTTCGCTAGTATAAAAGCTGAATTAGGAAAGGTGGTAAGAGTCTTGTAGATCATATCATCTTCTGTGATTTCCCTTCCACAGAAATTGAGACGTGCCTTTAAGCGCAACATGTCCTTGTTGAAGTCATTGACATTTTTATAGTCAAGCAAGCGGATTCCATTCCACTGAACAGCCAGTCCTGGGAGCAAAGTATCGTGAATGTTCCCAAAACGTCCTTTAAGGGCATCCCACAGTGCTTTGGGTGTCTTCAACTGAAGGTACTCCCAGCGTAGGCTAGGATCCATATGTCGCCTCAGAAAAATTAAGGCATCTGCTTTCACCTTATTAGATAGTTCATCATCTTTGGGATCAGTAATCGTGACAGTGTAGTCTTTTGCCACAAAGGCAGTTTCCATATCGGAAACCCAACGATGGTACTCAAGTCCTTCTGAGTCCAAGATGTCAAACTCAGGTCGAGTTGGATCAGCCATCTACATAAAACAAGAGAGAAGATATAAATTACGCAGTCATAAAGACATCCACGTAAATTATTTTCCAAATATATGAATTAGATTTCAAGACCAAGATTCGTAATGGTCACATTTTTTTTTTTTCGATGCTATGTGAAAATATTTTATCACAGTAAGTGTGTGTATGATGCGCATGAATTTTCATTATCATGGCCAAACGGTATTGATATGTTGTATTACAAAAATAACTATAACACATTTAATAATAAATAAAACATAGCATATATAAAAATAAACTACATGACATGCTCAAATTGCACAAATAAACAACAAAATATATGCTACATATAATAATAGCAATAATATATCATGCGTAAAATAAAATATAAACAATAGCATAATATAAAGACATGCTTAGGAATAATTATATAAGAGTAACTAAAATTCACAAAACATGCTCACAATTGCATAATAAAAACATAAGCAATAAACTATAAAGCATGCTTAAACATAATTATAAATCATGCTTAAATATAATGATATAAAACATAAATAATAAGGCATGCTTAATCAAAATGACCTAATTAAACATGCTTAATAACAAAATAAAATAAAATTCACATGCTTTAAAATCATAAAATAAAATAAAAACATACTTGATTTCGAGAAAATAAAACAATCCTAGCGCACGCGCGTGTTGATGCAGGCGTGCGTAGCGATGTTTTTTTTTTTTTTTTTTTTCGGGTTCTAATGGGCCTGCTGATTTGTTTGAGTTGCAGGGCCTGTTTGTTTTTTTTTGTTTTTTTTTCGTTTCTGGGCTGTAGGCCTTTTTTTTTTCTTGTCTGGGCCGCAAGGCCTGTTTCTGTTTTTTTTTTGTCTTAGGCTGCAAGGCCTGTTTCCCTTTTTTTTTTTCTTTTGTGGGCCGGTTCTTTGGGCCAGGTTTTTTTTTCTTTTGTTTTTTTTTCTCTCTCTCTCTCTCTTTTTTTTCGCCAAGTCACCTTCTTTGTTTTTTTTCTCTTCCTTTTTTTTTCTCTGTTTTTTTTTTTTCGCGTCTTCTTCCTTTGCGTCTCCTTCTGGTTTGCAGGTGACTATGTGACTGGGATCTGCTGTAGGCGGTTGCTGCTACAGGCGGGTTTGGTCGGTGCTGCGATGCAGGGTGGAGGCTGAAGGCTGCAGCGCGAGCTGCTGGGTTGGGCTAGAAGCGAGACGCAAGGCAGAGGGGAGGCAGCGCCGGCGATCAGGACGAGGTCTGGGGCCTGGTGATGGAGGCCGGATTTGTTGCGCTGAGATCGGATTCGACAGGGACATCTGCTGCTACAAGGTGGTGATGTAGGCTGCTGTTGCTGCTGCAGGTGTGTCCTGTGGGCTGGAGGCCGGTGAAGGGTGATTTAGGCCGGTCTATGTGATGTGCAGGCGGAGGTGCAGGCGGAGGTGAAGCGCTGCAAGGGAGATGGAGGCCGGACGAGGCCGGTCTGGACTGCAGAGGGGAGGAGGCCGGTCTATGTTGGGAGGATTTTTTTTTTATTTTTTTTTTTAGTTGTTGGTGGCGGCAGAAACATAAGAAAAATATTGTTTTCTTCTAGGGTTTGTTTCTTTTCGTTTAGAAAGAAAAAAAATAGAAAATGAAGATTTTTTTTCTATTGGCTATTTTCTCTGAGCGTGCTGATAACGTGTTAATGTAAAATGACAAATGGAATTGGTCTACTCATTTCATTTCATAACCCCTTTATATAGGGAGAGAATTACAATGGAAAGAACAATTACAATGATGACATTAACTACTGATTGGTTCGTAATCCATGCTGATTGATGTTAATCGGTAATTGCTTGATTCCCTCTCCGTCAATCACTTTGACGAAGGCACACAATATGTTTTTCCTTTAACATTTTGTTATTATTTTTATCTTTATTATGTCCTTATTCATTTTTGTCAATTTTCAATTTTTATAAATTATGGTGAGCATATGAGAGGGAAAGGGATTTAGAGTCTGGTCTATGGAAAGGGATTTAGAGTCTGGTCTATGATACATAAAAGTATCTGCAAAAATGAAAAGAAATTTAGACTAATATCAGGTGATGAATCAACAGATTTTAAATTGCTTGCAAGAAACTTGGTGGAATCTCTCAAGACAGAATCAAATCTTCGGTAAAGTTATAGAGAAGCCAACAAACATATTCACCTTTCATAAACTACTTTACACACTACTAGGATAAAGTTCATAGACATCAGTTCACAACTGATGTTAAAAAAAAAAAATCCGATGTCTTAGTGGGTGATGTTAAAGATCGCCAAAACTAAGACATCGGTTCACAACTGATGTCTATTTTGCAACGAGACATCGGTTTAAGGTTCAGAACCGATGTAAAAACGTTAATGTGATCACCATTTTTGTGTGTTTAGCTATTATCAAACCTTCATATTTTTGCATTAGATGCTTAATGAAATATAGGTCTAACAACACAATTATCCATTTTAACATCGTTTCTGATTTAGAAACGATGTCTGATAATATTTTACACATCGGTTCTCATAAATTTTTGCTTGTGGTTCATAAGCTTTTTGTGTGTTTGGTACATAATATTTCACTAGACATTCAATCTACATTATGTAGTATAGTTTGAACTGATGTCCATATTTATGCTAGACATCGGTTTTGTTTATATATCGATGTCCATAGTTATTCTAGACATCAGTTTTTCTTTATATATCGATGTCCATATTTATTCTACACATCGGTTTTTGTTTATATCTCGATGTCCATATTTATCCTAGACATTGTTTTTGTTTATATCTCGATGTCCATATTTATCCTAGACATCGGTTTTGTTTATATATCGATGTCCATAGTTATACTAGACATCGGTTTTTGTTTATATATCGATGTCCATAGTAATCTAGACATCGGTTTTTGTTTATATTTCGATGTCCATATTTATACTAGACATCGTTTTTGTTTATATATCGATGTTCATAGTAATGCTAGACATCGGTTTTTGTTTGGTAACTGATATATTTTCTCATTCTTGACATCGATTTTTGTTTCCAAACTGATGTATTTTCTCTTTTCTGACATCGGTTTTTGTTCTTTTTGGTTCAATTTCTAGTTTAAAAGTGGTTTGCTCTCTGTGCATAAAGTGGATTCTTTGCTAGAAAAATATCACAATAAAAATAAAAGTGTAACCAAAAGAAAATTCTCATTAATATTATTTTTGATAAAATGAGTACCAAGGAGTAGGGAGAAGGGGAAATATGGCCTAAACTTCTCCATATACAATAACAATTGAAGTCTCCTAAAGAAATTAAAATACTTGTAACTTAAGGTTCCAGTCCTTAGTGCATCGCCAATGGACCTAGCAAAAACATGTGCCAAAGAGTTGAGAACTAGTATCATAGAGAAAAGACATTACTTTCTGTAATTTTCTATTTAAGAGAAAAAAAGAGGAAATTTATGTGTACCTGGAGTTGCTACCCTTGAACTGGTGAACATGAGCACTAATCTTTTTGAAGTCTGCACTTGGCTACTCTCTGTGCAATGAAAAGAAAAAAATGGAAAAGCTTATGAACAACAAAACCGAAGTATTCAAAAGCAAAGCATGAGCACAAACCAAGCAAACCAAGAGCTCAAAAATGACCAAACAAAATCAAGAACAAAACAAAAAAAAGGCAAAACCAACCAAAATACAACAAAATCAAAACACATTCATCTGAAAATTATTCATAAATCTCAACATTTTCTGTTCCTTACCTCCAGAAACAAGGACTTTGTGTAGCTAAAAGAAAGAGTTGACATTCTTAGTTTAAAATGGGAGAAAAATTGGCTAAGCAAGAGAGTAAAATGGAAATTCAAAACACCTATCAGAGGAGAGAAAGCAAAGGGAGATATAACATTTGCAAAGGAGCATATGCCTGAAATGCACCCTTGAGCCTTTCCCAGAAAATAAAGAGTTACAGATAGCAAAGAAAACTTAAGAGCCCAAAAGGGTAAGTTATATGCTGCATACCAATACTTTCTTATGCAGAACACTTCATCTGCAAAGGATCAGCTTAAATGAAATCAATAAAATTGATAACAAGCTTATAAACCAGCATTAACCAGGAAATTTGGCAAACTGGTTCTTGTATCTAGCAACAAGCATAAATGTAAAACTACGCCCACTTCTTGAATTAATTTGAACCTACAGAGTATTCCTTAAGCCTAGTAAGGATCAGGGCACAAACCAAGACCCATAAGACAAACATTACAATACCACCATCACAAGCAAAAGCACAACTACTGTCCAAACTAACAGCTATTATCTAAAGCCCCAAGTAACGCAACATTTAAGTAAAACCCCACCACAAGCAAAAGCAATCTCAAGTAAGCATCAGAACAACACCGACTTCAACATCTACAAACCAAACAAACCCAAATATCATTTCCAGCTTCTCTGCACAAACGAGATGCAGAAGAATATAATTTAGCAATTTGCTGTACTTTGACCACCTGACTTAAGCATACATTCTACTTTGCAATTGCCCACAATCAAATTTACATCCAAAGATGTAAAGTCACAAGCAACACTAGGTAAATGCGGTAAATTAAAACATATAATTTTAATTTCACAATGAATATACACTTGAGATTGCCAAAGAAGTTGCAAGTAGGTATCCAGAAGGACCACGCAAGCTTCATCCAAAAACATCTGCAATCAGTAAGCAGATGATTAGATAAGAGATTACTGTGCATGTCAAGATTCTTACAAACAAGATCGAACCTTTGTGGCTTGTCTAGAACTAAATAATTGCAGCCAGATGCTTACAGGTCAGCAATCACAGATAACAAAACCTACACATGTTAAACCCAAATACCCATAATTTTAAACTCAAAAACCCAGTTAAAAGATTCAAACTTTATCATGAAAAACATAAACTCAAACCATTATCAAATCCCAGAACACTTCACCCTCAAAACCCACATAAAAAACCAAACTTTCTTCAATTAGAAAGCAGAGATAAAGTTTCTTTAGCTAACCTTCCACATGGGCGTCTCCATGTTCGAACTCTCCCACAACTAATTTCTTATCTAACACAATGAAAGCCAAATTCAATTCTTTAAAACCAAAACCAAGATGACCCTCCAATCTGATTCTTTGACGTCCCTGAGGCTGGGAATTACAAAGGTAAACAGAAGGCTCTATCCAATCTGATTCTGTCCCAAATGAAGATACTCGCTGCACCGAACCAGAAGCACTCAAAATCAGATAAGCTACATCCTTGTCCAAGTACTCGGAACCAAATTTATAACAGATAAACTGGGGGTGATGAGTTGGACTGAACACCCTATTAATGTAAAATCATATCAATTTAACACCATCTCATGAATGATGACAGTTATGGCATGAAATGCAATGTCAATATAAACCAAACTATGCATAATTCAAAAACCAACGATCATAACCAAGTCACAAAAAGCACATAAGACCAACTAACTAATTTATATAGGGTATGTAGCAAATCATATATATATATTTCAAAACATATGCTATTCAATTAGCCAACTTTTTTGATCATAGTATCATGCATACAACATTTTTGTTCATATAAATGAATATAAAGAAAGAGAGAAAGAGTGGTTATACTGTTGAAGAGCAGAACTAGCGTTGTGAACTTCATCTCCAGAAGGAACAGGTCCAAGAACAACGTCATCAAGAAACCCATGAGCTTTCTCAACATCTTCACTCCCGTCCACAGAAACCCAATCGAAATCATCAAACTGAGGTGAAGTGGGCCAGTTGGACCCACCGGAACTAACAGAAACAGGCACCAAGATTCACAATCAAACACAAAGTTTCAAAATTGACGAACGCGAACCCAAACCTAATTTCCCAAAAGATGAAACAAACAGTCCCAAAGACAAGAATTTACCTACTGCAGAAGTAAAATCGGTGTCACACAGGCCCTTCTTCCTCCTGAAGCGATGCAAAAACGACTCAGCCAACCGACTCTTCTTCTAGGTATTGTTGAACCCGCCCAAATCCTCGATATCGGGTTAGGAGAAACCCGAAAGCCTCCTCTTGGAAACGAGGGTGTTGGAGTGAGTTGACTTGATGTTGGAAGGAAACGCTCTCACTGTGGAAGGGATTAAAGAGCGAGCGGAGAGCAAGGCGGCTTCGAGCAGAGAAACAAGCAGAGATGGAGGAGAGAGAAAGTGGATCTGGAAGACTCTTTCCTCCGTCATCGATCTCCGACCACCAAGGTGGACTCACCGCAGTCACCACTTTCTTCGCCTTCCTTCGACGAGTCAACGACAGACTGCACGTCCTCCGGCGACGACTAGAAGCAAGGTCACATAGTTCCGTTCAGTCCACCTTCGAGATTAGCCACAAAGAAAATGGGTCAGCGGGTGAGGTAGAGAGAGAGAGAGAGAGAGAGAGAGATATATATATATATATATATATATATATATATATATATATATATATATATATATAGTATCGGGGGAAGAGAGACAGAGAGATAGGGTGAAGAGCAGAAAAAATGGGTGAGGTAGAGTGGGAAACTGACTGTTCAATTTTGTTCCCCGCCTACGCGAATTTTTTTAACTTAGTCTCTCCGCCATTTTAAAAATTTATGATTCAAAGTATAGACATCAGTGAACAGTAACAACTGATGTTAAATATATAAATAGAAATCGGTTTTTTAGAAACTGATGTTAGAAAAACTTTTTACATCGGGTGAAATCTTAACCGATTTAAATGACGTGATGTCTATTAGCATTATTCTAGTAGTGACATAAGCATCAAAGTTTACATTGCATCATTAACAAAGATGACACTTTTACAACTTATATAACATAATCCTTCAAACACAAAAGCAGCACCATATTTTACATTGCATCATCAACTAAGATGATGCATCATCAGTTTATGACACACCACATTTTTCACAAACACCATATTTTACATTTTTCACAAACACCATATTTTACATTGCATCATCAACAAAGACAGTGCTAATACGACTTCATAACGGTTTCCATCTAAAACCGACACCGTCAAACTACCTTCGTGATAACTTCAACTTGACAAGTCTTTGAACCCCATTCAAGCACTGAAAGTTCCTTGTCTAACTTCTTCTCTGCCCCTCTAGAAATGGGAGAAGCTTCTTGGTTGATCAGCAAAATGGAACTGTCTTCGCAATCAAAAGTAGCCCAAGCTTTAGTACCTATGGAAGAAAAATAAATGCAAACATATCATGAAACTGGTAAACTATGGGAATATGGAATATGTTGACACTTGTTTGCTGTGACAAACTGAATGCAGAAGATTGAACAAGAAGCCCCCGGTTAACACATTACCAAGGAAACCAGACTATATCTCAGGGCAACATTTTATTGAAGAATCTTATCTTCCATCTTGCAACTTCCTATAGTAACTGTTGAAATTTATTACCTGGTGTATCTGTGTCCCAAGAAAGCAGAACACAGATACAATTTACGATACCATGCAGTTTCAACAAATTCCAAGGCTGAGTATTTCTATATATCTTAAAATTCCAACTTCCAGCAAAACCCAATTATTCTAAAGAAGCATAACTCTAGAGGGGGTCTATGTAACCCCATCATGTTTATGTACATCTGAAACTCATGTTTCAAAAAGAAGAACTCTCACCAACATGTTTGTGAATGAGAGAATCTGATGTTCTGCTAAGATTTCATTCAGCAAGTGTTTTACTCAATTGAATCAGTCTTTTTAAAATAATATTCAAACCATTGTATTGGAGAAAACAGGAATTTGGTTTCCATTACATTGACAAGGCATGATGTCTTGCAAAGTTTATTAGGCCAATGTGCAAAAATTATCAAGACCAAATGTGAAGCAGTCAATTTATAGACTCTGCCCTCTTGACTATATATCAACAATACTAATTTGGAGTTGTCTATCATATATAACCTAATGGCAGAACTTACTAGCTAAGACTCAAGGACTCTTTAACACATAGATACACAACATATTACAAGGCAATGTCGTAGGCACAAATTTAGTATCTGTTCTAAAGGCTAATGCTTTGGTCATTTAGAACCCTGAACAACCTATGTTCAACCAATTCGCTTAGTCCATCCATCAATCAAGAAAGAAATATATCCGTAAAAACACAACATTCCATAAAATTTCTTTATAACTGCAAACAAATTTCACAAATTTCTTTGTGTACTACAACTTACACAAACCTGATACAAGCTCACAAACTTCTTCAGGTGAAATCAGCTGATAAAGAATTGATAGTGAAAACAAACGTCAAAAAAATGCATCCACAAGTTGTTGTTCTTGTGACGTCCTGAACCTGAATTCACCGGTTTACTAGTCATTTGGACGGTAAACAACTTTTACTGTCGTTTCAATGCTTTTAGGGGGCCCTAAAAGTTGACTTTTTGTTCGGGTCAAAATTTGAGAAAATTTCCTTCATGAAAGTTGTAGAGAACGTTAAACCGAGCGCGTGCATATATGGTACGTAAAAATCGGAGTTGTAACGAAGAAGTTATAAGGGTTTTAAGTTAGTGGCAGTTTTGTAATTTCGTGGAATTCATGTCTATAAATAGAAATCTGGACTTTCCATTTCGGGAAAGCCCCGAAAATTTCCAGTTTTCTTCCTCTCGCCGACGTAACTTTCCGGCGTCGCTGCCGCCTCGTCCGGCCACCTACGGCCATGAAATTGGTGTCCATCTCTTCGTCTTGAAACAATGTTTCTATCTATATATGCCTTGCACCCTATCATTCACCATAGACGACGAATTGAAGCCAACAAGTTCACTGTAGCAGCTCAGGTTTTCTGGAAAATTTTCCAGATTCCGGCCATCTCTGGCGGCATTTTTGAGCTTGATCGATGCGCCTCGAGACGTGGATGATATCCCTCCAAGCTTTTTTCCACAAATTGAAGTGAAATTGACAAATCAAAGGTTTGAATTTCTGGGTACTATTTGGAAAATCGGGTTTTACTGTTTGAGCTTAGTTTCGGGTATTTTCATGTGTTTTCTGACTTTGTGGTAGTTGTGAAAGATGTTTGGATGGTTGAGACGAAGCTGCTGCCAAAATTTGGTGGCCGGAGGCGGAGGTTGCCGGTGTGTGAACAGTGCGGTGAACAGTGATTGCGGTGCGTGAACAGTGACTTAATGTTTGTTTTTAGCTAGATTAATTTCTTAAATGTTGTAGAGCTTGTATGTGAAGTTTGGTGAATTTTGGAGAAATTTGGAATTGTTTGTGATTTTCCGAAGTTTGGACTTTTGTGATTGAATTGTGGGAAATCCGGCCGTCGGATTTCCCTCGTTTTCGTTGTGGAATATATAAATCGAGGAATTGGTGTTAATGGTGAAGTTTGGATTTAATTGGAGAAGAAATGAAAATGTTGATTTTTGAGAATAGGGCATTGGAATCGTATTTAAATTCCGGATTGTTATTCACGAATTACAATTGTATACAAGGCGATGTGCCGAGCTACTGCTCGACATAGGAAACTGGTAGCGTGGTCGCCAAAACAGTACTGTGAGTGGACATTTATTTTAAATTAATTGTGCATGCAGTATATTAGCATTTTCCGATTGAGATTTAATTTATAATTTGAATTATTGAGTTTTATGAGATTTAGTTTATCGAGATTTATTTATGAATTACAAGATTAGTATTGAAATTCCTTCCCGAGGGCTTTTAGTAGATTTTTGAGATAGTCATTCATGAGTTATTGAGTTGAGGAATGATTTTCGGGAAGTGACTGATTCAGAAAATATTATGAGAATTATGGATTTCGAATATCGGTTTTTATGAGGATTCACGAGTACGAATGTTTCATCAAATTTTTGAGCATGATTGAATTATCGAGATTTATTGAGCTTTGAGCTCCGTACTTATCAGCCTTGAAGTTAGATTGAGTTTTTTTTCCGAAAGCATTTATTGATTTACAGAGTATTTGATTTTATGCTTTCGAGGATTTATTGAGATTTTGAGGTTATTTTCAGTTTCTTGAGGAGGCTATTCAGTTTATTAAGGAGGCCAGTTTTGGCGCATGCGTATCTTACCGAGTTGGCAGTCCCTTCTAGGTAATAGTCTGGTCCCTTCCAGACTACAGCCCGGTTGGCAGCCCCATCCGATGCGTCACCTGGTTGGCAGTCCCTTCCAGATGACATGAGGTAGTTAGTCGGCAGTCCCGTCTACTACCTGTGGTTAGTCTGCAGTCCCGTCTACTACCTGTGGCTAGTTGGCAGTCCTTTCTATCCACCGCCTCCTATTCCGGTTGGCAGTTCCTTCCGATGCGTCATCTGGGTGGCAGTCCCTTCTAGATGGCATGAGATGACTAGACAGCAGTCCTTTCTAGCCATCAAACGAGCCTCATGAAAAGGATGTTTTTATAAGGATTGAGGATGGGATTTTAAGAGGTTTCAAGATGTTCTTGTTACGTGATTGAGATTTCAGTAAAGAGGATGATTAAGAGTGTTTTCAAGATTGTTACTGCATGCGAGATTTTAGAGAATAACTTGGGAAAGCATTAAGTTTTACTTATACATTTGAAAGTACTTATTTTTCGTCCACTCACTCTAACGGATTTTAAATGTTTTCCCCTGGGCCCTTCGGTTTTAAATGCCCAGTTTGCAGGCCAGTTTAGCTTGAGGTCGAGCGTACTTGGGGTTGAGGCATAGCTGTCATAGCTTCCGCATTATAAAAGTATCGGTCATTTATCTTGTTTTCTATTCTCTTGTACGCCTGTACATTAGATTGCTCTGATAACCTATGAGATTAATATTCTTAGTTTCATAATTATTTGTGAAATGGGAGATGTTGTGACATAAGGAGCAGGGTGGCTCCAGAAGAATAAGGATGGATTATTTTAGAAGTGTAAATGTCTTTCTACAGGTTTTTGGGTAGTTCACTTTTAAAGGGAGTTCCGCCAAATTTTTGGTAGAATTTCTTCAAAGGTGGGCCCTGCAGGGCCACTTTGGATTTTAAGGTGGAATCCGAGGCAGGTCCTGTCAGTTCTCATGCACAGATGAAAACTATTAGGCTATAATGACAGCAAGGTCAACTAGTTTTTCATCCAATGCTCTTGTGAAAGATTTCGAACTCAACTCCAGTGCGTATAACAACTTGTACTAAATCTTGTACTAAATGTGCCTCAACAAATCCATATATAGTATTTGCAAAGACCTAGAAAAGGAGGTCAAAAACATCGGAAACATAATGTGCTCACAGATGTGTACTCACTGAATATGATAGAGAGAAGTCTAAAAGCAGATTCAAATTCATCGCTATTGCATCACGAGTTCACGACCAACATAAACAAAGTTGCAAATGAATTTCAATACACAAGCAATGAAAATTAATTTCCAAGACTCTGATATAGTAAAGACTTCGATTTTAGAACAGATGCTCAAAACGTTAAAAACCGGAACAAATTGACCATCTTATCAAACAAATGAAGATGTCAAATTTCCAGTAAGAAGTTCAGTTACCTAATATTTCAGGAAAATCTTTCTGAAAACAAACTGAGAAATCAAAATTTTTCAGGAAAGCTTTCGATTTTCAGAGCCTGGTACGAAAATCCGGGGATTGGATTGAGGCTTTGAACAAGAATGAGAGGAGCAGTCAGCGAGAGGTCTTGTGCCTATTCACTGCGCAGCGCTGGAGGCTTCCACTTTTGAACACGGAAGAGAAGGGTTTGATGGCATTGTGGTGTAATTGCTGAAAGGAAGAGAGGACACATCCCAGTATTTCAAAAATTTCATTAAACTACAGTAACTCCCGCTACAGTGAAAAAGCCCTTGCCTGCTTCTAAAAGCAAGGGGTTGCTGGCTTCGGATTTTCGACCAAAAGAAGCAGTGGCTTCTGGCAGAAGTGGGGCAAAAACTGGTTTACCAAATGCACACAGGTCAAGTGCTTATAAGCAGGGGAGCAAAAAAGCCCCCCCAAACGCACCCTGATTCCAGTTCATTGAGGAGGTAAATAAGTCAATGCATGCATGCATTACCTGGTCGACAGTCCCCTCCGGGTAATAGTCTGGTCGGCAATCCCCTCCAGACAATATTCTAGTCGGCAGTCCCCTCCGATGCTTCATCTGGTCGGTAGTCCCCTCCAGATGACATGAGGTAGTTAGTCGGCAGTCCCCTCTAATTACCTATGGTTAGTTGTCAGTCCCCTCTAACCATCACCTCCTCGTTCGGTCGGCAGTCCCCTCCAGGTGGCATAAGATGACTAATCGGCAGTTCCCTTTAGTTATCGTCCATTTTGAGAGATGATTTGAGATATGAATAATTTAACAAGATGTTTGAAATATGATTACATATATGAGAGATTAGAGATTTAAAAAGATTGCGAGATGTTCTATTTTACGTGATTAAGATTGCAGTAAAGATGATGATTAAGAGTGTTTTCAAGATTGTTACTGCATGCGAGGTTTTAGAGAATAACTTGGGGAAGAATTAAGTTTCACTTGTTCAGTTGAAATTATTTATTTTTGGTCCACTCACTCTAACGGATTTCAAATGCTTTTCCCCTGGACCCTTCGGTTTCAAATGCCCAATTTGCAGGCCAGGTTAGCTTGAGGTCGAGCATGCAGGAGGTTGAGGCATAGCTGTCATAGCTTCCGCATTATAAAAAGTATCGGTCATTTATCTTGTATTCTATTCTCTTGTACACCTGGTGCATTAGATTGCTCCGAATTGTTTTGTGAAATGGGAGATGTTGTGATTTAGGGAGCAGGGTAGCTCCAGAAGAATAGGGTTGGATTGTTTGGAAGTGTTTTGTCTTTCTATAGGTTTTGGGTAGTCCACTTTTAGAGGAAGTTCTACCAAATTTTTGGTAGAATTTCTTCTAAGGTGAGCCCCGCAGGGCCACTTCGGATTTCAAGGTGAAATCTGGGGCAGGTCCTGTCAACAATGACCAACAATCAATAACATAACTCATGTTTTCTCTCCCTTGTGTATATCTCATTTCAGAGGACAAAACACCATGAGAGTATTTACCAGAATTAGAGACATGGTTTGGCCTTCTACAACGTCTTGAATGTGTGAGCCCCTGAAAAATTTTAGTTAATTTCCGAAAGTGATTTTACGCCCATAAGATTTTTCGCAAGGTGATTTAAGTGAAGGAATTAACTTTGGAGATTAATGTGGTGTCGAGACCACCTATTGGGCCGACAATTTAGGTTTGGGCCAAAGTTCTTCCATTTGGGCCTAAGACGGATTCGAGAAATAACCTGGGAGGTTTCCGACGAAAAACGAACAAAAGAAAAGTTATGAGCCCAAAATCTGAAAGAAATCAGTAAGGAGATTTCCGTAATTCATCGCAAGGGCAAGATGGGTATTTCGCTCACATTAGTATAAATAGGAATTGGGAACACAGAAATCTAAACTCTCTCCTTCCTCCCTCAGCCGAACTCTCTCTCTTTCTCCACGACCTCCCGCTCTCTTCTCTCTCTTCCGCTCTCCTTCTCTCTGCCATCACCGGGAAACCCAACTTCCGGCTACCACCTCATGTCACCGCCACCATCCTTCGAACCAGCACCCGAATCTGATCAAAGCCCAGCCATTCCGCCACCGATCGAAAACTCCTAACCACCACATGCATGCCCAGAAAGCTCCACCGCCACTGCCCTCCTCGTTCATCGATTTCCGACCATCACCTCACCAAATCGATACCACCGTTAGACTCAGCAAGCCCTAGAGAGCAAAAACCCAAACTGTGGCCTCAAACTCCGACGCCGGAAAACACTGTGCGAGCTCGCCGGAAACCATAGCTCTGCATGTCGTCGTTTTTCAAATCCTAGCCATGTCTGAGTTACACGATCACCACGGATGTAGGAAGTGCCTCAATGTCTAGAATAGTCCCTCACCTAGACCTCCGATTTCGACCGGAGCCACCCAGCATCGCCGTGAGAGCCACCAGTTTACCTTTTTGGTCTGGTTTGTGGAATCGGGAAAAATTGCAGCTTTGGAGAAGAAATGAGCTACTGGGTCAGTTTCGATTGAAATCGAAATAAGGAATTCAGATTGTTAGTGGTTGAGGATTTTTGCGTTTTTGGATAATTGGAGAAGAGAGAAACTGTTGTTTCAATCCGAATGATTTTGGAATTGGTTGAGGATTTGGAGTGAGTGTTGGTGGAGGAGAGCAGCTATGGCCGGTGAAGCGGGTCTCTGTTTGGAAAAGAAGAAATGGACTCGAGCGTGTGCACGTGAAATTGGACGAAGTATTGTAAGTCGAAAACGAAGCTAAGTTTGGGCGAGCACTCCATATCCAGGTAGGGTGAGCTGTCCCTTCCTTGTTAGAGGCTTTTCAGTATATGTAGAATGCTATACTAAGATAGTATGTTGCCTGCAAGAACGTTTTTGGTTGTTCATTAGTCGATGCCTCGTGATACATGTGTTTTCAGAACTGATAATTGCTAATTGCGAAAACCGAGGCTAGACTTGCATGTTGAGATACTGTACCCTTGTATGTTTATACTTGTGACCTGAAAGTGAATGGGACCTAGACGCTTAGATTCCTAGGGATCCCACGGTGTCGATAACCCTGAACCTCCGGAGGGGGCTGTGCTCCTATGTTTGTCGAGGAAAGGTAAGTACAGACAGTGAACCAGTCATAGGAGACTCAGAGCCAGGAAATGGACACTTTCGCTACTTGTAGTCACACGGACTACAGAGTAGTTGGCCGGTTCTCGAAGGATGATGAACCGAGTCGGTCACCGTTGTGTTTGAGTTTAGCCGGCAGGTAAGTATCTCGGAGCTCCAAATTATGTGAAGCATACTGCATATGCTTTATAAAAGAAATAAATGTTTGTGGTTGCCTATTTTTAAAGTATTTTCGATAAACGTGCACAATATTATGTAGTAAATATTTTCAAGTATATTGTTTTCAAACCTAGCATGGTTGGGTCGGCCCCTATTAGGCATGCGAGGACGAAAGCTCACCCCTACTATAGTGTGCAGGTTTCGAGCACGTGGTCGGGAAGCGTACAGGGGAGGCACATGGCCTGGCTTGGCGCATTTCTCTTTAGTTTTATCAAAAGGAAGGTTTTGGTCCCTTATCGGATTTTGAAGTAACTTGGTTATTTATTTCCTCACTAATTTATTTGTTTTCTATTCGCTCATTCACAAAATTTCGAGAGACCCGTAACCCTGGGGCGCGTCTCTCATACTTGTTTTCACTTCGTGATTTGTTATTTTCCAAATTGGACTCCGATTGTAAGCCCAAATCTTTTAGCTCACTTTAAAATTCCGCTTGCGAAAATATGTTGTTCGGTTGCTAGAATGTTTTGTGACTTTTGTCCAAGAAAGTGTTTTGTAAACCAACAACCTAGACTCAAAAGGCCTTGCGGTTTCGGGTTGATGAGCTATTGAGATGTCATTCGTGACATGTCGATTCCTCATTGGCTCGGAGTCGTGGCGCTGTGGGACCCCCCTCTTGGATCACCACAGAATGAGCCCCTTGAAAGGTTTATGCAAACAAATGGGGTTTTGTTCTAAATTTTCAAGCTTTATACACCCTTGTTGAAGGGGCAACTGTTTTCTTGGATAGTTGGATACTAACGTATAAATATTCAATGATGACCTAACTAGACCTAGCAAAGCAGTGTGTCGTGTCGTATTAAGATGATTTCGTATATTTATCATGGAACACGATAATAAACCGTTAAGCCAACATGTGGAGTATGCTAAAACCACAAAGTGTCATGTTAATCGTAAAAATCTATTAAGACCCGCTAAGAAAATAACTAAATCTTTACTTATAAAAATCTTATAAACTTTGAGTAACATAAGAATCACACGTAAATCGATTTTATACAGTTGAGGTACATTTTTCTTGTTGAAAGTAGAGAATTGAGGTTGTTGTCATGAAAATTGAGAAATGAACTACGATAAATTACTTAGATGCATTAGGATTTTTAATTTACATTAGACTAGAAAACCTCAAATTTACAAGAATACCTAAGGTCCCGTTTGGATATAGGGATTTGTAGTTGAGGATTTGGATTTGAGTCTCTAAAATCCAAATCATCCCGTTTGGCTATCTTATTTAGTGGGTAATTGGATTTCTCTAAAATCAACCAGGGATTTCAGATAGCAAAAGTTGATGATTTCAAATAACTAGGGGACCCTAGTTATTTGAAATCTTTAGGTCTTCAACTAGAGGAAAAAAAAAAACAGATCGCAGCCTCTCTCTCTCTAAGATTCGGCTCAGCTCTGTAACTTCTTCTACATCGCCGACGAGTCCTTGACTCCGGCCAAGGTGGACTAGCTTCTGCCGCCGACTTCATCCCGTCTGAGTGAGGTTGCAGAATTGATGGTCGACTTTGGCTAAGTTGGATGCTGTGATCTAATATTGCAAAATCTAAATCTTCACATATCCTTTTTCAATCCAAACAATAAAATTTCAATTACAAGTATTTCAATTCTACATATTTCAAATGCATCAGATTTGAAATTCAAATCCAAATCCAAATCTTGTTTCCAAACAGGGCCTTATGTTAATTATTCTTATCGTGTTAACGGATTAACTAAATCAAACCATTAAAATTTGTATTCTTCGCGTTGTGACCTACATGGAACCAAACCTATAAACCTCAAATCAAATCCTTATAATTTCACTCGTGTTCGTGTTGTGTGCAATTTTGCCCAAGTCTAGACCTAACTGGTCTTTATTGATCGAGAACAACAAACTTGGCATAGAGTTTCTACTTCTCAGGGGGTTACTTGAAGAAAGGACTAAATCCTTTCTCCAGTCAATATTTGAACTTCAATCCCGACTATCTGCCAATTGTTTTGAAACGGGGACTGTTACAAAGCTGTATTGCTTTGGCTGTAAGAACCGCTGAACCGTTAATTTTTTTCCGATCTTTTTCCTTGGATTCTGCTATGTACTTTGATGAATTTTAGTAGCTGATAGTTTCAACCTAACTTAGTTTTGCTCCTATGAAGGAGAAGCTTTTGGTAGGAACTTTGACATCACTACCACAAATCTGGTCTAATGATATTATTCTTTTACCCACTTTTGCAGTAATTGTGGCAGCACCCCACAATTATTTTCAAGACTTATTTTTGTTAACATTAACTAGGTCCAAGACTCGCATATGATTTTTTGTTGGTGTGCTTTGGAAATCACCATTAGTCTGAGAGGTGGATTTAATTGTTTATTGTTCTTTTTTTTTTTTCTCACACTTTTGTTAAGTAACAACTAGAAACTGCTCACACCCTCTGGGTGTGGAAAAGTGGGTGGTTATCAGTTTAAAAATGGGTAGTTAATATATATTTTTATTGTTTTAGTGTTTTGACGATTATGTCCTGTAGAATGAAAATTGTGCTTTGTTTTTTAATATTTTAAGGGTATTTTAGTACATTTTTTTAGTTTTGGCTAACAAAGCCTGTTCTATTAATATTAGTATAGATATCGTGTAATTAAATACCGTTACAAAATTGCATCTTCTTCTTACCACCAGCTAGCGGGATCTTCCCGCATTTTATACATGTTTTGTCCTCCTCGATCAATTGACTCGATCATTTGGAAGAGATAGATTTTTTTTTTGTCTGAATTTGGAAGAGATAGATTGAACAACCCAAAATCGCCTCTTCAATTTGTTCACGATTCAAAAGGTACGTACAGTCTTATTAACTTTCTTTCATATTGCTGTCTGTATCGTGGGCATATGATCAACATTGAAGGATTCAATATTCTGAAAATTTCTTCCCAATTACATGGTAGTTAAAAGATAGGAAGTGCTAACTACAATTTATTTATACAACGGATAGTACTTGATCAATTATCTCCCCCTAATTGATTATACCATTCCCTCTCTTAATCTTCTCTTTATCTCTCTGTTCCATTTGGACTTCTATCTTCATTTACTGATTTTAGTTGGATTTTCTTTTTTTTTAGTTACAACAGATAATATCTGGATAAAGTTGAATAGGTGTAGCACTGAATACCTTATTGGTATGTATAGTTTTATTCAACACTCATTGCGCATTGCCAAAAGAGATGGGTTTATAGGCCGCAGCCTCCTACAACAGCACTAGCCACTATGTTCTTAATTCTCAAAAGTTGGTTAGAATTTTTCAAGTTTATGCATTTCTCTTTTATGTTTTGTTGGTGATGATATGACTTGTTGAATTGGAAGGTATTGATGATGCTGAACTAAAAGAGAAATGTGTTTAAGAAATAGAGAATTCAAGAGAGATTGATGAGAGAATTGTGTTTCATTATTGAGAATAGGAGCCCTATATTACAAAGTGCATATTCTAATGTTACAAGAAAAACTAATCCGAGTAGGACTAGGAATTCTAGAACCTTCTCTCCTATTACAACCATGAAACTAATCCTAGTTTGAATAGGCACACAAAACTGATTTTCCTTCAACACTCCCCCTTGTGCCGCTCAAACTTGGTGGTAATGCTTCGTCCGTTGCCTCGTTAAAGACCTTGCTCGAAGAGGAGAAAAGAGTACAACACGTCCTTCACTTCTTCAAGATCGAACATGTAGACATCATAACTCCCCCTAATGTCGATATCTCCCCCTGATTGATATAATCATGGGAGTTCAGATAACTTTCTCAATCCGATGCTCTTCACATGTTTCTCGAAGGTGGATTTAGGTAACGACTTAGTGAATAAGTCCGCTATATTATCCTCTGATCAGATTTGATTCACTTCAATCTTTAGAAGTGATTGTTGTTGCTGATTATAAAAGAACTTAGGCGATATATGCTTGGTGTTTTTGCCCTTGATAAAACATAATTTCATTTGCTCAATACAAGCTGCATTATCCTCATAAATGCATGTAGGTTCATCCATGGTAGACTTCAAACCACAACTTCCTTGAATATGTCTAATTACAGACCTTAGCCATAAACATTCACGCACAGTTTCATGTAGAGCAATAATCTCTGCATGATTTGAGGAAGTAGTAACAAGGGTCTGTTTTGTAGACCTCCAAGATATCGCAGTGCTTTCCATGGTAAAGACATAACCCATTTGAGAGTGACATTTGTGAGGGTCAGAGAGGTATCCTGCATCAGCAAAACCCATCAAAACATCGTTGTCGTTTTGACGGAGGGGAGTAGGGATACGCCAGCCACCATGGACGACGGCGACGACCAACCCTTGGACGGTGGCATTTTGCCTCTTGGGGTCTGATCCCAAATTTCTGTCATTCCTTTTCTCTCTGTAGGGAGAGAATATGCCTATATTAATCGTACCTCTAAGGTATCGAACGATTGTCTTTACACCAATCCAATGGCGGCGTGTTGACGGAAAGCTATGTCGAGCTAACAAGTTCACTGCGAAGGAGATGTCTGGTCTTGTGCATTGAGATAAGTACAATAATGCGCCTATTGCACTTAAATAGGGCACTTCGGCCTCTAATGATTCTTCGTCCTCATTCTTTGGACGAAACGGATTTTTCCGGGCTCAAGACTACGACCAATCATGGGAGTACTCATAGACTTTGCTTTATCTTCATTAAAGCGTCTTAGAATTTTCTAATTATATGCAAACTGATGGATCAAAATTCCATCACTACTGTGCTCGAGTTCTA
This sequence comes from Rosa chinensis, assembly GCF_002994745.2. NCBI lineage: Eukaryota > Viridiplantae > Streptophyta > Magnoliopsida > Rosales > Rosaceae > Rosa > Rosa chinensis. The sequence goes on from NC_037089.1 coordinate 4,534,465, forward strand.
AACTGAGACAAAACTGTGTTTTCCCAAGATCTTTCATCTCAAATTCGGATTTCAAATATTTAGCAGTTTCCTTGAACTCATCGATCTAGAGTTCCAATTAGGTTCATGTTATCGACATAAACTGCTACGATTGCAAATCTGGAACTTGTTCTTTTAATGAACACGCATGAGATATTTCATTATTAATATATCTCTTCCTAATCAAGTAGTCACTTAGATGGTTATATCACATTCGTTCGGATTGTTTTAATCCATATAGTGAGCGTTTTAATCTTATTGAAAACGTGCTCCGTGGTTTAGAGCCACTTGATTTGGGTAATTGAAGTCCATTTGGAACCTTCATGTATATCTCTAAATCTAGATCCCCGTAGAGATATGCTGTAACCACATCCATAAGCTGCATGTCAAGTTTTTGGGAAACTACCAAACTGACAAGGTAGCGGAACGTTATAACGTCCATTACGGGAAAATACGTCTCCTCGTAGTCGATTCCAGGACGTTGTGAGAAACATTGCACCACGAGGTTGGCTTTATATCTAACCACTTCATTTTTGTCATTACGCTTTCTAACAAAGACCCATTAATGGCCAACAGGTTTTACATCTGGGGGTGTCTGCGTTATAGGCCCAAATACCTGTCTCTTTGCTAGTGAATCCAATTCAACCTGGATCACATCTTTCCACTTAGGCCAATCCACTCTTCGTTGACATTCTTCGACAGAGAAATGTTCGATATCATCATATTCTATAATTCCTTTTGCAACATGATATGCAAATGCATCATCAATAGCCATAGAATTTATATCCATCATCTCATCTATACTAGTGTAATTCATGGAGATCTCTCTATTCTCTGGAGTTGGTTCTGACATTGGAGCGTCCCCCAATGATGTCTCTTGGACATAACTATAATCCGGAATATCCTCATGAGATTGATTATTTACATTGATGATTAATGGATTATTTTGTGCCAAACTCGCTTTCTTTCTTGGGCGAGAATCCATCAAACCTATAGGCCTCCCGCTCTTCCTGGCAGGAGCCGTGGGCCTACCCACAACATCACCATCACTATGAGAGGGGACGTTGGCGCCATGCTCAAGTGCCCTTGAGATGGCATTATGTCCTCTAATTTTAGGGACATCAATCCTTGTAGGCATATTTGCAGCAGATATGTATGACCTCGTCACTTTAGCGATATCAAAAAACTCATCAGGCATCAATTCTGCTACGTTCTGAAGATCGAGAATTCTCCACACTTCAATTTCGGACTGTGCGGTTCGGGGATCAAGATGAGACAGAGTGGAACACCACGACAATTCCTGTCATTCCAGTTGAACATTTATGTTCTTATTTCCCCCTAACGACGGGAAGACTGTCTCATCAAAGTAACAATCCGCAAATCTAGTGGTGAAGAGATCGTCTGTCAAGGGTTCTAAGTAGCGGACAATTATTGGAGAATCAGATCCAACATTGTTAGCATTAAAGCCACCCTCAAGTGCAAGAGGTACAAGTTATAGAATAGGGGATTAAGTAAGGATGTCGAACCCAAGAGGATTGGTAAATCCTTTCCTAGCTAGGGAAAACCTAAGGAAAAACTAGAAGAATATGCAAATGTACAATCACAAACAAAGGCTCACAAGTGAACCAAAGTTCATGGTGAGTATGTGCAAAATGGTGTGTAGAGATTTGATTATGATTTTGAAATTGGTTTCTATTCAAATTGAAACAATGAAAGCAAGTAATATAAACTAAGCTAAACAAAACAAGTTGTTATCAAATGGATGGGAGTTAGGGCATCGGGTTTCACCTTTTGCCTCCCTTGCAAGCATTAAAGCAATTGAATATGAATGATGCAAAGCTAATTGTCCAACTACCCTCTTAGCATCCGGATTGGACTACTAAGGCTTAAACTCCTTTCATTTTATTAACTCTAACCGGATAAGTCTAGAGCTAACTACCTAGAGACAAATTCAATTACCGAATAGGTCTCAATCCTTTGCCCCTAAATGCATAAAGCTTAGAGTTTAGGTAACCAAGCAAGCAAACCAATCCTATCTCTAGGTGATTTTAGCTCACTACCCTCACATGCACAAATGGTGTGCTTTCATGCTCCCTTTTTGCCTAAAGGTAATCAATCTCTATGAAAAACTTCATGTCATGGCAAACACATAACTCAAATTGATTAGGTCTAAGTAATGCATTCAACTATTGACTTAGCATGTGAGAATGACAACATGAATTTGCATCAATTTATAAACAAAAACATCAATACAAGCAAGTTTGGCTAGGGCTTCCAACCCTAGCCCCAACTAGTTCACTAGTCACACATAGCTAGATACACAAGCTTCAACATTCTATTAAACATCAAATACATAAAGAGATAGAGAGTAAAGGGTGACTATTGATGATGCCGGAAGAGGTGGTGGAGATGAGTCTCCAAGAACATGATGTGGTGGTGGTCATCTCCTTCTCCTTGCTCCAAGCTCTTGATATTGGTAAGAATAGTGAAATTTGGGATCTCTAAGATGAGTTGTGGTGTTGAGTGGTGGAGGAAATGGAGGATGTAGTGGTGGAAATGGGGGTTTTAGAGGTGGAGATGGTGGTTTTAGTGGTGGAAATGGTGATGTCTTCTTTAGAGAGAAAATGGATCTTGGATAGGATGAAGATGATTGAATGGAGTCAAGAATTTTGAATAATTGGTCTTTGGCCTTTTTTTGATCAGCTAGGTGTGTCATCTTTGGTCCCCAAGTGTGCAAGAGATGCTCTTACACCATTATTCCCCAAATGGTTCCAAATTGACAAGGTGATAAAAGGACAAGGTATAGGGAGATATTTGAATTTCAAGTAATGAGAGATTCTCACCACCATGGTCCTCCTTTGCTGGAGAAAAGACCCTTCATGAGTGGCTGCACGCCGGAAAAGTCGCCAGAAAAGTCGATTTGCAATTTTCTTCCAATCTCCATGATCACTACTAAAAAGAATTGCTTTTGCGACGCCTATTTTGCGACGGCAAATTGGGCTTTTGCGACGGAAAAAACTTTTCGCGACGGAAAATTGAGCCTTTTGCGACGGAAATGTTGGCGTTGCAATAGGTGGCGTCACAAAATCCATTTTGCGACGGTAAAATGCCGTTGCAAAAAGTATTTGCGACGGAAAACTATTGCCGTCGCAATGGCTAAACTATTTGCAACGGGTAATTTGCCGTCGCAAATAGATATTTCGTTTAAAAAAAAAAAAAAAAAAAAAAAAAAAAAAAAAAAAAAAAAGGGTGAATTCCACACCCAAAAAAAAAAAAAAAATTGCACACCAAAGCAAGTGCCATGTTCCACAAATATTATAAATTGACAAATATCAAAATACAATATCTATCATTCTTACACCAACCAAAAATCACAAATCCAAAAAAAAAAAAAAGACTAGTCAAGGCAACCCCAACACTGTAACGCCTTCATTTGCTAGCTTCCTCAACAGTTTCAGGTCAAAGATTGCAAGGAACACAACACTGCAGGACCTTCATTAGCTAGCATCCTCAACAGTTTCAGGTCAGAAATTGGAAAGAACATAAATCTGCATAACAAAGAACAATCTATGAGACTCTTACAGGAATGGTAAGAGATCATTTACTTCAAGCAACAGTGAAGAAAATGAGCTTGCAAACCATTACAGAAAACATGATTAAGCACAACACAAAAAACACAAGAAACCTAATGTTAATATAGGAAGTTGGAACCATGCCTTCTTCGCTTTCGGTTTTAGTTTCGATATCAACCTTGTCTGCACTAAAATCATAGACCTTAGGCTTTATATTTAATTTACCATAGAATAACAGATGCAAGCAATTGTGACGAATAGTAAAAGCCTACCTACATCCATCATAATCACTTGTACACAGTAGAGAGATAACAATATGAATATTACTAGAGTAGAGCTCTAGCCGTATAGATAACTTTCAGACCACAAATAGATGGCAATCAGCTGTAAGTGATTTTCCAAAATTAAAGAACAACATTCTAGAAAAAATGCAAGAACCTGTAGAAGAGTTTCTTTATAGGTATCCTCAGAGATATACTTGCCATCAACAATCCCCATTCAGTATTGATTCCAACACTCGTTACCTGTGTACAGATAGACAGAAGGTTTAATAGGGTAATATTAGATTATATATAGAAAATAAAGGTATCAACGGTTGACAACACTTTATCCTGTCATTTATGAGAGAATTTGAAGTTCAATCTGGCGACATTTCATTCAAAATTTCATACATTCATATAGACCAACTTTACCTTTAAGAAGGGAAAAATACATGAAACAGTTTCTTCTACCCTTTACTGTTTGTGCACAAAATATATTTATTATGAAGCTGCCTTTCCATGCAAGCTCTGCACATACATTGTCAATTACTATTGTTAACAGAAGATGTCATCCTATAACCGGACTCTAAGAGACCCTTTTAACTGTTAACAACAGAGAACAATTCCTGAGTTAGCATTGAATTTGTGAAACCCACCGATCAAACAACAACGATAGTTATAGAGTGACCTTAACAATATGCTATATGATTTTAAGCCAAGCTAGCCTTTTTTTTTTTTTTTACGCACATCACCATAAAAACAAAAAAAAAATGGCGACCACAATCATAATACTTATGATTGTCAAAGCTTTAGTCATATATTACCTATATAGTTTGCATGTCATAGACAAGAAAACAATTACAGAAATTAAGATTGTCTGCATTATGTGTCATGTTCATGACATTCAAACTATAACTAAAGATAAACTTGTTTGATTTACCCCCTAGCCATAAGCACAGGCAATTACAGAGTAGAACATACAGGTTTTTATCCAAAACACAGAAGTTTGCAGTTATAATCTACCATGGTAAAACGGATGACCAACAACCTAAAGGTGCTAAAGTTCAACGAGCTAATGAAAGAGGATGTTATGGAAGGGTGTTTTCTAGATCTTATCCTAGAAAGCTTGATGCCATAGAGCCATAGACACTTAAAGATAAGTATCAAAAGTCTAAATCTCTCAGACCAAGTTAGTTATCTCCCATTCCATTGACAATGAGGGTAAGTATATATACCCTGGACACATGAATCAATTCAAGAGAATCAAGAATCTTTCACAAAAAGATGCTTAGAAAACCTGAAAACACTCAGCTAGATGGCCATGGAAGTAGAAACATCATCACTTGCTGGAAGCTTGAGGCCTCGACCTCAAATATTGAGTCATGGTTCGTGACGAAGGAAAGGGAACCACTCTGCACATTCCATCAGACAGGAAAAAGTTCTAAGATTAGCAGTCTGGTTGCCAACCAGCCACTGTTAGTGATTATTGGATGTCATGCGTAGTATAAATAGTGTGAAACTATGATGTAGTAGGTTAGCATGTATGAAGGTCGTTCAAAACAATTCAATCCAGAAAAGTAACTTCTTAAGACTAAAACTGAAAGATGATAATTGAAATTTACATAAACCAACATCAAGAATCTGGCGCCACTCTCTTCCCAAAAGCTGCAGAGCAGAAAAGATGAACAAAATGCGTCAGATAACCACCTATATTTATTAGGTGCAGAGCAGAAAACATAAATGCATTATGTGCATTATATTTTGTGCACAAACAGTAAAGGGTAGAGAAACTGTTTCTTCATGCAATACTTGTTTATATGAATGTATATGAATGGACTGTACCCTTTACTGTTTGTACACAAATTTCATACATTCATACTTGTTTTCCAAGAAGGCACACATATAAATGGACTGTACCTTTCTCTATCCAAGCAATGAAATTTCTACTCGTGCAGGAAATGAAAAGTAGAAATTAGCAAGAAACATAAGAATACAAAAACGTGTGTTAGGAGAGAGGACTGAGTGAAACAAAAGAAAGCTCCTACAAAACCATCACTGGAAAAAGTAACAAACAGAAAGAATTACTATACCTACGCATCTATATTCGCAGTTGAAACAACTGTGTAACATGTCAAGATCTTAATTTTTAGCCTTAAAAGATGCTTCTAAGTTTTAAAAAGAAACTTCAGAACCATGACCTGTGGTGTATTAAAATGTAACCCAATTGATAAAGAAGCAAGTGCAAAATGAACCGGAGCGAAAGAGGAGTTGAGGGAGGGGGAAAGATCTCATCGACCTTTGGCTAGAAAACCCAGAAAGAAAACCGAATCAAAATTAGATCTTGAGCCCTAAACAGACCCAAACGAAATCTACCCAAATCAAATCAAATTCGCACAATACCAAACTAAATGAAAGATCAACACAATCGATCAGCATATGAGAGACAACTAGCGATAAAAAATCGCATAATCGGTCAGGTACAACAGAACTTCAGATTAAAAGAAATCTAGGGGTTTTAGAGTTTCAAAAAAATCACCTTATTCTCTCTGACGATTCTTTCGGACCTCGACTATGTCTTGTTCAAGGCGCTGCGGAGCTTGGGCAAGAGAGATAGAGACAGAGAGAGCGCTTGGCATGGGCGAGCTTGGGTGAGAAGAGAGACAGAGAGAGAGTTTGGGCGTGAAAGAGATAGAGAGCGAGAGCGCTTGGCATGGGCGAGCTTGGGCGAGAAGAGAGACAGAGAGAATTTGGGCGTGATAGAGACAGAGCGTTGGGTGAGAGAGATTATTTAGGGCTGCAGATCGGGATGTTAGTGAGGGAAATAGAAACAAGTTTTGCGACGGCAAGAGGAAAAAGCGTAGCAATTCATTATAAAGTTACTACGGCAAAAATTTTCAGTCGCAAATGATAAGACTTAATCGCGACGGAACATTTTCCGTAGCAATAAGGTCTCAATTGCGACGGCAACCGTTGCCGAAGTAAAAAAGCGAAGCAATTGCAATTTTTTTTAGTAGTGATGTCTTCTTCCCCTAGCTTCAAATCTCCACATTTCAAGCCTCAAGTAGTTATTTTATTCTCAATGCAAGGTTTCCTACAAATAAAAGGAAATGGATTAAAAAGGGAAAAATAGCATGGAAGACAAATCAATTTTCATAATTATGGGGCACAATTGCATAAGTAATTTGTGACTCAACAAACATAAATGCCTAATCGTCTTTGAGGACCCATTTTGGTGCGCTATGGCAGCGCAATTGACACATAAACTCCACACCCAAATATGCGTAAGTGTGAGACATCAGGCTCATACCCAGTCACCACCTAGGACGCAGAAAATGGTTGAGTGGCAGTAGGCCTCAGACGAATAAGCACAACTGCATGCAATATTGCATAGCCCCTAGCAGAAATAGGGAGATTGGTACGCATTACCAATGCTCTAGCGACCATTTGTAGTTGTTTAATGGCGGCTTCTGCGAGACCATTTTGGGTGTGAACATGAGGAACAAGATGTTCAACTTCAATCCCAATGGACATGCAATAATCATCAAAAGTTATTGATGTAAAATCCCCAGCATTGTCTAATCTTATAGACTTAATAGGATGATCAAGGTGGTGAGCCCTTAACTTAATAATTTGGGCTAAGAGTTTAGCAAATGCAGCGTTCCTTGTGGACAATAGCATGACATGTGACCAGCGTGTCGATGCATCAACCAACACCATAAAATATCTAAATGGTTCGCATGGTTGTTGAATAGGTCCACAAATATCACCTTGAATTCTCTGCAAGAATGGTATATTTTCTTTAATGTCCTTTGCATAGGATGGTCTCAATCCTAATTTTGCTAAAGAGCAGGTTTTGCAGAATGAATGATGGGCTTGAGAAACAACCAATGAGGATTTTGGTTGAGCCATGAAGTCACAATTGAATTTAGAAGTAGAAGGAGGAGTCGAACAATGGTCCATGGCGTTAAAGCCATGTTGTTGCCGTAGGGGGTAGACGGCGCCGGCCCTAAGTGGTCAGTCTTGCACAATCTTGGCGCCGTGAGGCACATGTGCATCTCCTCGAACCAATTTTTGGTTTTTACTTCTCTTCGTTCTGAAGAATGGATGTCTGTGTGAAGTCTTGAATATACAGATCATCATATCACGACCTGAGTGTCCCAAACGGTCATGTCAAAGCCTATATGTGTTGGAATCCCATAACTCATCTCTCATAACATGACTGGATTCAATTATTCAAATAGTGGTTGCATACAACCCACTAGAACAACACATAAGTTTCTCTAAGACTCTTTTATATCCGTAGTCATTAGAGGTGATGCAAAGGAACTCTTGTCCATTCTCACAATGTGTTTCCACATGAAAACCATTGGCTCTTATATATTTGAAGCTCAAAAGGGTTCTTTCAGCCCTAGAAGCGTAGAGAGCTTCAGTGACATTAATGATTGTGCCATGTGGCAATTGAGCTGGTCCTCGACCATGAATTAATTTAGACGACCCTGCCATCGTAGTCACTGAAGATTGAGTAGGCGTCATCTCAAGAAATAACTGTCTATTTCGAAGTATGGTGTGCATAGTAGCACTATCCACGAGGCATTCTTGCTCTCTCCGGGAAACATACTTGAATGGATAAAGTTCGAATCAAAATCGACACTTTATTTCAATGAAATCCAATGATTACGTTAAAGTTTCTAAATTTAATCCAAAAGGATAATCAAGCTTAGACAAGTAGTAGTTACTCAATCCATTTGGTAATTCCAATTTGGTTGTGACCAGGTAAGGTAAGGCGAGATTTTGGTGGAGCGTTGCTCACTTTTAAAACCGTTCTCTTAGTTCAAACCTTTCCTAGACATCACAATTAATCTTGAGTACGCATAGTGAGAAAGAGTTATAACCACTGTCTTTGTTGATAGTTTCCAAATTTTTTGGATTTGGATTGAAACCAATGACGTTTATATGGTCAAATTTTTATGCTTACGAACGCTCTTAGTCTGTAGCCTACGAACGCTCTTAGTTCGTAAAAATCGATGCTCATGGACACTCTTAGTCCGAAGATTACGAACGCTCTTAGTTCGTATGTAGCGTGAATCCCCACAATTCCGCTTTTAGCAAATCGAACCCACGTTACAGAAAGGTGGGATGTAGAAGAAGGGATTTTGTAAGTCCCTGAAGAAAAGTAAATTTAAATTTCCAAAACGGGAACAACTTACTAGAGAAAACTTACTCATGAATTTCGGAACTTGAAATTCTCGATACACGCGCGTGTTGATGCAGGCGTGTAGGATTGCAACGTCGGTTTGAAAACTTGTTTCTAGAGAAAAGGTGGCCGGAAATTGCTAGGCTCGGCCGGAGGTGCTGCTTGCTTTGTTGGAAGAGTGAAGTTCTCAAAAAAACTCCGATAAGACTGAAATTCGGAGGTCAGATAGAAGAGACAAAGACGAACAATTTTGATGAAGGAAGGATTTTGATCTGAGGTCCCGATCAAGATGTTTCAGGACATGCAAGCAGGCTGATCTACACAGGAACGAGCGTCCTGCTGTGCTGCAGTGGCAGCAAGAGTGTGGCAATGCTGCAGAGGCAGTAGGCGGCACACTAGTGAGTAAGGGCTGCAGGGGCAACGTACAACACAAGGATGCGCCGGTGGGCAGCAGCGGCTAGTCTAGCACTGGCTAGGTGCAACGGTGAGAAGGTGATGTTGAAGAATTTTCTGGTTTTGGATTTTTGATCTCAAGGTTAGGGCTTATGCTGATAACGTGTTTAAGAAAGAGAGAATTCGAGAGAGATTGATGAGAGAATTGTATTTCATTATTGAGAAGAGGAGCCCTATATATAGGGATTACAAAGTGCATGTTCTAATGTTACAAGGAAAACTAATCCGAGTAGGACTATGAATTCTAGAACCTTCTCTCCTATTACAACCATGAAACTAATCCTAGTTTGAATAGGCACACAAAACTGATTTTCCTTCAACAAAATGCATATATTTTGTGAAGGAATTGCGATCAAGTTCATTTTGTTCTACTTAAGATCACCATAGCAAGGTTTTATTTTGGTATGGATGCTCTGTAATTGATGTATATATATAAGCTGTATACTTGGGTTGCTAAATATCTATGACTTTCTTGTAATACTTTAAGTTTTTCATTTAGATGTGTGAATGTCCTATTATTGGTTATTGGAATATATTAATTATCCTACTATGATATTGCAAGATATGCAATATTTGTTTAGGATTTCAAAAGAAAGGAATCTTATATAATTAAGCAAATTCTCGAGGGAATGGTTAAATTTTTGAACTACCATATATGCCTTCTCATTATTGTTAATTATGGTGATATGTTATAGTTGACTACTGAACCATTGATGGAGAGACATATCACAAGTTCACAACATTGGTGTGTTGAAACAAATCACAAATGAAATAACAGTACCAACAATCTAAGGCACCAAAAAAGTTATCGTGAGTCCATGGGTAATTGTCACACTAGCTGTACCAACCAATACAGCAATAGTAGTTGGGCCGTTGCTATTGCTTTTACTCAGCATTAATTGGTGTCCAATAACCCAACTCAAACCATTGTAAATGGTGTTTGAAGTCCTGAGGTAGTGCTTAATGGAAAATGAACAAGTTGATGGAAAGAAGGAAATTGTAGCTTTTGGCCTCATGAACATTGTCTGTCTGATTTTTCACTTCATGCTACTTGACTATTGGTACGTCGAGAAACAAATTTTTTGATATAAACTAAAATCGATCCATCTCCGATTATTGATCCCCTAATTATTATCTAAAATACGTAGTCCTTAGTTTCATCTAATTGTGCAGGACCATTTTCGAAAATCGCGGTGAGTTATCATGCAGGAGGAAAAAGACAATGTCAAATGTAGTGATGGCAATCTTCATGGCCCTTATACTCTTTGTTTTTAGCTCCTATCTTTAGTTACACCCCTCTTGTCACTCTTTCTTACATTATCATTTCTGCATTGGACTCATCGATTATCAAGAGGCAATTATGCTCTTCAAGGTTGACAAATTCGATTTCAGCATTTGCAGATTGCCTTTATTGGTGTTGCCTTCATAAGCATGGATCATAGTTTCATACTCTCTGTAAGCTCAAGCATACAATTACATTTAACTAATTATATTAGTACCTATATGTAAGTACCTCTTGATTAGTTTGAATTATTAATCTTGGCACTAATATGATCCCCTAGTTTTTGCTATTTATTCAAAAAATGAATTTGATTTTTAGTCTTTTATTATATTAGTTGGGACGTGGCACTACTACAATAAGTTAATCAGACGACGGGTATTTGTAGTTGTGTGATGACCAGCCTCACTGTGGTCTAAACGAGTGTTGTGTGATTGAAAAATCACACAACGGTGATTTCACCGTTGTTCAATATTCATTTCCTCAACAGATATTTAGTTCTGTTGTGCGAATTTTGCGCAGGCATGTGCCTGGCATAGCATGCGAGGGGTTGCCTCGGCATTGACATGGCCATTCAGACAACAGAAAATGAAATGTAGCTATTGTCTGAAATTCATAACACACAACAACTATATTGTTTATTTGTTGTCTGAGATTCAGAATACACAACAGATAGAATTTTTTCTTTGTAGTCTGAGATAAGTAACAGACAACTCAATGAAATGATATCTGTTGTCTGTTGATTGATTCAGACAACAGGGATAATTTTATTTCTGTTGTGTGTTATGAATCTCACACAACAGAATTTTGTTATTTTTTGTTGTTGGTTGTTTGTTCACACAACAGCTATATTGTCTTAACTGTGGTGTTAATATTGTAATCGAATTGGTTAACATCTAGTAACTGTTGTACGAGAGCCTTAATTTTGAATCCTTTTACAGTCAGACAACATATTATTCTACATTGTGTTGTATGACTGAACCTTGGACAACTGAGATTGCCTTATCGAATTGTGTGAGGAGAACTCAGACAACATATTCTTTTTATCAACCATTGTGTGAGCATTATAAACCAGTTGTGTGATTATTTTAGGGTCTGTTGTATGAGCTTGGTTCTCACAACTTGGTTGTGAAATGTTGTTTGTTCAATCATGACCTAACTAGCTGCAACAATTTTCCAGAAACAATGCTGCATGTATATTACCACAAAAACAGTACATTACCAAATGAACAATACATAAAAAGCCGCATTGATCCATATCATTAGTGTAACTATATAAGTTCAATTTGTCGAGTACAACTAAACATCCAAAGTAGATAATTAAACTACCAAACAAACAAAGAAAGCATTCCTAGTCTAGCTAGACCAATGCATGCATGAATCAAAAGCTGATAATTGTTTCATGTGATCGATATCTATCAGCACAAGCAAAAGTTCATCATGTTTTCCAAAAACATATGCGATGGCTTCTACACATATCTATTAACCACAAACCTAGCCCACTCATTCCTCATCTCATCAATATCCACTTGGGTATAAATATGGTTGCTTCTCCTCTCCCACTGAAAAAAATTCAAGTAACCCAAGTCAAAATTATCATAAAAAGCTTGTTGGAACACAAACAGAATAAAGAAGCTTTAATTGTACCTTGTTAACAAATGAAAAGTCCTTATCCTCAATGATGTCTCTCATGTATCGCATGATAAAGTAGCCACACTCCTTGCTGCTAGGTTGAGGAGAAATACCCTAAAAGCAGCAAATCCAGAATAGCAAAAAAAAAGAATCCAAATTAATAATCATGGGAACCTAATCCAAATTTGCTTCCACAATACTTATAAGCAAATTTTAGAATCCAACATAGTGAATTTCTAAACAATCCAGAATCTAACATAGCGAAAATGTACATACCGACAAATTTTTCCATAGAGGCGAACTTCGGCCTTTCCTGCCCTTGTGTGCATTATACATGGATATTGCACTAAAACAGAACACATGCACACACAATCAGGTTTTAAGAAATAGCCATGCTACCCCAACATGCATTATTCAAACTTGTATATTCCTGATCACTTACCTATCAACAATGGAAACCCATTCTCCAGTGGGTAATTGCCGCTTCATAGGGTCCATAAAATAGACAATTTCTTGTTCGTAATCGACAATAGTCAGCACCCAATGTTTACTATATAACAATATAATCAAATTTTCATCAACGGCCCATATGTATCACTACAAGCAAAGTATTACATATATAACAATAGCTAGTACTAAGTTGCCGATACTTACTCTGAGTTATATGGCAGCATGAAAATCTGTCCAGGTTTTGCAGATATCAGCCTCTCCTTTATATGTTGGGATCTTTCCTGGCCTTTCCCATACCCAATTGCACCAATCATCGCAGGGTCAATAAAAGCAACCATATCCAACATTTTATACTGACTCAGGACATCATAGAGGTACCTAATTACAAGCATATACACCAATTTGAATCCAGCAACAGATTATTCACATTGATACACCAATCAGATAACTTTTGGTACTTAATAGAAATAGATTCATGAAATTTACCTCTGGTATATGACTATGCAGTTACCAGTCAATTCTCTCATGGTTGCAATTCTGCGCACGTCTTGTCCTAGTATAAATGTTTTCCGTGCACGCCCAAACACTTCAGCCTCAATTTGAATGGTGATAGCCTTCCCATCTTTGAATCCAACCTCACCCCACATGCACAACATCCTCAATGAATTTGGTAATGAAGCTGCCAATGATTGTAGGCTAAACTCATCCTCAGAGAGATCGTCTTCTTGTACCACTTTCTTTTTTCTCCTCTTCTCAGGTTTCTACACATACATAATTAATATAAGATTTTCTAATCTTATATGCTGCAAGCTTAATTAAGCAAATAGAATATCAACAGATCAATGTTTGGATATATATATTACAATTATTACGAGAACTTACGTACCTTCACAGGTGACATTATGACAAGCTCTTTCAGCCATGCTACCCAACTCCTTATGGACTGCCTAACAGTTCGTATTTCATCACCCACAGGAAATGGAACTAAGGCATTCTCCTCAATTGCAACAGAGACTGAAACACGCAAATTACTATCCCCTAGCGGATAACCATGACAAACTTGGGAGGGGTCACTGTGTTCCAGAACAGTGCCAAGAGCTACAATATGATCAACTGAACCTAATGCGAACTTGGCCTCAATCTCAGTTCCTTGTACCTAAAACACCCAAAAAAGCTGGAATTTTAAAATCAAACATAGATATATATACATTGTGTGTATGCATAGTCCACAATCAATAAAAACTATACTACTTTGCAATAAATATAGACAACTGTTTAAATAACTAACCAACTTCTCTTCAACTAATTGTCCCTGAACTCCATGATCAGCCACCTGTTTCTTTTCTTGGTCACTCAACTTGCTTAGCTCATCCTCTTTTTTGGAGTTGGAAACAGATTTTCCATCACACTCCTTCCTCTTTGAAACTTTGTTTTTACATCCCAATACCCTTTCCTCAATTACATCAATAGCTTTACGAATTGATTTTCCATCCACAAGATTCAATACTTCGTCTCCCACTTGACCACATCGAGCTTCATCAAATGTTGGACATGCGGTCTGTGAACAACTACCTTGCGCAGATCCATGTGGAATGTGTTTCTCTAGTGCTGCTGGAGAACTAGCTGCTTTCCCAACCTCCCTTGCATCTATCTTTGCTTCTATCTGTGCTAACTTACGAACCCAAAATTCTCTCTCTTCTTTTATTGCCTGCTGCTTCGCCTCTTCAATGATCTTATCTCTTTCCTCTTCTAATATTTTTTGTACACTTAACCGAACCGTCTCTTGGAAGCTCTCCCTTTTACGTTTATGGAAGGGAAAGTAAGATGAGGGATTCACATAGCCTCCCACCCCTCGCACTCTACCACCATGCTCAGGAGTGCCCAAAGCCAAGGTTAACACATCATCACTTCCACTAGTGCTTAGTTCTCCACTAGCAATCTTTTCCTTCAAGTTCCTCTGCTCACATTTACAAAATATTAAATAAGCATAATAGTTAACAAAAGGGCAGCTGTACACATTGAACTTCACAAAATTATACTCACAATTTTGTCAGCGCATTGCTTCGTCCCTTCATCCTTGAAGGTTCCCTGCTTGGTTTGTCGTGCAGCAATCCATAGTGTTGCTCTATCAACTTCCTCCTCATCCATTGTTGTAGACTAGCAAAAATATGAGTTACTAAACTTGTGGTGATAAATTAACAGCTAAGTTAACAAATTACCTATTCAATTATGTTAACTTACCAGCTCTTCCTCCAATCCAACATATCCCTTACGGGACATTCTGTGGGGATACTTATTCTTCTCACGCCGCGCTTGTGCAATCCTACGCAATTCCTGAAAAATATATGCACTCAATCCACCATATACCACATTAATATATATATATATATATATATATATATATATATATATAACAACTTAACACAACAACCTTAATGTAAAACTTACAAGAAATTTTGGGTTTGTCCGTTCAGCCACAAATTGGGTCCAATGATCTTTGTTGATGAATCTATAATCATCTGGAGGAAACTTTAAGGATTCAGGGTCATCCAAGTAAGGCATAATGTAATGCCTTGTAAGCCGGGACTTGAACTCCCTCCATTTTGATGAAGCTGATTCCAGTACAATTTTCCTCTTTTCAGGACCAATCTCAAATGCCCTGTACACAAACACAGTTCTGACTAAGTGATAGGAAGATAAACAAAAAGGTCAAATTCACCCATGATTAATAATATATAGGCAGAAACTCAAGGTCAGAACTCAAAAGGTAGATTTCATAGGAATAAGTTCCATTAATAATTTAATAGTAGAATAATGTATACCTGCACACGTAAGCAGATTTTATCTTTCTCCTCAGCCATGACACATCCAGGTATGCTTTTGCTGGTCCTCCAAGTTGTCCTTATGATTGGTATTTTTCTACGAGCTAAGACACCAATATATTATTGCATTTCCTTTGCTACCTTCCCACATGGAGTCCCTTTTACGTTGAAGAGAACCACTCTCTTCTGCCTTAAGCTCTTGCGCTTTGAAATATGAGACATTGTCACACAATGCCGCTTAAGTAGTTTCAGACCTCCGGTTTCTTCATCCTTTCTGTGAGATGAACCATTCTTATCAGAAATGGATGCATCAGTTGATGTGGAACGTGACTTTTTTGATGACTTAGTTTTCTTCAGTTTCAGTCCCTTATCTTTTGACATCTTCGGTGTTAAGGCAGATTTAGATCGCGCCATTATGTACAAAAAATACATGAGACATTAATTAGTAACTTGTACACCAGAATATACACTTTTGTTTCAGTAATCAATATAAGCACGATATAATGCACACAATAAAAATAGTGATAATATGGCAAGCAACAAAAAACTTCCTTCATTTTCAGTAATCACATGAAATATATGAACCACAATCAGTTTCATTCAACAACAATAAAGAAACTACAATCTTACATAGAAGGCATTGATGTAGGATAACAACTTAAACTCATAGAAAATAAACTGCCTATATTATCCATCAACAATTATATCCTCCTCCTCTTCCCGCATGTAACCCACTTCTTCCTCGTTCGCTAAGTTACCATGTAACTCAATAGATGGCATCATAGTGGTGATAGGATGATGAGCAATAACAGTGTCCCCAAGCTCATCTTCAACCTCAAAGTCACTGTAATCCCTAGTAGGCATTCTTAGAACTACTGACCACATTGGATCTACAAGGTCTTGAACAAAAAATATCTGTTGAACACAGTTTCCCAACACAAAAGTGTCATTTAAATGACCTTTCTTATTCAAATTAACCAACGTGAACCCAAGCTCATCTACCTTCACACCTCTACTATTCTCTACCCAATCACACTTAAAGATTGGGATCCTAAACTTTTCATAATCGAGCTCCCATATTTCAGTAATCACACCATAGAAACTCATATCATCAATAATTGGCCTTTTATCCCTAGCAGTAGCTACTTGCGGTGTCTTAGCAAGCAAGTAGACACCACTGTTTTGCGTCGATCTAACATCATCGCGCTTCCTTGTGTTATACCGGACTCCCGCAATTCTGTAACCACTGAACTTCGATACTTCATTGCTCGGTTTATCTGAAAGCCACCTGACAATCTCAGGGATGTTAGCATCTGGTTCACTAAGTTGAACAGCAACCTGCGAAAAACTATAAAAATAAGTTTTTTGAATCAACAACTCAAAATAAGTCACCTGGAATATGATCAGTGCATATTCCCAACATCGTTACTATTGGGACTTACCCTCTCCTTCAACCAATCTGCAAACGTCTTGTTTTGCTTGTCCGTAAGCCACTTGTCATTCTTTTTGTATTTAGGAAATTCCCTCTTCAAATATTCCAAGTGTTCACTACAATTACCAATAAGACAGCAACACAATGAGGGAAGATTAGTGTTTACTTTACATGAAATATTAACATAAATCACAATATTAGAAAGAGAGATATTACTCACTCAAAATAGTTTCTGAATTCATCCGTGTTTTGAAGCACGCAGAGATGAGCTTCGTCAAATACTTTGCCATAAACACTAACAATTGTAGCACCTGAGGTAGGCTTGTCTACTGTGCGAGGGCCAGCTGGGATCTCAATAGTTTTGTCGTCGACGAACATTTCCGCTAAAAACTCAACCGCCTCCTCAACAATATAACACTCGGCAATGCAACCTTCTGGCCGATTTCTATTTCGAACATATCCTTTGCAGATCTTCATGTACCTCTCGAAGGGATACATCCATCAAAAACAAACCGGTCCACATAACTCCACCTCTCTAACTAGGTGAACTGTTAGCTGAACCATTATGTCAAAAAAGGATGGGAGGAAGTACTTTTCCAGCTCACACAATGTTTCAACAAGTTCATTTTGGATTTTTGGCAGCCTTGAACCATCGATAGTCTTGCTGCAGATTTCGTTAAAAAACATACATAACCTTATCACAGCAATTCTGACCGGCTTTTCAAGTACACCACGGATGGCAACAGGGAAGAGTTGTTGCATTAAGGCATGACAATCATGGGATTTAAGTCCATTAAGCCTTAAATCATCCATGGAAACCAGGTTTGATATGTTAGAAGAATATCCTTTAGGAACCTTCATACCAAAAAAAGACCCACACATGCATCTTTTTTCATTTGTCTTTAAGTTCCAGCTTGCCAATGGCAAGCGCTCCTTCTTGGGACCTTCGAGATCAGGCTTCAATCCTAATCTAATACCCATTTCGACTAGATCCAACCGAGTTTTCACCCCATCCTTTGTTTTTCCAGGAATATTCAGCAAGGTCCCTATAAGACTATCACATACATTTTTCTCTATATGCATCACATCAAGGCAGTGCCTAACAGGGAGAAACTTCCAGTATTCAAGTTCGAAAAATATAGACTTTTTCTTCCAGCAAGGCCGGGTTTCATCGTCCCCACCCTTATAAGGAGGAGGGGGATTTTTTTTTCCCAAAAGGCCACTTTGGAAGTTCCTGCTCCACTCTTTGCAATACTTCTTCACCACTCAAAGGAACAGGAGGGGGAGAATGTTCTGGAAGGTTGTTGAAAGCAGCCTTTTGCCTTCGATAAGGATGGTTTCTTCCTAAAAACCTCCTATGCACGATGTAGGCCATTTTCCCTCCATTCACTAGTCTTTTTGGTTTTGTTTTTTCAAGGCAAATAGGGCATGCATTATACCCCTTAACTATACTCCCAGAAAGATTACCATAAGCTGGAAAATCGTTGATTATCCAGAATAATAAACCCCTAAAAGTAAAGTATTCACTTTGTCTTGCGTCGTAGACTCCACTAACTCCTTCCCATAACAGTTTTAAGTCATCTATCAAAGGTTCCAAGTAGACATCGATATCATTTCCTGGTTGTTTAGGCCCAGAAATCAATAAAGTCAACAACATGTGTTTCCTTTTCATATGAGCCATGGAGGCAGATTATATGCAACTAGAATAACAGGCCAACAACTGTACTTGCTGCTTAATGAACTGTGAGGATTGAACCCATTTGATGACAATGCAAGTCTCAGGTTTCTAGGGTCAGAACCAAATTCCGGCCATTTATCATCTACTAACTTCCACGAAGCTGCATCGGCAGGATGACGCATCAAGCCATCGCGTTTTCTGTCAGTAGCATGCCAAGTCAGACTCTTACATGTATCCTTTGAACCTAGAAATAGGGGGAAAAGTACCAAAGTACCTTTGCAGGTACACCTTCCCTCTCTTTGGAGTTTTTGCCTATTTTCCATCTTGAAATACCATATCTAGGGCACTCAGTTGCATCAACATACTCTTTTCTATACATAATACAATCATTCGGGCATGCATGAATTTTAGTGTAATCCATTCCTAGAGAACTCAGGGTCTTCTTTGCCTCATAGACAGAGGCAGGTATCTCATTGCCTACTAGAAGAAACTCCGCAAAGGCAACCAACCACTCAGAGAAAGCAATATCACTCATACCGTGCTTCGCTTTTAACTTATAAAGTCTTACTAGAACATTCAACCTTGTGTGACTATCACAACCGGGATATAACGGTTTATTGGCGTCATCGACAAACTGTCTAAACTCATTACACTCATCACTTTCCATCTCTGCGTCACTACCCAACCCTGCTTCATATTCAGGTATCTCATTGCCATTCACAGAGTAAGAACTGTGTGAATCTGAACCTGCTTCTGCGTCATCAGTATATTCCTCTATTCCTAAGTCTAATAAGGCCTCCCCATGCTCATTCCATCTATCATAACTTGCATCAATTCCATTCACAAATAGATGGTCCCTTATTACAGCAGCGGAAAAGTAGTCAACATTTCCACAAGTTGTACAAGGACAGGGAATATGGTTAGGGTCTCTAGCATTTTCCAAGGCAAATTTACAGAACTGTGTCACCCCTAATTTATATTGACAAGATCTCCTATCTGCAACCATCCATGTTCTATCCATTTATACTACGCAAAAACAGAAAAGCAAATAAGAAGACAAACTTAATTGCAAATATATCAACAGAAACACACATTTAAATTTGTTGGTTTATTTTAAACTGAAAGGTACTGGAACAGGGAATCTCAGTGTGCAATGGGCTGAAACAGCTACCAATCCAAGATTATGTTTTATCCAATATACCTTCAGCATACAGACTATACAAATGCACCCAAACAGGAAGACAAATATTAATCCAGTTTTTCTCATTATTACAAAGTGGATAATGTTTGAAATATGGCTAATGAAAAAGCAATAATTGCTAGTTGTCTTTCATGCTTTACAATGCTTCTAAAATTAACAGAGGCAAATACATAATATATCAAAAGCAACATGTTGTCAAAAACAAACAAGCAAAATAACATGATCTGCAAGTAGTACAAATATATCAGAAGCAAGCAACCAAAAATAACATGATCTTCATGTATCATGTTATCATCATAGAGTAATCCCCAAACGGTAAACACAGCAATTCAATAACAGACACAAGTTCTTGGATTTAGAATAGATTGACTGGGTAAAAGACAACTATTATCTAACAATTCCAGAAATCACTACATCCACAGGGTTCAAGAAAACAAGATAAGGAAATAGTGATAATACTTTAACTATGACATAAATATTATAACTGGTTTTGCCAAAGAAATGGAATCGTACCTGAATCACAACCAAAATTCAGTGCCAAAGCTTCGAATTCGTTGGTAGTGTCCAAAGTTCTCAGATTATCAAAATCTAGACCAGTAGATTGTGCTTGGGTTCACACACGAAGCTTCCTGAAATTCCAGAAATTAGAAAGGAACTGAAAATCATAGAGTATAGGAGGAAGAAATTAGCGATGACCCAGAAAAAAAAAGAAAATTGAACCTTTTCTTTGTTGCTTCTCTTCCAATAGGAGAAATAAGGTCGACGCAACTCGGACAATTGAGAGGTGACTGAAACATTGAAACCCACAATAATTTGAGTTAGATTCTCACTATTTCCGACTAAAGGAAGCTCAGCCTGTCCAACCCAAAATGAAGAAATTAACTTCACAGCAGAATCAGAATCCATTAACAATTATATTTAAGTTTCCTACAACGTCTAATATTAAACTTAGAACAAAAACAAAAGTAACATAGCAGAAACCCAGTCTTTCATTTAAGATGAAATAATTGAAATAAAAACATAGAAGAAGATCAGAACATTGAAGGAAAAAATTCACACAAAGATAATTCAATTTCAGATGTATCTTCAACAGTATAATCTTCTTTATGCTTAGTCAATCATCCACTAATACAAAGCCATCAAGTGGCCATACCTAATCCAAAGCCAAGTTATTCACACATTTGATTGGATAAAGCTAGTTAATAGCAAAAAATCTTGGAAAGCTTAAAGTTAATCACATACTTGAAAGCTTAAAGTACTTTCGAAATATACATGAAAGCTAAAAATACTTGAAAGCTTAAAGTACTTTCGAAACGTACATGAAAGCTCAAAATACTTGAAAGCTTAAAGTACTTACAACACAACAGGCACGACAGTTAGAAAGTTTCTGTTTCAAGTGAGCTGGTCATCAGCAAATGGTGTTCCTTTTTCCAGTGAAAGAAATGGTACATAATCTGAAAGGAAGACGTAAAGACGATCAGAACAAATAAGTAGGTATAATATCAACAGGAAGATTGCTGTATGTCATCAACTTATTGTAAACATAATGCCGTGGATAAACACTATTATACAATTGAGTAATCTCGAGCAATACATCAATTTTTTGGTTTTCACAAAGAAACGCATAACATATACTTCTGTACCAAATCTGCAGCAACTATTCAATAGCTTAAAGCTTTAATACCAACACA
Organism: Rosa chinensis; assembly: GCF_002994745.2. Lineage (NCBI taxonomy): Eukaryota > Viridiplantae > Streptophyta > Magnoliopsida > Rosales > Rosaceae > Rosa > Rosa chinensis. The sequence continues at coordinate 4,556,147 of NC_037089.1, forward strand.
AACTTAAGGGTAATTATGAGAAAAATATGAAGCCTATATTAATCACTATTAAATTTGCTATTCCAAATATGCAATAACGTCAGAAAGCAATGTCGAACCATAAATATGGATGATTTGAGCATACACAATGTTCATAAAGCCTATGCACATCCAGAATTTGACTAATTTTCCCAGCAGCATATCACAAACTACACATTTCAAACTATATGATTACTCTTCAGAACATAATCAATATATAAGACATTTATTTCATTCTCCTTTATCCTGCTTAGAAACCCATTGACCAATGCCATATCTAAAGTTTCAAACTTCAACAACCAACTACAGCTAATTGAATTATATTTTAGTAATTAGGGAAACATAAGGTGAGGCTGAACCAGAAACTTCCCATTGCTCACAGCATTACCATAATTCTGGTAAAGACTTAACTAAAAGAATAAGCTTAAACTTTTTCCTATAAACCCAGAGAAACAAAACTGCAATTACCCACAATTTGTACTTCAAATTACACAGAGAAACAAAAAGAATTCTGGTAAAGACTTAACTAAAAGAATAAGCTTAAACTTTTTCCTATAAACCCAGAGAAACAAAACTGCAATTACCCACAATTTGTACTTCAAATTACACAGAGAAACAAGAAAATTGAAGAACAATACATAAAGTTTCAACCTTTAGCACTATACCCACTAAACCCAGGAATCATTTGAACAAAGATAAAGTCTTTTTTGTAAACAAACCTTTTGTCAGAGTGAGAGAGATCCAAATCCCAAATCTGCCGCGAGAGAGTATGATAGAGGACTGAGAGAGGATAACAACCTCTTAAACTTTTTCCTGTAAACCCAGAGAAACCCAGTTGAAAGAAGAACAAACCCAAGAACGTTCTTGCAAAAAAAAGCCCAAATTTCACCAGAGAAGTAAAGCAGACCTGGAATCAGCTCTTGATAACGTCGACCGATGAAGTAACAGTCCGACAAAGAGAGATAATGGTGGTTGATGGTCAAGACAGACTGAAATCTGCACAAATCCACTTACATTATCCAAAGCAGAAACCAGAAAGAAGAAGAAGAAGAAACCAGAAAGAAGAACAAACCTTCTTGGGGAAAGAAATTCCAAAGCAACAACGAGTAAACCTCAGTCCACCATTAGAACCGAACCCTGAAACAAACCCTCAATCCGTTGTAATCACTAACTCTTTCATTCAAAAAACATAGAAAACTGAAACAGACCTTAGATCTACGAACTTGAAGAACATTGTATTGAAGCCCTAATTTTCCAAATCGATATCCAAATTGTAGTAGGGATCTTAGTAGAGAAATGGGTTTGATTCATGGGGTTTGATTTCAAGGGTTTAATTCTTCCCTTTGGTTGCGGGCTATTTTGGATTCGGTTTCGAGTAAGAGTACATGCATGGGTTGCTGTGTTGAATTGGAAGGAGCTAAGTAAGAGCACGCAATTGTGGGTTTGGTGGGAGTAATTGGGGGAAAGTAAAGGAATAAGAGTGGTTGTCGGGCTTCAATTAAGTTGTTTGGTGGGAGAGTCCAATTTATCTTAAGTTTCTCCAACAATAGATGAAAATGACCGTTGTGTGACAATATAATGACAAAGCAGGCTAGGAGGGAAATTTGCCGCTTGTGCCTACATAGGTTTCATCAAATTGAAACTTTGCCGTGCTGTGCAATTTTCTTCCATGCTCAGACAACAGAACAATGACAATCTGTTGTATAAATTTGTGCATCTTGCACTAGGTGTGCCTAGTGGGATTTTTCAAAATTCATACAACAGTTCGTTGTACAACAGATAACAAAAAACTGTTGTGTGTATAATTCAAATTGCATTTTGTTGAGCTCATTCTCGGAGGGAATCATATGCTCATTTCCCTCCATTCTAGGCCTCACACTTACACAACATAAAATCCTTAACTCAGTTGTGCAATGTCTTCCTAAAAAAAGAGTTTTCAATTTCCTTGCATTCATATAACAGAAACAGATTTGTTCCGTTGTATGATAGAGTTAGTGTTAACACACAATAGCAGATTTTGGTTCTGTTGTGTGATGAGTGTTGTGTGTTTCGATTTTTGTAGTAGTGTGGACTCGTCCGGTCACTCCTTTATGTAGCTAGGCCGGGCGAATGTGAGCTTGAAAAATGACCATACTCAATTTCGTAGCGCGACATGGAGCAGTATCATGAAGCAACAAATTAAAGAGTTCAAGGATTCTAGTGCTAAAAATTTGTTCCCCAATTTACTCTGCAAATGGGAACTATGTGAGAGAGAGGTACGTATATATATATACATAAGTCAGGGCTGACCCTGAAGGCTGCCGCCTGAGGCAGCTGTCCGGGGGCCTCGAAAAATTTAGTTCTATATGTATGTTATATAGGTATATATTTTGTTTTTACTTCCATGTGCATGCACAAGCGTGTTGCTTTAGTGGAAGCACTATTATTCCACTCCCTCCCTAACCGAAGTTCAAACCCTACTTCTTCCCCTTTCCATTTATTTGCTTTTTCAGTTAGTTAATTCAATTTTTGTTGGTCCCATTTCAAACCTTGCTTCCTCTTTCACTTTTTTTTTTTGGCCAATCACTTATGAATTCTATAGCTATTTTTATTCAAAACATATTATTTTGTACTATTCTTTGGTGTAAGTTCGAACCTGCTTCCTCTTTCACCTTTTTTTTTTTTTGGCAAACACTTTTTTGAATCAAGGAACTAACTTTATAGATAGAAACTCAATAGAGTTGGGTTACAAACATATCATAACACATCCAGATAGCATTCATGGAGTATTATCAAATTTCTAGAAATTTGTTTTAGCCTAAGGCCAGAGTGACCATTATATACCCTTCTGCTGCCAAACATAACAAGAAGATGTGATAGTACCCATGGTGGTACATAGAGATAGATCCACTCATTTGATGTTTCATGCTCCGCCATTATAGAATAGCTTGAATGCTCCTTTAGTACTACTCCAGAAGATCCAATAGTATCACTGATGCCAAACATACTCGGATTTTATTTGAGTAAACCTCCAGGATCCCAAATACGATACCCTAAAGAGTTAGAGTCCATCAATTGGGCCCATGAGATAGCCCGAGTCCAACATAGAGCCCATAGCTGAGTCCACTTCCAAGCCCATCTCCAATTAGGCCCCAAAACTGTGTTATGTTTGGGCACCCATATTGGTTTGGGCCTGAACAAAGACTTGGGCCCCAAAACTGATTTGGGCACCCAATTTGCAGCCTCACCGTCGCTACCTCTGCTGTCCGCACACCTCACCGTCGTTGCCACCAACACTGTACCGACAGACTCGTGGGTCGGCTCAACTCTCCACTCCATGATCTGCCTCACAACCTCAGGCAATAGATTCATCGCAAGACCGGCCTGCCATTCCATTGTCGATGTCGTCAATCTCCTCACTGACGTTGCATATCGCCTGGCTCCGCCTTTCTCTCAATCGACGCATAATGACGCGCCGCCTCAACCATCAAGCTATCCCATACGAATCTGACCAGATCTCTATGCCCGGACTGCTGAGACTTGAAGACTCCGTTGTGATCGATTGGAGATTTGAGTCGCCCTCTCCTCGGCCTGATTCGCACACCCGGATCCCAAGTGCTTCAACTTCCGATCTCGATCAGATCTGCCTGAGAATTCCCCTTATTCTCATCGAGTTCCCATGATTGAGGAGTTGGGCATGGTTGAGCGATCGCTGGAAAAAAGCGGCACTAGAGTGCAGGTACTAGACCGCAGAGCGTGGAGAACCAGTTGCCACTTAGGGCGGAGACCAGAGGCGATCGCCATAATGGAGAACCATAGCCCTAGCAGCTAGGTTTTGGAGAGAGCCACAGTCTCATTTTTATATCTCAATTATCACTTATGAATTTTATATCTATTTTTATTCAAAACATATTATTTTATACTATTATTTGGTGCAAGTTCGAACCTTGCTTCCTCTTTCACTTTTTTTTTTTTTGGCAATCACTTATGAATTCTATATCTATTTTTATTCAAAACAAATTATTTTGTACTATTATTTGGTGCAAATATGTGTATGTACATGTGTGTCTGTGTAGAGGCCACATTTTAATCTTTTGTCTCAGGCCGTTAAAATCTCAGGACCGGCCCTGACATAAGTGTACACCATATTCAATTGGACATCAGAGATAAAGGGATCTAAATAATTAGTAGTATTTCAAAATGTTGGCGTACGTTTAATACGAGCATATATGTATGTCTTAAGATATGTGTTTATGCATGTGCTTATGATATGATCTTGGATTGTAGAAATTTGCATCATTGTTTTACACGTATACCTAGCTAGAAGAAGTATTGCAGTCAAATTTTCATGCTTAGTCTTCATCAAAATTGAGTCGAAGTTATATTTCTCAAAGAATCATTCTTCTGCACGTACCAAATCTTCGAGAGTATTGCATTCAAATTCATTTCCATTCTTTGTCCTCATCAAAATTGGACTTTTTTTTAATGCCAAAATATAGCAAGGCGCATACAATTAAACAGTTAGATGTGTTTGACAGCATAAATTTAAAACAAAATGGGAGAAAAAGAAACATTTGAATAGTACTTTCAACACAGGAATAAGAAATATTCTACTTTAAATTAAAACAAAAAGAACGAAATCAGCTCCTCACAGAAGATCGGCCACGTTGGAAGGCAGCTCCTCAATCACCACATTATAAATCCTCCGAATGTCATATAGCATTCATCGTCATCCCTAGTCACAAAATATATTGATGGCAACACCTTTTCTTCCAAATCGCCCACGTTGTCCAATACGATGAAGGTAGTTTTCTGGTTGAGTCGGCAGATCTGCACATCAATACCACGTGCCTACAAATCAGTTGTGATGAGGACACCGGAGCAACCAGATCGGACTTGTATTGGATTCATCAAAATTGAACTTATATTTATCAAAGAATCAGTCTTAGACGTCTAGGACTTGACTCATCGCCCAAGTCTGTGCATCATCCTATATAAATTGAGACAACTGAACTCTTTCTACGTGAAGATAAACCTTAAATAATAGACCAACAAGTATCATAATTCAGTTAGGTTCACAGCCTCACAAACTATTAACATTGGCATAAATTGAAAAAAGAACTTGAGGAAAATCGCCATTGCAGAGACAACTTCTTAGCTGGCACGACTTCTGATAACACCAAGATCCATCTCAGTTGGGTCAGTGGCCTGCAGCTCTATTTTGATACCATGCAATTCTCTCTTGATCGAACCTGTCCTTGGAGCTTGCATAAATCATCTTGTTGCTCACCTTCGATGTATATGATTAAGAACATAAGCAAAAATTGAAAAGAGATATGGACGCTTTGAAAGTCGGATGGTTATAGCTTGTAGAATTACCATGCAATGAAGTAAATCCTGCTTTTCTGACAGTTTTTAGCGATCACAAAGTCAAAATCATAGACAGCATAGGCGTAGCTACACACGGGCTCCGTTGGACTACAGCCCACCCTAAATTTTGAAAAAAAAACATAAATTTATAGCTTAATTATATGGTTTAAAATATTAAATATTAAAAATTAGCCCACCTCAAATTTCTAAACTTAGCCTGATATGTTATTAAACTTAGCCCATATGTTATTTCTTTTCTTATTTTAGTCATACATATGTTATTTCTTTGCTTGAAGTATTTGATTTTATTTTAGGGTGGTTCTAGTCAGTAGTTGGACCTCCAAATTTGATATTTGGACCTCTATTTTTTTTTTCAATTATCAATAAATTTTGTCAACTCATATGAAAAGACAACTAGAGACAGAGATCAAAAGGAAAAGAAAAAAAAAGGTACTCTTCTTACCAACATGAGAAGTTTTAAATACACACCCCTAACCTGGAACCCCAACTCCATCCCGTGGCCAGCAGATTTGAGGGACCTGGGTTAGTTAAAACACCCAATGGTTCGTGCGTCTGCGGTGCAGTGATTAGTCTGGCTATGCTGGGATACACTGCATGGGTGTGTGTGTTGGTTCTATTGTCGTCTTCCACTCAAAAAAAAAAATACACACCCCTAATTACTTAATACACACTCCATACTTAATACACCACCCATTTAATTTCTCAGTCTAACAATTTACTAAATACACAACCCAAAGTACCTAAAATACCCTTAATCTCAAAAATCATGAAATATCCTACTTTTTGACTATATTAAGGTTACTATTTAATATGATTAGTATATTCTAGTAGATTGACATTTATTACTTGTGTTAGTTATTGAGAAATCCAGAAAGATTTATTATTGTTCCCTTTAAATAGATGCAAATAAATAGACTTTGTGTTATTTGAGCTCTCATCCACCAAACACCATGTTAATCAAGTATAAAATTATGAGTTGAACATTCAACCAAAACTATACCGGTAGTTTCTCCATAGTGGCGGAACTAAATAGTTGTCATTAGAGGGGCCAAACAAATTAACAATTACAAAGTTTTTTCACCTGTGATGTTTTATATTAGAAAATAAATTGATGATATACGCATTTATATGCGTATAATTATATCTAAAACACTATAAATAAGCAAATCCCCATGTCAATTAATATGTAATTAATTTATTTTTATTTATTTTGTAGAAAATAAGCAGAATTGCAGAAACAAGACAAAATGAGGTAAAATTGAAGCAAATTAGAGTTTCCGACAAAAAGACGAAAAGTCAACGCTAAGTCAATCATCATCGGTGACATCAAGGGAGCGGAATCCGATTGTCTCTGAGTTTATGCAGATGTGTGCTTTGAGGTGGGAAAGAAAGAAAAATAGAAGAGAAGAACGAGAAGAAAAATGAGAAAAGAAAAAGAAATGGTGTTAGTTAATCATTGGTTTGATTAATTGATCAAACCATTTGCTTGATTAAGTACAGCCACAGCCCACAGCCATCACGTTCAACAATTAAACAATGATTGTTTAATTAGCTTGAGCAAATTAAAATCTGACACGTGGCCAGAAAAGAAAGATATTTTCTTCTATCCTTTCCCTCCCAGCCACCACGTGCCATCCTATTCCATTTCTCTTCTTTCTTGCACAACAGACCACATCCATCACCATTAATTCCCTCATTTTCTCTCAACGAACGGACCTGATGCATTCCCATTTCCTCTTTCTTTGACCACAGGCCACGACTTCATATATATTGAACTAACCCTTGAGAACGAGGAGATTCCTACCTTCTGCAGCGCCGCGCATGTTAGCATTAAAGCCACCCTCAAGTGCAAGAGATACAAGTTATAGAATAGGGGATTAAGTAAGGATGTCGAACCCACGAGGATTGGTAAATCATTTCCTAGCTAGGGAAAACCTAAGGAAAAACTAGAAGAATATGCAAATATACAATCACAAACAAAGGCTCACAAGTGAACCAAAGTTCATGGTGAGTATGTGCAAGATGGTGTGTAGAGATTTGATTTTGATTTTGAGATTGGTTTCTATTCAAATTGAAACAATGAAAGCAAGTAATATAAACTAAGCTAAACAAAACAAGTTGTTATCAAATGGATGGGAGTTAGGGCATCGGGTTTCACCTTTTGCCTCCCTTGCAAGCATTAAAGCAATTGAATATGAATGATGCAAAGCTAATTGTCCAACTACCCTCTTAGCATCCGGATAGGACTATTAAGGCTTAAACCCCTTTCATTTTATTAACTCTAACCGGATAAGTCTAGAGCTAACTACCTAGAGACAAATTCAATTACCGGATAGGTCTCAATCCTTTGCCCCTAAATGCATAAAGCTTAGAGTTTAGGTAACCAAGCAAGCAAACCAATCCTATCTCTAGGTGATTTTAGCTCACTACCCTCACATGCACACATGGTGTGCTTTCATGCTCCCTTTTTGCCTAAAGGTAATCAATCTCTAGGAAAAACTTCATGTCATGGCAAACACATAACTCAAATTGATTAGGTCTAAGTAATGCATTCAACTATTGACTTAGCATGTGAGAATGACAACATGAATTTGCATCAATTTATAAACAAAAGCATCAATCCAAACAAGTTTGGCTAGGGCTTTCAACCCTAGCCCCAACTAGTTCACTACTCACACATAGCTAGATACACAAGCTTCAACATTCTATTAAACATCAAATACATAAAGAGATAGAGAGCAAAGGGTGACTATTGATGATTCCGGAAGAGGTGGTGGAGATGGGTCTCCAAGAACATGATGTGGTGGTAGTCACCTCCTTCTCCTTGCTCCAAGCTCTTGATATTGGTAAGAATAGTGAAATTTGGGATCTCTAAGATGAGTTGTGGTGTTGAATGGTGGAGGAAATGAAGGTTGTAGTGGTGGAAATGGAGGTTTTAGAGGTGGAGATGGTGGTTTTAGTGGTGGAAATGGTGGTGTCTTCTCTAGAGAGAAAAGTGGATCTTGGATAGGATGAAGATGATTGAATGGAGTCAAGAATTCTGAATTAATTCCCCTTTGGCCTCTCCTTGATCAGCTATGTGTGTCCTCCTTGGTCCCAAAGTGTGCAAGAGATGCTCTTACACCTTGTCCCCCAAATGGTCCCAAATAGACAAGGTGACAAAAGGACAAGGTGTAGGGAGATATTTGAATTTCAAGTGATGGGATATTTTCACAACCATGGTCCTCCTTTGTTGGAGAAAAGACCCTCCATGAGTGGCGGCTCGCCGGAAAAGTTTGCCGGAAAAGTCGCCGGAAAAGTCGATTTGCAATTTTCTTCCAATCTCCGTGTCTTCTTCTCCTAGCTTCAAATCTCCACATTTCAACCCTCAAATGGTCATTTTATTCTCAATGCAAGGTTTCCTACAAATAAAAGGAAATTGATTAAAAAGGGTAAAATGGAGTGGAAGACAAATCAATTTTCATAATTATGGGGCACAATTGCATAAGTAATTTGTGACTCAACAGCGCACCACACACAAAACAGAGGCAGCCCTTTGGGCTGCTCTCTTCCCCATCCTTCCTCCATTTTTTCATTTTTTCTCTTTTCTTTAGTTTTATTTTAGGGATTTCAAGGATTTACTCACCCAAAACTTCAAGAATCTATGAAATGGCTCAACCTCTACAAGATTCAATATTTGGGTATTTTGTGGGAGTTGTAATTCAAGACTAGTCATGCTAGCTTTTTAGCTATTTATGATTTTTCTTGTTTTCTCCTACACTTCTCTACTCTTTTCTATTTGAATTTTGTAGTTTTGATGTCTATAATTATGGGTTGTGAGTAATTTTCTTGTTGGGTTTTAGGGTTGTGTCCTTAACCCAAATTTTGTGTAAAAGATGTTTAATTTAATGTAATGATGCAATTTTCATATGATGGATGTTTATATCTATTTTTGTTGGGTTAAAATGCATGTCTAGGAGCCTAGTCAACTCTAGGGTGTGTATTTTGAGAATGTCTAGGACGGAGTTAGAGGCTTGACCCCCACTAATTCCTAAGCTAGAAACCTTCAATTTCGTATGCGAGGGGTTATAAGCATGGTGATTTACACCCGTTGCGTAATTGCGCGGGCGGGTCGCTTAGTAGTCTAATTCCTCGATCTCTACGCCTCTTGATGTGAATTAGTGACCCTTGAACCGGCTCTAATTCATGCCAAGTGAGTCCCTACGGCCCTTGAACCGGAGTAGGAATACCATGAAAGGGAATTTCGGTCCTTGAGCCTTGAACCGCCTTGGATACGACTACCGCCAAAATAAGAAATATGCATCTACATTAGATTAGCTTCCGACACATGAGATTTGGTGAAGGAACCTCCCTAACACCCGACATTCCCATTTATTTGGTTACACTTTTATTAATTTATTTTCATTTTTATTAATTGCTTTACATTTCATTACATTTTGTTAATCTAAAATCATCTCTCAAAATATTGAACTCCAACTCATTGTAAATATTCATCACTAGGCTCTTAGTTTTGATTAGGCTTTGATGAAAATCAAGCCGAGCATTGCTAAGGCTTGGTGCCTTAAATTAACATTTTTATTTATTTTCTTTTTCATTTTGTTGTTTGCTAAGTGTCTTTATTTCCTATTACCCAAGGATTGTGGGTTAGCCACTAATTCCCGTGGTACGATAAACTTTGGGCATAATATTTCCCTATCTTGACAATGATACGTACGCTTGCGTAAATGTGTATTCAAGTCAATTGATTAATCATAACTCTTAGAACAAAAAAGGAAATTAACTAAAAAATGGGAGTAAAGCGATATGTTTTAAAAATATTTAATGCTATTGATTTTGAAATTCTAAATATTATGGTCTCTAACCTCATCTAATTACAATTTATTTAAGGAAAAATTAAATTAGATAGTTTCTAACTTTATTCTTGTATTAAATTGGGAGGCCATGTATAGAAATTTGTTGTGTTTATCTAACTATTTATACATAAATAGAATAATATAAGGAAACTATGACTATTTTTTTTCTTCTTCTAATGCATAGATGTCTGTTTTGGTCATTTAACCTACCTACAAAATCTAATTTAAAATATAAAATAATAGGGATGTGTATTAAGCGATTAGGGGTGTGTATTTAAAATTTCTCTCTACCAACATTCAACAAAATAAATTATTTTTTCTCCTTCAGAATTTCCTTATATTACCTATATAATTTTATAATTTACCTAAAACAATTAAGTAGAAATAATAATTTCTATACATGGCCTTATCATTTAAAACAAAAGTATATTCAAAACAATTTGATTTGAAATTTCCTTAAAATTTAGAATATTTTGGTGTAGATAGTACTAACTAAGATTCAAGATCAACTCATTTTAATTAGATTTAATCGACATATGTTATTTATTTGAGAACCAAAGTCTTTTCTAGAATCATTCATATTGCAAAACAAACAAAAAATCTATGATCTAGAATAGCAAGAAATCTTTGTAATTGTCTACTTCTTCAGCATCTCCAAGAATCACATTCTAGTTCCACTAATGAAAGTACATTAAAAATGTAGGCAGCTCCCTCATAAAATTCTTTGTGGATGAATTGATAGAGATAAAAAAAAAAAAAAAAAAAACAAATTGTTGAAAATACAATTTTAATTGTTCAAGGATATTTTGGTAAAATTAAAGAGGTGTAATTAGCTTTTTTAAGTAATAAAACAAGTGAATTTGAGGTTTAATAAGTAGGCAAAGTCCAAATATCAAATTTAGAGGTCCAACTAGAACCATCATTTATTTTATTTTCTATTATGCTTTAAGAGACATAGTCGCATAAAAAGTTTTTTTTTTTTTTTTTGTGTGTGTGTAAATTAGGTCTGAAAAAGAGTCGGTTGAGAATTATAATACATACTCAATAATTAAAGATTTTTGCTTTTATTCAAGGGCGCGGGGTACAATTTGAGTAGGTGTGTTATTTTGTCTTAAACTTTTGTTATCGAAATTCTATTACACGTTATAATATTGATTTTTTAAATTAGTTAGCTATTTGATTATTTAATATATATAATGTGGTTTAATTTAAGAAAAGAATAAAACATATTACTTGTAAAACTTAAGAAAAAAAAAATTTTAAAGCATTAGTAAAATCTAATTTTTTTTTATTTTTTTAGCCTATCCTATTTTTAAATCCTATCTCCGCCATTGAGCATATCTGCTTACCTACTACAGCATATCTGCTTCATATATGCTGATGAGGGTATAATTCACTCCCACTGTAAGCCTTATACACAGAAATCAAAAAAAAAATTCATATGTCATATTTTTCTATTTCTTTATTATTTCTTCTCATTGTTCCTATTTTGCCAAACAATTTCAAACACATTGAGTTTTAATTCCATTTGTGTTCTTTATTATTTTTAGTTCCTAATCTTTATTTTCTCTAATTTTGTACATACATTTTTTTATAATAAATATTACAACATTACAAAGATCTCAATGCGATCTTTCATTTGAACCTAATATTATTATTATTTTTTGATCAAATAATAAACAACTAAAATGTTATAACTATTCTTTCGTGAGTCGAACTCACAACCTCCCACTTACGAAGGAGAGACTATGTCATTAGACCAAATGATACTGGGCAATATTAAATATTTTTTAGAGAAATTTAATTTAGTACATAATTATGAAAATGGTGCGTCTATTTCAACCCTACTAAATACTTTGTTCACCCTATAACCAAATGTTTTCTTTAAAATCCCAAAATTGTCCTTAACAACAATTATTAACAGAAAAATAATAAAAATAAGAAATCAATTTTGTTTTAATTAAAACTTTATCCAACAAAAATCACAATTATCATATCAACTTTCTATATAAAAAAAAATTATCATCTTAGCTTCTTTATCGCTAGCCAATCAAATAATTAAATGAAATTTTCAAGCTATAGGGTTAGTACTATTTTGTTTTACTTCATGTGACTCGTGTTTTATTCTATATTATAATAGTTGATGAAGGGAGAAGATAGAGAATTGAAGAGGGAAAAAAATGAAAGAGTAAAAAGAAACTAGAAGGCATGGGGTTGATGGTGTGCTAATTTTCTTTTTCTTTTTTCTTTTTAAGTTTCACATTTTTAATGGTAATATCTTCTCTCTGTTTTTTTTTTCAATTATTTGAGGATGAAATCGGAGTTTTAGGAAAAAAAATTAATTGTAGAGTGAACAAAGTATTTGGTGGGGTGGAAATAGGCTCACCCTTATGTAAATTTTGTAGGAGATTTGAAAATTAGTTTTTATATAACTAAATTCATATGAGTCTTTTTTTTAGCTACTGGTGGGCAAAAGATTTATAATTAATCTTGTAGTCGTTTAGCGGCCAAAACAATTTGGGTTTAGAAAATGGCATATGAAATAGCTTATGGTGGGAAACCATGAAATGATGAATCAGAATATGTCTGAGAGAATACACTTTTGGAAAACCATATTCAATAAGGATTTACCCATGGTAGATGCTTACGTACCAAATATTTTCCAATATCCTCCTGATGTAGGCTCTTCTGTTTGCAGTGTCAAGCTGTCAGCCAATATCTTCCAATATTTTCTGGTGTAGGCTTATCCGTTTGCATGTCACATGATGTAACATTGCAAACGATACCATACTGTCATTTTTCTTTTTACCTCATGCAAAAAAAAAATATTGTCGTTTTTTCTACGTCCTTATGACAATTACTATACAGCACTTAATTTCTTCTTATAGCGTGAGATCAGAAAATAAATAAAAATGAGAAAGCAAGAAGATTGTAGTAAAGTTAAGTTTTTGATATTAATTATTGAATACAAAAACAATCTTGTAATTTTCATTCTTAGTCTTCATCAAAATTAAACTTATATTTCTCAAAGAATCGTACCAACTACCAACTCTTATAGCATCTAGAGCAGAGAGGTAAATGATATTCAATTCTTCTCAAAAGCAATATTAATTGCGTAAATCTAGATCAAGAGAAACCCTCAGAAGACATTCAAATTAAATAACAGAGATGATGGTTATATGAATTATTTTCAAGGAGGGTAGCAAGGGCATAAAGAGCATACGTGTGACCACTCAGAGCATGCAATGATACAGTCAGCTTCCGCATATCAAACAGACCCACAGTAGTGCCTGAAGATGCTATAGGAAAAATCCACTCATTACACGGATGGAAAGACAGATGATTTACCTGAGATCACCAAACAAATAAAAGACAGGAAGCTTGTTCAGTAACATGATGCTTCTATATGAGAGAGATGACAATAGAAAATGATGGGGAGAGGGTTATGGACAACATCATTGAAGCATACTTTAATAAGGAGCAAAACCAGCAGTCTCCAGTTTCTTCAAATGTTCAGTTTGGACATCCTAAGACATTGCAAATAATAGTAATTTTGTAATATATAACCAGTTAGCCTCTAAACCAATCATGAACTAACTCTATCTTACTTATGAACTTAATTGTCTACTTTCAATATTTATAGAATGGCCGGCAGTTGAGAAGCATACAAATCCGGAGAGAAACCACCAATAATACTTGTGAAGAAACAACATATAAACTAAATACCAACAATATAAACTAGTATGAATGGTACGTAGCATCAACGTTAACTGAATGTACATTGAATATTCTCAAGCACATGTGAGATTTGAAAGGGCGTGTGACTAACCAGTTTGAAATCCTAGGAATGTTAATCATATAAATGATATTGTTAAAATTAAGTTGCTTCACCTCTTTCTCATGAATTCGACTGCAGGGTCCTGGGGCTTGATTTGTTCTCAAGTCCCATGAATCATCGATTGACGATCGTCCCCAACAGATCCAAACAGATTCTCGTTCTTAGAATGCCATGATACATCTCCACCATACTTTCATGACGCTGCAAACACGCATTAATTGGCATAGTCAAACCATCATATACCTCATAACCAAAACATGTATACGACTAATTTCAGAATTTCCAACAATTGCCCAGTTATTCGACTACGCATTAAGAAATGGAAAGCGTATAGATTTCTGGAAACTTAGAAGATTAAAGGTCACACTTTGACATGATGAATTGGAGTTAAGTACATTACTGTAGTATCCAATTGCTACATTGATATACAACTTTCTTGATCAACTGCGGTCAGTCCCATTTGAATTGAATTATTGTTGGATAAGTAGAGGAAGAAGCGAAGCGAACGGCTATAGTAGCCAAGTCAGATGACAACCCGCTCGATGATGACTGACAACGACCAACAAGACTTCAAAGTCTTCGAACCTTATCCCCACGTGCCTTATTTCCTTCTTCTCCCACAAAATGCCTTGTCGCCTTGTGGTAACAAATCCATGTGGGTCGGCTCACGTCTAACAGACAGGCGTCTATCGGTGCGTTATCTTTGGTGGTTTGCAGACAAGGCCGGTATATATAACATCACCAAGCTTAACAGTATCGTTGATGATGATATAGCTCGCTGAAATGGAAATACTGGTGAGCGCGAATTGAAAGTATTCTCTCTCCTCTCTATACTAAATCCTATATATTGAGAGTTCTGTTAATTGTGTTCCATGTAACAATACGGGGAATACAGGATCTTGACCCAGAGAAATTGTAGCAGAAAAATAAGAGATATGGACTTCAATCCTATCCAGGTTCAATCAAGTTAATCTAGCCCATATGTAATGCCAGCATCACTGTCCACTCACTGCCATTCTTCCTATATAACCTACCTTCGTGAGTTGAATACTCCATTTCCTAACTAACATCTTTATCAGTATATTTCTGATCATGTCTACGGATATGAGCACGTCAAGCCACCGGCCACAAGGTGAACTTCGCTGCTCCGAGAGGCTTCTGCACCACCTTCAAAGCTGATCTAAAGGAATCACTCATCACTCTTTCCCGACGATCCCTTCTGCACCATAATTAATTAATATCCTTAATTTTGAAACAACGTACGTACTTTGATTATTATCCTTTAGATCAGCTTTGAAGGTGGTGCAGAAGCCTCTCGGAGCAGCGAAGTTCACCTTGTGGCCGGTGGCTTGACGTACTCAAATCCGTAGATATGATCCGGAATATACTGATAAAGATGTTAGTTAGGAAATGGAGTATTCAACTCACCAAGGTAGGTTATATAGGAAGAATGGCAGTGAGTGGACAGTGATGCTGGCATTACATATGGCCTAGATTAACTTGATTGAACCTGGATAGATTAACTTGTTCGTTCCTCTTCATGCAGGTGCCCTCACTGGCGGACGTAGGCAAGATCCAATGAGGACACCTGCACCCAGTGGATTTTTTATTTCTGTTATTTCACAGCCTTTGTATTTCGATACTGCTTTGGAGTTCCAATCATATCATTGCCCCCACTCTACAGCAATAGTGAAGACCTCTGTATACAAAAGTCTGTAGGATCAATTAAAAGAGATGCTTTATGGCTCATATATATTAAACAAAGAAATAGAATCTTTCTTTCTTCATAGATAACAATTAGAGAATTCTTGGGTACCTTGGTGTTTGTCATATCCTCATTTTATTAAATATTTTAGACCATTGGATTAGTAATATATCCAATGGTTTAAAATATTTAACAAATTGCTAACTTGTTTAACCCTTAGCCTTTCTAATTATGCTACTCATTTCCAATAAGCAAAATGTTAACACAAACTACTAATTGAATTGAAAACAATAAAGCCAATTAATATTTGATTATCAATTGACAATTCACAATTATGATTTTTCCTTTTCCAAAAAAAATTAAAAGAACCTTCCATCCTAAGTTCACCGAATTACTATTAGTTAAATAGTCTATATTACTCGTTTCAAAAAAAATAGTCTATATTACTAATTAATTTTATTATTAGTGAATTAATGTTTGTTATTAATGGACAATTACACAATTGAAAATTATGTTTTTTCCTTATTAAAAACAAAACCTTCTAACCTAAGTTTACAAAATTAGTATTAGTTAAGTAGTCTTTATTACCAATTAATTATATCATTAGTAGTTTCCTTAACCAAATATAATTCTTTTTACATGCATTTTATGACAACCACAACAATTAGTGTAAAAATAAATAATATGTGTTTAAAATGTAGTCAAATGAGAACCTACTTTAGGACTTATTTACTCAAAGAGATTCTACTTTACTCTAATGAGAACCTATTACAATTACCACTTTTAGGACTTAATTACTCAAATAAGAACATACTTTACTCCAACGAAGACCTTATTTACTTTAATGAGGATTTTTTTTTTCTAATTACCACATGTGTCCTCAAAGTAGTTACATGAGTCCTCAGAGTGGTAAATATTATATAAAATAGAACATGTATGAGAAATGTTAATGTCCATAGTTTTACCCGTCCTCATTTGTGTAATAAAGTTCTCCATTGCGTAATGAAAGTAATATATTGGTAATGTCCATCGTCGAATTAGTAATTACTCTTAATCGACGTAATTTACCACAAATTCCAACAATTGACGAAAAAACGAAAAGTTTTGTTCTAATTATAGTAATTACTCCACCTAAAACTAATGTACTAATTTATGGGCAATTTAACAAGTATGACAACAAATTTATTGTCAGAGTGGTAAATCTTTATGTTTTTATCATTAATGAAATGATTACTACAATGGCTACACATTTTACTACAATCACAACAATTGATGTAAAAGCGGTAACTTTTGTTCTATTTATTTTTTTTTTAATCAAGCCCACGGGGTAAAATAATATATTCATCACAAGTCATAATAGGTCATTACATACCATGCCGCTGTCATTTAAGGACATAGACAAACAAGAAGGTAGTGGTAGTACCCACAATGGTACGTAGAAATAGACCCACTCATCAGAGACGGAGCCACATAGGGGCCTAGTGGGTCCCGTGCCCCACTGAGATTGATATATATACAACTCAGATTACAAAGATTACTAATTACCAATTTAGCAGAGTGGCCGGACAATATTTGTTGTGAACACCAGGTCCCTGGTTCAACTCTTATAGTATACTCTACTTTTTCTTTTTTTTTTGGGTATATAAAAGGGACAATATACAAATACATACTATAGGCTTCTTCTAGCTCTCTTTTCTATACTTTTCATGTGGTTTTCACACCAATGAAATCTCATCGAAGAAAATTACGTAGTGTTGTAATATATATATATTACATATATAGCTTTTTTTTTTTTTTTTAATGTTTTGCTATGATTAATATTTTTTTTTTTGTGCCCCAGCAAACTAAAATTTCTAGCTCCGCCACTGCCACTCATTATACATTTCAGATCGTAGAAATAGCGGATATCCTCTTTCGGTACTACTCCAGAGACGCTAAAGAGAGACATAGAGTGCACATCGATGCCTAGTTTCCTAATACAAGGAATTATTGTAATTTAGATCAAACTAAAAAACATAGGGTTGGGCCAAAGGCAAAGCCCTAGCCCAAATTAAAGCCCAATGGGCGGCTCAAAAGAAGAAAGCCCAAAACTGCAAGGCTCAACAAGATTTGGAGCAAGGCCCAAAACACCATCAGTCTCACATCCGCCCTCGCTGCACCACTCTCCACCACCAGTCTGCCATATCTGTGCCGCACAGACCAACACCATCTTGCCGGCCCAGCATACGCCGTACAACCCCACTTGGCCAACTTCGCGCGCACCTCTCCAGAAAACACAAGCAACAGCCTGGAGCATCCAGATAGTCACCGCCGCAAAGCTCCTCCGAGCCCCGTCGTCGCTCCCCATCAGAACCCAGCCGCTACCCAGATAGCTTTCCATCCCTACACAACGCAAACAGAACCAGCGATGTTGTCTGGACCTCACCACCTCCACCCATCCAAGCCTCAAGATTCAAAGCCCCTCTCACGACCTCCCTGAGTGAATAGTAATTCCCGTCCGGCAGCGAGGCAAAAAACTCTCCGATCCCAAGCGCCTCCGGACGAGCAAATTCTCAAAAACGGAGACCTAGGGTAATCCCGTTTTTTTGGAGCTCCCCGACGCAATGTGTAAGACACTTTATACTTTTGTCCTATTTATAGTAATTACTCAACCTAAACTAATGTACTAATTTATGGACAATTTAACAAGTGCAACAACAAATTTGTTGTCAAAGTGGTAAATCGTTATATTTTTATCATTAATGGAATAATTACTCAATGACTACATATTTTATCATAACTCGCAACTATTGGTGTAAAAGCGGTAACTTTTGTTCTGATTGTAGTAATTACTTCAAAACTATACCATTTACAAGATTACCAACCATTTTACAATTCCAACAACATTTGTGTTGTGAACATGGTAAAATTAAAATTAGACCAAAAGATATGTAACAACTCAGTATTGTAAGGAGCTTCTCCACTTGATAATCAAGGTTCTAAATTTGATAAAAGTTGTCCAAATATGATATTTACATCTTTGACCACTCAATTACAAGAACCACAATAACTATTGTCATAAGTCATAATTGTAGTTCAACTATGTGTAATTTACTATTTTGACAATACTTGTTACATGATTTTTAACAATGTTACATATCAAGAAAAAGTGTGTTGTTAATATGGTAAATTTTATTTTTAAAAATGACACATGTCGATATTTAATTGGATAACCTGTTGACCAATTCAGTAGGTTTCCACTATATTAATTTACTAAAAGTAAAAAAAAAAAAAAAAAGGGTATGGCATACATCAAGGTACTCAAGACGACCCCGATAATAATTACCTAATCTTTGAAGATTAATTTTCTTCTTTTTCATCGCAGTTGCAAGTTAATTGATTGGCTATATTAAAGATGATTTGATTCATAATTTTTATTTTTTGCTTGAAAATTTTATTTATTTTGCTTTATGAGTGTATGAATATTGGTTTATGGCAAAAAAGTATTCATACGAAATGTTATTGATATATGCACATTCATTGAAAGTTCGTTATGTATTGAATTTTTTTTTTTGGCCCCCTCACCATGTATAATCCTGCGTCCGCCACTGGCTGCGGGTACGTATTAGAACAAAAGGAATGACTACTGTAATCAACTCTTTGGTTAATAATCGTTAATTAACTTAGCAAGAAGTGAAAGATCCCATTATGTTCATGATTCCATAAGCTATCATTTCCTTATTCCCGTCAACTTGTTCATTCCTCTTCATGCCAAAGCTCCTTCCAATGGCTATTGCTTCTTGGGTCGCTATTAGTCAAAATTAAGGATACTAATTAATATAATTATGGTTGAAATTAATCAAAATCTTACAGCCAGGCAATAACGCCAGTAATACACCCAGCCTTCAAACCAGCTGGAAAATATCTCATGTCAAAGGTCAAATACTGAATGGAAAGAGGATTGATTCCTCTAAATACGTTGTCTTTAATTTCATCTACTTGTGAAGTACCATTTTCGAAAACCGCGGTAGAGTTACCACGCAGGAGGAAAAAGGCAATGTCAAATGTAGTGATGGAAATCTTCAAGGCCCTTGTACTCTTGTTTTTAATTGGTTCCTATTAGGGCTGGGCATTTAAGCCCAAAAAACCCGCAAACCCGGACCGGCCTGTCAAAACTCGACTCGTACGGTCCAGGCCCTATTTTTTTTTTCAACAAAATGGTTCAAGCCGGGCCTTGACTTTCAGATAAGGAAAAACCCACCAGGCCCGTTGTAGATAAAAAAGAGACAAGTTTCCTTATATTACTGGTTATAAGACAAGGCCGAACCTTCTTATTGTACAAACAAACTCACGACAATAGAGTCTCCGGCCTCCAAAGGGGCAACCCTAATTAGTCTTCACTCATTTCGTCTTCACTCACTTCAGACTACCAAAGGGGCCGTCTCCCTCTCCTTCAGTCCTCACTCCTCACCGAGTTCACTTCACACACCAGTCAACACGATCAGCTGAACAAACCAATCGGAGACGCGCATACGACCTGATCTGATTCTCCTTCTTGATGTAAATCCCCTGTCAACACTTTCTCGTTTGTCAGCCGAACAAACCGATCGGAGAAACCGAGATCTGATTCTCCTTCAGTCCTCTCCAGATCTGATTCTCCTTCTTTCTCCGCAAATCCCCGAGATGCCGACAAGCGACAGATGCGATTGTTTCGGTCTTGTAGCCTGGTTACCAGCTGCTATTGTTCTAGTTATCAAGGTTTCTCAATCAAGTTATCAAGGTTTCTCTCTCTCTCTCTCTCTCTCTCACCATATGTGATTTGATTTCCTCTGCGTAGTCTTTTGAAAGTATGATTACTAAATGTGACTTTTTGATTCATGGATTTCATACTCGCTGTCGCTGATACTGATTCCTAAATGCGATTTTTGAATTTCCAAAACTGCAGTGCACTTCGATTAACACAGAGTGCTTGTGAAGATCAACCACAGCCCAGACAAAGCTGAGACAGGGCTTCGAACCACAGGCTCCAGCTCGGACAAAGCCTCAAGGAGGAGAAGTTGTTACCATCAGAGAGGGCAAAACCTTCAAGCTTCCAGTCTTCCAATTCTTAATCAAGGTCTCTCTCTCTCTCACTCACTCTCTCTCTCTCTCTCTCTCTCTCTCTCTCTCTCGCGGTTAATCATAGATTCTGTGTATGATATTTGAGTGCAATGGTGCAGATTAATCTAATTTTTCTCCCTGTTTTGGTTGTAAAATGGCCACCGATGGGAATGCTATTGTACCATTGCTGAAAGCTCCAGCTGAACCAAACCCGGGAGCTCCTGAGGCTCCACCTACAGCTCCAACGTCTACTAGTCCTCCTAGACCATCAAAAAGCAAGAGAAAGCGGGCTGTAAAGAAGGCAGTGAAGCCACTAAAGGTCACAGCCAGGTCCAATGTCTGGGCACACTTTGAGAAGTTTGATAGGGCAATTATAGAAGTTGTGGATGGAAAGAAGCAGGAGAGCAAAGTGCAGGTACTGTGAAACTGACCTTGCTGGAGATTCTTCTTTTAGTGGCACTAGCACATTAAGAAGGCACATTGAGATTGTATACAAAAAATACTCGGGTAGGGCTGACATAGAGGGGCAGCAGGTTTTAACTAGTGATGGGATGGCTTCCCGTACTCTAGTGTCTAGAACTTGGACTGAAGATGCATGTACTTTAGCTGCATCTAAAATGATAGTAGTTGATGAACTAACATGTAGTCATATAGAGAAACCTGGGTTTATGCATTTTTGTGAAGTAGTTATCCCCCATTGGACAGTCCCATCTAGACATGCCATTGGAAGAAAGTTTTTAGAATTGTATGATGAAAAAAAAGAGGAGCTGAAAAAGGAATTAAGCAAGCATAGGGTCTGTCTCACTACCGATACATGGACATTGGTACAAAATGTGAACTACATGGTGTTGACCGCCCATTTCATAGATAGTGGGTGGAAAATGCACAAAAGAATTTTGAACTTTTGTGTCATTTCCAATCACCAAGGCACAACCATAGGAAAAATGCTTGAAACGTGTTTAGTTCAATGGAAAATTGATAAAGTGTTGACTGTGACTGTTGATAATGCATCGGCAAATAAGGTTGCCATTGATTATTTGAGGAGAAAGATGGCCAATTGGGTTGTACCCCCTGTTTTGGGAAACAAGCATATGCATGTTAGATGTCTTGCACACATTTTAAACTTGATTGTGAAATCTAGTTTGACTATACTAGATAGAGCAATAGCTAGTATAAGGAAGGCGATAAAATATGTTAGGAGCTCTTCCTCTAGATTAGATGTGTTTAAGTTGTGTGTTGAAAGAGAAGTGCCTAAATGCACCAAGGTGTGTATTCTTGATGTTCCAACAAGGTGGA
Source organism: Rosa chinensis (assembly GCF_002994745.2). Taxonomy (NCBI): domain Eukaryota; kingdom Viridiplantae; phylum Streptophyta; class Magnoliopsida; order Rosales; family Rosaceae; genus Rosa; species Rosa chinensis. Next base: position 4,578,306 of record NC_037089.1, read on the forward strand.
ACTCTACATATTTGATGTTAGAGACTGCAATTCAGTTAAAGAAGGCATTTGATAGATTGGCAGAAGAAGATGTGAAATATACAAGCTACTTTGATGAGGATGAGGAACTATTAGAAGAAGAAGCTGCTCTTGAAGAAGCAATGCGCAGAAAACCAATGAAGAGGGTAGGGCCTCCAAAGGACGAAGATTGGGAGAGGGCTGAGTTGTTTGTGGGGTTTCTGAAAGTTTTCTATTCTGTTACACTCTGGATTAGTGCATCTACTAAGCCTACTGCACATAGAGCATTTCACGATATTGTTGCTGTAAATTCAGAGATTAATGCATTATTTAGGACGCCGGAAATGCAAGATGGAAGTGAAGGTGAGAAACTTATGGTTGAGATGGCTGTGAAGATGGGGACAAAGTTCCGGAAGTATTTTGATAGCATAGATGATGTGAATCAGCTGCTGTTAGTAGCCTTGGTTTTGAACCCTTGATACAAACTTAGGAATCTTGAGCATATTTGTGTGAAATACCTACAATTTGACAATGAAAGTGTGAAAAGAAAATCTGCCAAAGTGAAGGAGTTGTTGGTGTCTTTGACAGATTTGTATGAATCATCGGCTGTTGCTCAAAATGGTCAAAAAAATCGAGGAAGAGAGGTTGTGAACAGTAGCAGTGTCACTACCAGTTCTACATCAAAGAATATGACAGGCAAAATGGCAGAAATGCTTGATGATTGGGAGAGGGAGCTTGAAAACAGCTGTGAAGTTGTCGTGGAGAGTGAGGTAGATAGGTATTTGTTGGATTTGGATCCTTTTGAAAAGCCTCAAAGAGCAGCTGAATTTAGCATCTTACTATGGTGGAAGCTTAATGGCTCCAAGTATCCTAATCTCCAGCTAGTAGCAAAGGATGTTCTTATTATTCAAGTGTCAACCGTTGCTTCCGAATCATGTTTTAGCACTGGGAATAGAGTAATTGATCCGCATAGGAGTTCTCTAACTCCTAAATCTGTTGAAGCATTAATATGCTTGCAGAATTGGATCAAATCAGAAAACGTGCAAAATATTGAGTTTTTTCCAACAATTGAGGAGATGGAGTTCTATGAGCTGTGTGAACATGGTGTGTTTAATGCTTACATGTTTAATAAATCGAATATGCTATTGTTTTCACTTTTTGATGGGGCTTAGTATTAATTTAATGTTTTTGAATGAAATGGCAGACTATGCGAAGGAGAAGGCTGCTTAACAATCAACAAAAAAGGCTGCTTGTAGGGCCAACAAATCAAAGATGGCTGCTGGTATTTGATTAATTGCTTGCTGCATTATTTTTTGCTTGCTTGCTGCATTTTGATGCTTTGCTTTTGCCTTGCTGTGTGTAATGCTAGTTGAGTAAAGTTGCAGCTTGAATGGTTTGTTGTCTAAATCGATTTATGATGCCTGTTTTAGGGACAAGTGTGGAAGCCAATTAATGGATGGCTACATTGCTGGTGAACTGCTGGATTGAAGACTGGAAGAATGGCTACTAAGTTGCTGTATTTGAATTAGGACTTTCTATTTCATTGCTGTACTTGAATTTGGACTTCGTATTTAAATTTGGACACTTTGTATTTCAATTGTAGCTTTAATTGTTCTTGATGAGTACTTGAATTTGGATATTATGTATTATGGATATTCGAATTTGCAGCTTGAACTTTGGATTTTGATAGTGTTTTAATTCAAATCTTCACCAGGTTGATATGAATGAAATTTGGATATATAGCAAAGTAGATATAGAAATGGTAAAATACAGGTTTTTGGGCCCGAAAGTCCGCAATCCCGGCCCGAAATGAAACGGGCCGGTCCCTGTTTGTGTCAAAGCGGGCCGGGTCCTGGCCCAATAAAAAATGGGCTGGTCCCGGGCCCAGTGAAATTATTGTTGGACCCGGCCCATGCCTAGCCCTAGTTCCTATCTTTAGTTACACGGTTACGCCCCTCTTATCGCTCTTTCCGCCATTATCATTTCTGCATTGGACTCATCAATTACCAAGAGGCCATTATGCTCTTCATGGTTGACAAACTCAATTTCATGACTGCCTCTATTGGTGTTGCCTTCATAAGCATGGATATCATGGTTTCATACTCTCTGTACTCTTTAGCATACAATTACATTAATTTAAGGATTAAATACTTGTTACTCCTCAAACTTTTCCCTGAAAAACAGTTTAGTCCATCGCCTTTTAAATTAAACTGGATAGTCCTTATTCTCTCTAATTCTCACACAAAAGGTCCACAACAGGTCTAAAATGACTATTATACCCTCACTTCCTCTCTTTTTTATTTTTATTCTTATTCTCTCTCTCTCTCTCTCTCTCTCTACTGCTCGGTCGGCGAGGTCCTTGGCCACAGAAGGGTCGCTGCCGCCACTCAAATCACTACTCCATCACTCAAATCACTATTCCACTTTCTTCCACCACCGAACCAAAATGTTTCCAGACTATCCACTTTCTTCCCTTGTCAATTTTTGAATTTGAAATCCAATTCGATCGCATTCTTTTCATCGCCACTGCCCCTTCGATTTGATGTTCTTGTTTCCTAAATCGAAGCTCCCATCGCCATTCTGGTTTTGATCATCTGTCTCAGTAGAATGTGTGAGTTGATTGAGACGGTGGTGGCGGGCTGGTCGCCGATCTCACCTAACCGGAAGAGTGAACACAAATTGGTAGCTGTAGATAGATTTATAGCCCTTTTCGAACCCCAATTCTTGATCGAGAAAATTGAATACCCATATGGCAATTTTGACTGAAAAGAAGGCAAAGTTGAATACCCAGATGATGAATTTGACTGAAAGAATGCTGGGATTTTGATCAGCTTGTTGCTTGGAGTACAGAGAGAGAGAAAGCTACGAGAGAGAAACAGAAAAATAAGAAATAAAAAGAGAGAGAAAATTAGAAAAAGAGAGAAAATAATTTTTAAAAAATAGAAAAAAGATGAAGTGAGAGGTATAATAGACATTTTGGACTTATCGTGTGAGAATTAAAGAGAATAAGTACTATCCAGTTTACTTTAAAAGGCGAGGGACTAAACTGTTTTTCAGGGAAAAGTTTGAGGTGTAACAAGTATTTAATCCTACATTTAACTATTTGTATTAGAACTCATAGATAAGTACCTCTTGATTAGTTTGAATTATTAATAATCTTCAGTATTTATTCAAAAAATGAATTTGATTTTTAGTCTTTCATTATATTAGTTGGGACTTGGCCTTGTCCAGTCACTCTGTGGTTAGGCCGGGCACATGTAAGCTTGGAAAATTATCATACTCTAGTTGTTTTGTAGCGCGACATGGAGCAGTATCCTAAAGTAACAAATTAAAGAGTCCAGGGATTCTATCCTAAAAATTTGTTCCCCAATTTACTCTGCAAATGGGAACTATGCCAGAGAGAGGTATATATATACATAAGTGTACACTGTATTCAATTGCATATCAAGATAAAGGGATCTAACTAATTAGTAGCATTTCAAAATGTTAGCGTTTTGATCTTGGATTATAGAAATTTGCATCATTGTTTTACTTTTACATGTATAACTAGCTAAATTTTGGTTATTTAGAAGAAGTGACCCCATTTTGGGATTTTGAATTGAATTTTAGCCCGCACTAGTTAGAGACTATTAAAATGTCCAAAAAAATTGAGGTGAGATAGTAAGTTATTTCGGTTACATGAGCAATTTAATACATACCTATCTAGTCAATATGGATCGAGATCCATGTAGTTATTCTAGCAAAGTCAATCTAATCACCGCCGCAAGTGCACAACCCAAAGATCCCTCAAACTTGTTGGCCACAATGACCAGCCATAAGTAACAATTAACAGTGTTCTAAAACTCAGGCGGGCTGGGTGGCGACTCTCCGACTCAATTAATGCCAAATCGACGGGATTGGGCGGCCAATTAGGCGCCTGGGAAGTGAAGGCTTGACGGAGGATGGAGGCGTCGCGAGTGGCTGGGTCGGGGTCCAAAGGAGGAGGGATTTCTTAGTATTTCCACTCAGCTCGAAGGAGAGGCGCTTGGTGAGGTCCTCAGAGCATGATGATGATGGCGGAGGTGTTGCAGCCGAAGCTTGTGAAGGATTTGGGGAGGTGGATGGCATCGTTATTGGGTGAGGTCTGGAGAGAGTCGCCATTGTTATTGGCTTGTTTGCAGATAATGAAAAACCAAAGACAAGATTTGAGTGGTGGAGAATCTAGAGATAAGGAAAAAAGTCAATAAAGTTCATCTCATATCGAGGCACGTGGGATGAATTGTTAATAACTTAAGTTACTTAACATACATCTAGAAGGTCCAGGGCACGTGGGATGAAGTTGTGCACTAACACTTTTTTTTTTTTTTTGAATAGATGGAGACAATAACACATTCCCCATATATTAAGTCTTTACTTTTTTTTTTTTATATGGTTTTAAGTCTTGAAATATTCTTTATTATGTAAATAAATGCTATAAAAAAAAAGAGTAAAATTTAAAAATACAAAACCGCCTGGGCGCTCCTCCCTAGCCCACCGCCCAATTAGCGCCTAGTGATTTTTCGAACCTTGACAATTGATAACACAACTCATGTTTTCTCTTCCCTGTGTATGCGACCAATTATCTATTTCAAAGGACAAAACACCATGAGAGTATTTACAAGAGTTAGAGACATGGTTTGGCCTTCTACAACGTCTTGAATGAGCCCCTTGAAAAGTTGATGCAAACAAATGGGGTTTTGTTCTAAATTTTCGAGCTTTATACCCTTGTTGAAGGGGCAACTGTTTTCTTTTTTTTAGTCAAAGTAAAATACTTCATTAATAAGCCCAAAGGGAAAAACCCAAGGAGGGAGGCCAGAGCCCCGACAAGATTAACTAGAACAAGAAAATTACATCTCTAACCTAACTCCACATGAATCAGGACACAAGAGGGTAACCCTACAAAATAAAGAGAACATATCCTAACTTGATACCACTGCTGCCACCACCCAAGCAATATTGTACAAGCAAAAGCCGCACAATCATCGACGATGATGTTGCCAGAATAGCCAAATTTAAGGAATAAAATCTGTGGCACCGAAGCCAATAGAACCCCATAAAGCAGCTCCAATCATACCCAAAATACACTATGATACAGAGGGAGAACCAACACCTCAGACTAATCTTCTCATCTCTACCAGAACCCAACGATCCAGGAAGGAAACGTAGCCACCAAAAGGGAACAGAAGCCTGCAAAAAAGAAAAATACAATGGTGAATGGGGGGTGAAACACCCACGCGTGAGCACCCACAGACCGCAAGGTAAGTGAATTTCACTTTAAAGAGGCAACCATGAGAACTTCCATGGAAGTCAGTGGTAGAAGAAAGGGAATTGGTATGGGATATTGGGTGGAAGGAAGTGTGGTGGCTGATCTCAGATCTGAAAAATTTCAGAGATAATTGACAAGAAATTAAAGGAACAAAGTAGAAGGAGGAACAGAGTCCTCTAGATCTGGACATAGCCAGCACAATCACCACAAGAGGGTGTAATATCTGGACAAAGCCAGCAAAATCACCACAGAGGGTGTAAAGGATTATGGTTGGGGATGGAGGCTGATGAGGAGTGGAGTAGATGGAGGTGGGTGTGGATGATGGGTAACATGGGTTTACTGACGGTTGACTCTCAATGGATGGGAATGGTAGAAAACTCTAGAGAGGCTCCTTCCTCTCTCTCTAGGGGGGGCAACTGTTTTCTTGGATAGTTGGATACTAACGTATAAATATTCAATGATGACCTAACTAGACCTAGCAAAGCAGCGTGTCATGTCGTGTTCATGTCGTATTAAGATGATTTTGTATATTTATTGTGGAACACAATAATAAACCGTTAAGCCAACATGTGGAGTATGCTAAAACCACTAAGTTTCATGTTAATTGTAAAAATCCATTAAGACTTTCTAAGAAAATAACTAAAGGATTAAATACTTGTTACTCCTCATACTTTTCCCTAAAAAACAATTTAGTCCCTCGCCTTTCAAATTAAACTGGATAGTCCTTATTCTTCCTAATTCTCACACAACAGGTCCAAAATAGGTCTGAAATGACTATTCTACCCCTAAGATCCTTTTTTTATTTTTTCTCTCTCTCTCTCTCTCTTTCCAATTTTTCTCTCTTTTATTTAAAAATTTTTTTTTTTTGCTTCTCTCTCTCTCTCTCTCTCTCTCTCTCTCTCTCTCTCTCTCTCTCCAATCTCGACAAGCTGCTCCTGAAATCGGCTCCACCCCAACCTCTCCAACTCGACTGGCAACCCGGGATTTCTCTCCCTCTCTCCTGGCCGCACAGTCTCTCTCTCTCTCTCTCTCTCTCTCTCTCTCTCTCAACCTCTCTTCTTCTTCTCTTCCTCTGCCATCATCGAAGACCACCATTTCGGGCCACCATCTCACAGCACCACCATCACCAGTCGGATCCAGACCGAAACCCGAGCCAATCATGACCATACGTCGATCCCGGTCCCCACACGCACACCGCAAGCTCCAGCTCCACTGCTCCTCACCCTTCATCTTCTCCGATGCTCCGATCATCATACCGGAACTCATCACTTCCTTAACTCAATTACAACACCACGGCCGGTGGATCAATCACTCTTCCTCCATCTTTATTCTCCAAAACCTCCCTGAAATACTCACTGAAAACCCTACAATTCTCATCCAAAACCCTCTCGTAGCTGCTCTCCATCTCCTTTAGCCCCGCCGTCTGGTTCCCACTCATCTTCGACAGCGAATTCGATCCCGCCGGAAAAGCCACCAATATGTCGTTGATCGAAACGTCGTCGTTTTAGTAGCTGACATTTGGGGACAGCGACGGCAGAATCTGCGATCGCCGGCGATTGTACTACTGGAGAACCAGGAGGAGGTGGATGAGGAAGAGCTCCTCGAACTGCACCGGAGCCAATTCCGTCTGGGTGAGTGCTGGCTCAGATCGGCAGATCTTGGGGATGCAGACAACGGCATCGATCGAGCGGCGGTGAGGCTGTAGATGAGGGAGAGGAGGATGGCAGAGAGGGATTGGATTGCCTCCGCTTGGGGTAGAGAGAGAGAGAGTATAAAAAAAGGGGAGAAAAATTAACAAAATAGAGAAAAAAAATAAAAATAAAAAGAGAAAATGAGGGGCATAATAGTCATTTCAGATCATTTTGGCCATGTTATATGAGAATTAGAGAGAATAAGGACTATTCAGTTTAATTTAAAAGGCGAGGGACTAAACTGTTTTTCTGGGAAAAGTATGAGGAGTAACGAGTATTTAGTCCATAACTAAATCTTAACTTATAAAATCTTATAAACTTAGAGTAACAAATGAATCACACGTAAATCGATCTTATACAGTTGAGGTACATTTTTCTTGTTGAAAGTAGAGAATTGAGGTTGTTGTCATGAAAATTGAGAAATGAAATACGATGAATTACTTAGATGCATTAGGGTTTTTAATTTACATTAGACTAGAAAACCTCAAATTTACAAGAATACATTTATGTTAATAGTTCTTATCATGTTAACGGATTAACTAAACCAAACCATTAAAATTTGTATTCTTCTCGTTGTGACCTACATGGAACCAAACCTATAAACCTCAAATCAAATCCTAATAATTTCACTCGTGTTCGTGTGTGTCGTGTGCAATTTTGCCAAGTCTAGAACTAACTGGTCTTTATAGATCGAGAACAACAAACTTAACATGGAGTTTCTACTTCTCAGGGGTTACTTGAAGAAAGGACTAAATCCTTTCTCCAGTCAATATTTGAACTTCAATCCCGACTATCTGCCAATTGTTTTGAACAGGGGACTGGTACAAAGCAGTATTGCTTTGGCTGTAAGAACCGCTCATGAACCGTTAATTTTTCTTTGATCTTTTTCCTTGGATTCTGCTACGTACTTTGATGAATTTTAGTAGTTGATACTTGATAGTTTCAACCTTGGATTTGCTCCCATGAAGGAGAAGCTTTTGGTAGGAGCTTTGACATCATTACCACAAATCTGGTCTAATGATATTATTCATTTAGCCACTTTTGCAGTAATTATGGCAGCACCCCACTATTATTTTGAAGACTTATGTTTGTTGACATTAATAGGTCCATGACTCACATATGATTTTTTGTTGGTGTGCTTTGGAAGTCACCATTAGTCTGAGAGTTGGATTTAATTGTTTATAATTCTTTTTTTTCTTTTTTTTTCTCATCACTTTTGTTAAATAACAATATCGTGTAATTAAATACCTTTACAAGAGATTTATGAACCATAGGGAAAGAATTTCTGGGAGCCAGTAATCTGTCTATTGCCCTCTAGTAGACCAACAAAAAAACCCTCCATTTTCGTTGGAATAACAGATTTCTGTACTTCAATGAACAACGCAGTGATCATTGTCCTTCAATCCAAAGTCTACTGGGGGGCAATAATGTAATATCTTTTATGATTAGGACTCCACATTTGGCTTTGAAACAATCCTCATTTTCACTCAATTAACATATTATAATCGGAAAACAACATTCATAATAGAATTTCACAATTATGAACCGAAAACCCTAGATTTCTCAGATTTTGGTAAATGCAAAGTCGTATCCCAAATTTCACAGATATGTAACCAAAATGAAGCTTCTAACAAGTTTAAAACGAAGATTTCTGTAATAGATTCCTCAATAAACATGAAAATCTAGAAAACAGATATGGAAAATCTGGAAAACCTGTTTCGATATCTTCAAAGCCGAAAAAGGGAAAACTGTTGCCGGAGCTTGAAGAGTCGTCGCCGTAGAACTGTGAGAATCGAGGTGTGAGAGAGTGAGGGAGAGAGAGTGACCAAAAGAGCGAGGGAGGTAGAGAGAGAGAGAATCGGGTATGGAGGGAGGAAGAGTTTTGAATCGGGTTGACCTTTGATAGAGACTGGTAACTGACGAGTCGTGCGGTTTTAATGTAGTGGCACTACCGTAATATCATTTTTTCCTAATCCTATATGAGTCATGACATTATTGAATTGGGTAAGTGGGCACAAACAGTTGAAGGTGGAGTGATTGGGGAAATATTGGGCTAAAAATGGGTAACTGGTCACACCCCCTTACAAAATTGCATCTTCTTCTTACCACTAGTTAGCGGGATCTTCCCGCATTTTCTACATGTTTTGTTCTCCTCGATCAAATTGACTCGATCATTTGGAAGAGATAGATTTTTTTTTTGTTTTGGTCTGAATTTGGAAGAGATGGATTGAATAACCCAAAATCGCCTCTTTAATTTGTTCACGAGTCAAAAGGTACGTACAATCTTATTTACTACTTTCATATTGTTGTCTGCATCGATGGGCATATGATCAACATTGAAGGATTCAATATTCTGAAAATTTCTTCCCAATTACATGGTAGTTAAAAGATAGGAAGTGCCAACTTCAAGTTGCATAAATAAAGAATAGTACTTGATCAATTATCTCCCCCTAATTGAATATACCATTCCCTCTCTTAATCTTATCTTCATTTACTGATTTTAGTTGGATTTTTTTTTTTAGTTAAAACAGATAAAATCTGGATAAACCTGAATAGGTGTAGCACTGAATACCTTGTTGGTATGTATAGTTTTATTCAACACTCATTGAGCATTGCCAGAAGAGAAATGCATATGTTTTGTGAAGGAATTGCGATCAAGTTCATTTTATTTCTACTTGAGATCAACATAGCAAGGTTTTATTTTGGTATGGATGCTCTGTAATTGATGTGTAAGCTGTATACTTGGGTTGCTAAATATCTATTACTTTCTTGCAATACTTTTAGTTTTTCATTTAGATGTGTAAATGTCCTATTATTGGTTACTAGAATATATTAACTATCCTACCATGATATTGCAAGATATGCTTAACTAGAATAGTTAAATAGTAGCAAATATAATGTAAAAATAAAAAACACAAAGTAAGTCAAGGAACGCGCTCCACGCGCCTAAACCCTAGAAAGCTTTGTCTCTGTTCTTGCTGGTTCTCGTCCGGCTATGCCGCAGCATGGGCGCAGGCCTCTGGCCTCGCCGGCGTGCGTCGAGTAGGGCCTGACGGGATGTTGGAGTTGGCGGTTGGTCTGGCAATGACGGGATGTTGGTGTTGGCGGTTGGTCTGGCAATGACGGGATGTTGGTGTCGGCGGTTGGTCTGGCAATCGAAATCTGGGGTTGAGAGGTTTGCGCTTGCCTGGGCTTTAGTTGAAAATGACGGAGGCACAGAAGGAGGGTTCGTGGCTGAAGGAAGTGACCGGGTGGGTGGCCGGCATTTGCATCAGATCTGAAGCGTGGGTCAGTGGGTGGATCCGATCCGATCGTGTGGCAGTTGGCATCGGTGAGAGGTGTGGTGCTGGGTTTCTGCCGGAGATGGTAGTTTCTTGTATCAGAATCTCGCGGTTTGGGGTTGTGGTCGTGGAAGGGACGATCTGCCTGATCTTTACCGGAGATGGAGGGTCGATTGCAGGCAAGGTCGGAAAGAGGAGGCGGCGCGCCGATCGAGGAGACGCGACGGTGGTGGATGAGCTGACTGTGCCCAAGTCGTATTGGGCTGGGATCAAGGTTTGGGCCCTCTAGGCCGTAGTCCAATGGTGGGCCTATTCTAGGCCTGGTGTGGTTTGGGCCTGGGGTTTTACTCTAGGTCCAAGTTTGTCACTTTTAGCTGGTTTTTTTAATTTATGTTTTACCTTTACTTGTTTTAGTTGGTTAGTGTTGTCTCGCCTTTAGCGTGAAATAAGTCCCTACATGTATTTTGTAGGGTTAGTTGGGCTTAATGCCTGTGTGTGCACTCTAAGTGTCTTGTCTGGCTTAGCGAGGCTACGATCCCTAGTTAAATGGTCGCAACCTCCTAGTGGCAGGATGAAACTGAGTGTCGTCAGATTTGTTTTCCGGCGGCAACATAGTGGGAAAGTTGTGTTTTTGGTAATTATGCTTCGTTGTAGTCGAGTTATGTGATGCCCCGGAAATTCATAATTATTTTCCGAGGATTTTCCGGAATTAATTTTATAACTATTGGACGGTTTCGTGGCTCGTGGATGGAGCGGAAGTATTTCGGGCGAATAATTAATTGAAGAATATGGTTTTAGGGGGGTTGCCAAAGGTTGACTTTTTATTCGTTGGGATTCTCCGAAAACTTCCTTCACGAAAGTTGTAGTGCGCGTCGATACGAGTTCGTGGACATGTGGAACGCGAGAATCGGAGTTCGTATGAGAAAGTTATGGCCATTGGAAGGAATTTCCATTTTTGTATAAATAGAAGTTTCCCAAGTTGGAAACTTACTATTTTCATTATTTCCGTTTCCGGAAATCCTTTCTCTCTCTCTTCTCTCTCGTTCGCACCCTCAGAATCGAAGAAACCCGCCTGACCCGACCCGAACCCGGCCGATCCGACCCGGCTTTTCCGGCCAACTGCGGCGGTCTCCGGCCGTGAAACTTGGCCAGCAGGGTCGTCTCCTCCGTCTGGTCGTCCCTCTGGTGTTCTCTTACGGCGATTCTCCGTCTCGGTGGCAGTTCAAGGCGGTGCAGCCTTGTGTTTTCGGACCCGGCCGGAAAACACAACTCCGGCGACCTCATGACTTCAGGCTTCTTGGGTTGAGTTCAGAACAAGCTCGCTGATCGATCCTTGGTGTTTGTTTCAACCGGCTTACGTGAAAATTCGATCAACTCAGTTGGGATTACTGTTCACGGCTTGTGAGGTAGTTTTCGATCCCTTAAGCTTGTTTTCTGACTTCGAGCTAGTTATGAGAATTCACAAGCATGCTTAGATGAAGCTTTTTGATGTTGGGAGTTTTGTGAAATAATGAGTTTTTGGCCGGCGGCGGTGCACCACCGTCTGTGGCGGTGTTCCGGCGGTGTTCCGGCCACTTAAGGAACTGTTTTTGGTATTATATATGTTCTACTCGTTGATACGAGCGTTTCGATATATAATATGCAAATTTTGGAGTTCGTATGGAATTGTTAGGATTTTTACCGTTTCATATCGGTGAATTTATTCGATCCGTGAGGATTTGAGCGTCCGATCGACTTGTGGTTTGGTCACATCGATCGTGGGCGTATTCCGGAGACTTTGGGAGGTCTCGGATGTGGTTTTGCCTCGATTGGCGCCACTTTGGGGATTTTAGTTCAAAACAAGGGTTTCGGACTTAAATCGTTTGTGAATTGTTACTGATTTGAGATCATTGGTGAATAGGTGCTTCTAAAAGGTGAATTGGACGAGTTGTTGGTGATAGTGTTAGTTCGGTTCTGTATTGAAGACGCAGCGGGATCCTGAGGTGAGTAATCTCACGAAGTTCATTTCACGAACGGGAATACCCTTATTATTTTGAGAGTTATTTAGTTAACTGCAAACTATAGATGGTATTAGTGGCACTTTTGAGTAGATGATTACGTGTGTATATATGTATATTATGGGATGTATATATATACATACGTATTCATGTATTAGTAGATATATGTTTACGTGAAATATATATGTTTTGGGTGGTTTGTGGATTTATGAAAACAATATGCATGAAATGATGCTTTTTATTGTTTTGGGGTGTGGCTTTTGGAAAACAAATGATTTGTGGAAATGATTGATTTCGATTTGTTTTGAAAAGCGTTGAGATTTGAGAAAAGTGTTGAGATTTGGGTATGAAAACAATGGGCATGAATTGATGCTTTTTATTGTTTTGTGTTATGGCTTTTTCGGAAAACAATGATTATGGAAATGTTGATTTCGATTGTTTTCAAAAGCGTTGCGATTTGTGTAACATTTTGGGTCAGATGCGACTCCTTTAATGTTTTGCTCCAAGGGACATTGCGGCCCGAGGATCGAAGGTCTAAGACCTTGGGCAGAATCTCAGGTGACCACGTCTTTGGCCGGACGAGTGGTTACGTTTTTCAGTTAGAGCTCTAATCTGTCTGCCATATAGGTAATTCATGGGATAACGGGAATTGGTTATTTACAACTCATGACATTACGTATTTTTAGGGAACAAGGTGTGAGTTGCTTCCTTATTAATGGTTTTTAAGGGGACAAGGTGCAAGTTGATTTCCTTATTAACGATTTGATAGAAATCAAGGTGTGAGTTGCTTTCTATGGTACGCTTATGGTACAACTGATAGAATTCAAGGTGTGAGTTGTTTTCTATGTTTTATTGATAGAAATCAAGGTGTGAGTTGTTTTCTATGTTTTAACTGATAGAATTCAAGGTGTGAGTTGTTTTCTATGTTTTATTGATAGAAATCAAGGTGTGAGTTGTTTTCTATGTTTTAACTGATAGAATTCAAGGTGTGAGTTGTTTTCTATGTTTTATTGATAGAAATCAAGTGTGAGTTGTTTTCTATGTTTCGTTTTAAAAGGAAACAAGGTGTGAGTTGCTTTCTTTTATTTCGATTTGAAAGGAAATTAAAGTGTGAGTTATTCTCCTTTATTTCGTGTTTTAAGGAATCAAAGCGTGAGTTGTTTTCCTTATTTTGGCGTGAGTTGTGTGTGGTTTGAGTTACTCATACGGGCTTGCAAAAGCTTACCGGGTTTGTTGTGTGGCAACCCGGTACACTATTCAAACGGTGTAGGGGTTAATCCTGCAGGTTAGGATAATCGGGGCTGAAGCGGAGGTAGCGCCTTTGCGGCTTTACGGTAGGATGCCATTTTGTAACTTTACCGTTGATTAAGGACTTCCGTTGTATAGTTACTCTGAGCTGCATTTACGTTTTATTTTGTTGTTGACAATCTATTTCGTAAGCTTTGTAATATATAACTCTATGGAGCGAGTTTATATTAACTTTGAGGGTTCAGGGCATCAATATCTGTGTAAGTTAAAGGGAAAAAGATTCCAGGTATTTTGTATTGATGACTGGACGTTCACGCATATATAATTATGGGGTTATATATTTCGATTTTCATGTGCGTAAAATCAGGGGCGTGACAAGTTATCTTTCCGGTATGTCACCGCTCGTTGTAGTCAAAGCAAATAGAGTAGCTAGTTGTGCACGCTTTGCTAATTGGTGCTTGTTAGAATACATGTATTTTGTAGAGTCTTCTGATATTATTTCAGGACGTGCTCTATATGTTTATTGTATTCAGGAGTTTAGGCTCAATGTCCCCCCCCCCCCCCCCAATTGTATTCGGCAGTTTCATTAATCCAGGCTAGAGGGTAGCCGCACCAAGCTCTCATTTAAAAAAAAAAAAAAATAGTAGCAAATATAATTTAGGATTTCAAAATAAAGGAATAATGAATTAAATGAAAATATAATTTACATAAATATCCTATAATTCAAATAAATTAGACTTTCTAAATTTACTTCAATGGTGAGTTGATAAAGATAAAAATTAATTTCAAACTCATCATTTTTAATTATGGTGATATGTTATAGTTGAATATTTAACTACAGTGGTGTTCACCTGGTTAGTTGCTGACCAAAGAATTTATGCTCAACAATCCTTAGATTTACATCTAATGGTGGAAAACAAAACAGCTCAACTTAATAATAATTCTATCTGCCCTTGGATCTACATCTAAGGGTGGTTGAACATTATTTTCTTGGTCAATAACTGACCAGGTGAACATTTTCGTATTTCACCATTGGTGGAGAGACGTACATAACACAACTTTGGTGTGTTGAAGCAAATCACAAATGAAATAACAGTACCAACAATCTGATGCACCAAAAAAGTTATGGTAAGCCCATGGGTAATTGTCACGCTAGCTATACCAACCAATACAACAATAGTAGTTGGGCTGTTGCTATTGCTTTTACTCACCATTAATTGGTGTCCAATACCCAACTCAAACCATTGTAAATGGTGTTTGAAGCCCTGATATGTGGTAGTGCTTAATGGAAAATGAACAAGTTGATGGAAAGAAGGAAATTGTAGCTTTCGGCCTCATGGACAATTGTCTGTCGGATCTTTCATGTCATGCTACTTGACAAAAAAATCGTTCCATCTCCGATTATTGATCCTCTAATTATCTATAATCTAAAGTGCGTGGACTGTTCACTGGCGCGTCACTGTTCATTCGAGCCCCAATTGAATGACGCTTTTGCCCTTCCATTTTCTTTTAATCACCGACTGCCATGCTTCCATAATCTTCCATACGTTTCTTCTATGGTGCATTTGCTCAGTTACGGGTGCTCATATTTTGAGAGCCATCTCAAAAAGAAATACTGGAAATGCGACGACTATCGACAAAGACCCGAAACTGAGCAAAAGCGTCATTCAATTGGGGCTCGAATGAACAGTGACGCCCCAGTGAACAGTCCACGCGCTTTAGATTATAGATAATATTGGGTTCTTGGAATCGGAGGAAGAGGAGAAAAGGGTTGTTATTGGAGGTGTGTTTTTGGTTGATGCGTAAGCTTCTGTGGTTTTGTATCGGTGGTTTTCGTTGTGGTTGGGGTTCAATTTATTTGGTTTTTTATGTTTGTGGTGATTTAGGTCTGAGATTTTTGTCTTTTGATTGTTGAATGTTTGAAAAGATGGGTTGGTCCTGAAGTCTTGGATTTGTTTCTTCTCCATCTGCATGAAAACTCTGAATCGAACTGAGGGGCTTCAGTCGAAGAGAGATAAAGCCCACTGCACATATAGTAGTTTAATTATCGTTTACAATCAGCAATCTTTCCAGCAATGATCTGAAACCTGTTCAAATCAAATTAAAACAAGGGAGGAGAATAGGGAATGAAAGGACTCAAGCCAATAAAAAGAATAAAGAAAAATACATGAAACATCTTCGCAGGATTTTTGCTTGCTTATTTTATTTGTCTGTCCTTGATTAAGATTTCACTTCGGGTAAACAAACCATCTTATAGATCCAGCCATCTAAATCAAGTGGCTTTGAATGATCCCACCTTTTTGCTTGCTAATGCTTTCTGTTGCTAAATTGGGAGACAATGATTTAGTTTATTTGGCCATTGTTGTATTTGAATGAGAGAATTTGTTTTGGTTATGATGGTTTATATGGTTGTGATGGATGATTTATTTGGTTTTGTTCAGCATATAATAGGAACAGTGTGCAATCAAAATTTGGAAGTGTTTTGAACTCAGGTATGTAAAGAGTTGTGCTTAGTGTTTCTGGATCAGTTTATTTATAGAATTGTCAGTATTGATGTTCATGTTGATAAGGTTGGTTTTATTATTTTATACTTGATTGTGAATAGGTTATTTTAGTAATATGGTGTCTTTATGATCAAGCTGATTGGTAAATTATCATGAGTGAGCATGATGGTCTAAAATTTTAATTGGATTATCGAGTTTTCTAACATTTCTAATGATATATGTCGGTTCAAATTAACTCTATCGATTTCTTCAGTGCAATTTATTGGGAACTAAGCTGTGATTATTTTGAGTTCACAACAACAGATCTTTGTATTTCATTTTATTAGGAGCAAAACAGTTCAGTTTGAATTTTAAATTCCTTTTGTGGTTCCCCAGTTTCAGATTTCATGTACTTTACAAGCTTGATAATTGATACCTGAAGTCACCAACTGATGTGTATGAGAAATTATGCTGATTTTGAAATCAATTAGACACCTTACAAATAGTGAGTAATGTTCAATCACAATTAAGATGCAAGGATAAAGTGCTATTGTGAATTCTGGCAAGGATCAATTAGACTTTAGCTTGAAGCTGATAGACTTTTGGTATAGTATGTAAGCGTTGCTTTGGTGTATGAATTTGGATTGCCATGATGAATAGAAGCTTGATGCCATTGAAATAGAACATATGATATGTATTGAATGGATCCATTAGGCTAATTGTGTATAGGATTTGGATTTATCCTTACACGTATTATTCTGATCCCGATTTTTATTTCATCTGGAAGAACATTCTTCTTCTAGACTGTGAAAGGAAGCGTATTACGTACTCTAATAATTGGCCAACAAATGCTACAAAGCTAGCTTGAAAAATCTATGTTGATTAAGACCAAAGACAAATGCATGGATAAAAGTTATGCAACAATGATATCATTGAAGTACATACAGTGCTCCGATTTTTTCTTTTTCGTTTTCTTTTATTGATATGCTACAAAAAGTCATGTTATATCACTAGAATTGCAGTCTTCATAATTTACTATTGTATCTTTTGCTGCGGAGGTTATGATGTTCAAGTGCAACGTTTTATATAAGTTTGTCCAAGACCTTTACTTCTTTGTGACTGGAGGTGATGGTGAAAATGAACTCATTTAGCCACTGTACTTCAGGGATTCTTTGATGCAGATGCCCTTTTCTTGAGGTAGACAATTGGTAATTCTACTATTTAATGATACATATGAAACTGTAGTTCTTAATCATATGTATTTATTTCCCATCCTTACCTGTTCACTGTATTGTTCAAACTTGGTTTTTATTTTATTCTTTCTTCATTTTTTTTTTTCATACAATTTGTTGAAGCTTCATTTATTCATTATCTATCTACTTAATTTTCCTCACTAACAAAATAAATGTGTTTGGTTCAAGGTCTCCTCACTGAGTTGGCTTACAATAAGATACTCTACAATCTGGATTTCAGAAATAATGCAATCACACAGTGGTCACATCTGAAGGTTAGATGCAGAAAATTGAAACTTTTCTTTGTATAATTTTGTTTCTTTATTTCATTTTACTATGGTTCTCTTTTATGTTCCAATGTTTCATTTATTGATCGATCTGAAGAACCTCAATCTGCATGCTCAAAAGCTTAAAACAGCAAAACAGGTATTGGCCAGTATCTTGCCTTTTCTCCTTTGTATAAAGAATTTGAAACAGAGTATGCACATGCTATTCTGCTTAGAATCATCAATTATGCTATAACCTGCAAGATGGCAAAGTTCAAATAAATTAAGCGTGCATTGAAATACTCAAACAGGGTTCCATATATTACTTCATGTCCATTTCGACTTATTTATTTATGAAGTATGAAATGGTTTAAGGACAATTTCTGTGTAGATCATAATATATATTATATCAATCCTCTAATGTCAGCTTTCAGCATATAAAATGGTCTTGATACTCCTACTTTAAATGACAGCGCATTCTTTTGCAATTGATGAAGCCGAATCCTAGATAAAGGCAAATGATATTCATTAAGAAAAGGCTCCAATTGCAGGTACATAATTTTTATGCTCAGGTATATTTGACGAATAATATATATACATGTGTTTTATCATATCAGTGTGTTAATATCTCTCAGGTTTCAATTCTCCGACTATGATCTGGATTTCAGTTGGTTTCAACTACGAGTGGTACACTGAAAAACTTCTTTTGACTGCCAAAAAGGTTGGACATGGATACTACATCAAAAGAAATTTTACCAATTCTCAAGACACTACTAATACCCTAACCAGGTTATTTTGGCGGCTGTAAGAAAACTGGATCTGCAGACTTGCTTTTTTCAACTTGAGGCGCCAATAACTTTGATGCTCTAAGCAGAATTCCAGAAGGCAAGTAGGTTTCAATTACTATTTCTATTTATTGGCCTTGATTTCATAATGATTCAAAATTGAATAACTTATTCAATGCAGGACATATTATTAGATGGCACTACAATTGCAGTTGGGCAACTCTTTGAATTCGAAGCAAGAAAACCGTAAGTCCCTCAATAAAGTAGCATGATATCTGATTAGAAGTCAGAACATTCAAATGTGCTCAGGTTACACACTAAAATAAAGTATTAAGCAATTTAATTGATTCAAAATCTATGCCGCTTGCATGTCCAGAGAAACATAAAGGTGTCACAAAACTGGCAGACTATTGTCTTCATGAATTGATACTACCATTTATGAAAACAACAATATAAAAAAAAAAAAATCTATCAATATAAGGGTGGTATATGCTACATATATTTTTCCATTACCTATATCACAAACAAGAATCAACTACATTAATATATGTGTACATACATGTGCATTTGCAAGCATAATTAGCTATAATGAGCCACGCTCATGGTACCGCCAGGGGTACCAACGCCCACCTCATGAGTGACTGGCGTAAAGACAGATAGCCAGGTTACCGCCTGAGCCCCGGATCAACCCCAAAGTACCGCCGACGCGCCGCCACGCGCCGTGTCAAGGTAGCATCAGAAGCTACTGAAACTGGGAACTGAAGCACATCAGTCCCACATCGAAAACAAGGAGAAGATCATCCTCTTCCTCACCTATAAAAGGTCCTCTCCTCTCTCCTTATTTATTACGCATTCAATACTTACCTACTGTTACTTTGTCAACATAAATACACTGACTAATTTAGGCATCGGAGAGTCGAAGACCGCCCAGCGCGGTCTCCCTCTGACGCCCATTGTATTTTACTTGACAGGTAACGGGAACCACCAACAACAGAGGTATCGATCCGCCCTCCGGATCAGCGTTAACTAAAGTCCAGCTACCGCTAGACTTTTAAACATTAACATTGGCGCCGTCTGTGGGAGGATTCTAGTCCTAAAAATTTGGTCCCCATTTAACTCTGCAAATGGGAACTATGTGAGAGAGAGGTATATATATATACATAAGCGTACACCATATTCAGGACATCAAAGATAAAGGGATCTAAATAATTAGTAGCATTTCAAAATGTTAGCGTATGTTTAATACGAACATATATGTATGTCTTAAGATATGTGTTTATGTGCTTATGATATGATCTTGGATTGTAGAAATTTGCATCATTGTTTTACACCTATACCTAGCTAGAAGAAGTACTATTGCATTCAAATTTTCATTCTTGGTCTTCATCAAAATTGAGACGAAGTTATATTTCTCAAAGAATCATTCTTATGCACGTACCAAATCTTCAAGAGTATTGCATTCAAATTAATTTCCATTCTTTGTCCTCATCAAAATTGGACTTTTTTTTTATGCCAAAATATAGCAAGGCGCATACAATTAGAGCATCTTTAGCAGACTCTCTATTTTGGCTCCTTAGCTAATTTGGAGAGCATGTTTAGCTTTTTATCTATTTTAGCAGCTGCATCAGACTTCTAAGTGGCTCTCTATTATAATTTTTAGCTATCTCGCTCCTAAATATAGAGAGCGGGATGAGACTCTCTATAATTTAAAACATTCCTTTTAAGTTATTTTATGTAATTTATAAATACATTTAAACTATTTAATCTTCATTTAAAAAATAATATAAATTCAAAACTAGCTAAAATAGAGAGCATTGATGCAGACGTAATTCTAAAGTGGCTAGCGAAAATAACTTTTTAGTTACTTTAGCTAAAATTTGACTCAAAAATGGCTAGCATTGCTAAAGAGACAAATTCTAAAGTAACTTGACTCATCTCCTATTGAGACCACTAAAAGTATCATAATTCTATACTTTTAGAATTATAACTCTTTAGCTATTTTAGCTAAAATTTGTCTCAATTCACAGCCCCAAAAACTATTAACATTCTCCTAAATTGAAAAAAGAACTTGAGGAAAATCGCCATTGCAAAGACAACTTCTTAGCTGGCACGACTTCTGATAACACCAAGATCCTCTCAGTTGGGTCAGTGGCCTGCAGCTCTATTTGGATACCATGCATTAATTCTCTCTTGTCCGTGGAGCCTGCATAAATCGTCTTGTTGCTCACCTTTGATGTATCAAGGGACCTATATATATATATGATTAAGAACATAAGCAAAAATTGAAAAGAGATATGTGACACTTTGAAAGTCGGATGGTTATAGCTTGTAGAATTACCATGCAATGAAGAAAATCCTGCTTTCTGACAGTCTTCAGCGGTCACAAAGTCAAAATCATAGACAGCATATCTGCATATATGGGGTATAATTCACTCCCACTGTTTAGCCTCATACACAGAAATCAAAAACAAAATTCATATGTTGTTCAAGTAAAACCCTAATTTGTGTTTAGCCCAAACTCTAGGTTACTTGACCTAGAGGTAATAGGGTTTAATTAGAAGATTCTAGAGATTATCTTTCCTTGTATGATTCAGACTCTATGTATTGTAATCCTTTATATAAAGAGTCCCCTATTATCAATGAGAATACATAGCAAATTCCTCTCAATTTCAGTTTCTCTATAACACGTTATCAGCACGAAACCCTAACCTTGAAACCCTAAATTCGTAGCCTTCAAATTCCAGATACCACCGCCGCCCACCTTGAAGATCCAAATTCCAGGAAGCCAGAACCGGCGGTGCCACCTTCAAAACCGGTAGGAAAATACTAGAACCGACCCCGGAAATACCGAAATCCTCTCTGCCCAGTTCGAAGACATCCTCACCACCTCCTGCCGCCATACTCCACCACCTGCAGCGTCTCCATCCCAGACACCCGGAATAGGAAATTTGACCACCGGAACCGACCAAAAAGTCCCTGAACCGCTCACCAGAAGTCCACTTGCCCTGAACCGCCGCCTCACCTTCAGCCTGTAGATTTTCTCTATGTCCTGTCCCTGTAAGCCTAACCCAGAAGCTTAGCGAAGCCCAGAAGCCCAGCAACGCGGTCCACTGACGTCAGCGTCCATACAGGCACACAGTCAGCGTCCAGTCAGCCTGCCACGTCAACAACCAGTGCCACATCAGCAGGTCGGTCAATTCCAGTCAACACCGCCGGACAACCTTTTTCTGGCGACTTCCGGCCACTTTTCAGCGACATTTTTCCGGTCAAGATTTCAGGCAATTTTTCAAGGTAAACTTTTCTAAAAGTTCCCCTTTTTTTGAAGTTTTTATTACTTTTCTCTTCTTTTTCTCGGGGACTTCCAACATCTCTTCTTCTACCCCCCTTTCTTCTTCATATGGGAGACCAATAGCTGAACTGTGGGGGTTTGTGCTCAGTCCAAGCTTGGAGCTTGTAGAGTCCTCCAAACTTAAAGTTTGTTGAGAAGAAAAATGATCGACCACATACATCATTGTTTCGATCTAATCCAAAACCCCTCTTGGAATCGGGTTTTTCTTGGAAGCGACTACGCTTAGAAAATCCCTAATTTCTTGGAAGCGACTACGCTCAGAAATTTTATAGTTTTTCTTGGTAGCCTTCTTTGCTCCGAAACTAGCCCTATTTTCTTGTTGTTTTTCAAGATGAGTAACCTGAACAAGTTGAGCTTCACTCCACTAGAGACAACAGGCGCAGGATACCACAAGTGGGTCCATGATGTGCGCCAGCATCTTAAGGCTGATGGGATCCTGAGTACAATCTAAGTGCCAAGTCAGGACGTGCTTACTCCTCAACAAGCTGCTGCTTTTGAAGCAAATAGAGCTAAGAGAGAGGCGAATGAAGCTAAAACCATCATTCTCATGACAAGGCACATGAATGACACGCTCTAGAATGAGTACTTTAATGAGGAAGACCCAAGAAAATTATGGGTAGAACTCGAGTACGTTTGGCAACGTCCATGATTCCCTGCTTCCAGACTTAGAAGTGAGATGGCATAGCCTCTGCTTATGTGATTTCAAGTCTGTACTTGACTACAATTTAGAAGCACTTTGTATCAAGTCTATGATGGAATTCTGTGGACAGAAAATCACTGATATGATATTGATCAAGAAGACTCTCTCCACCTTCCCCTTCTCTGCATTGATGATAGCCAAAAACTATCAGATTGATGTCAATGCTAGACGCATCACAAGATTTCATGAGCTAATTAGTACCGTGAATGTAGCTGAAAAACACGACAACATACTTGTGAAGAACTATAACTCTAGACCCGTGGGAGGACGCAAGGAGCGAAACCTTAAGAATAGGGATAACTCTGGACGTTCTGGTCCATATTCTCGCCCCAAAAAGGAAGGAAACCGCCAAGATAGGCTTACACGAAACCGAGGAGGGAAACTTGTGAAAAGAGTGAGAGGCCAAGCCTCCGGTTATGGTGGTAACGCCACCAAAGGCAATAACCGTCCTCAAAGTGCTCCTAGAGCGCCTCGATCAAGGGAACCTGACCATAATGATGCTTGTCTCAGATGTGGACTACCAGGACATTGGGCAAGGGCGTGTAAAGCATCCCAGAATGTTGCAAACGCATACAAGATGTATCGTGAAGCAAGGGAGGAAAATTACATGGAACAAGAAGATCAAGATAGTGATCTTGATCTAAGGGTGGAAGACTACAAGGATCAAGACCCAGAAACTGGCGATTTTGATTAAGTCTTTTTATTTTCTAAGAAATATAGGCAATTGCCATATTATTTTTGTAGTAGATGTCAATGGTATTAGTCCTTCTTCAAAGTAGGCGTACTCAGTGTAAGTGTGATGTCTAGGAAGGTTTTGAGATAAGTAGTACTTAAGTGAGCTTTGCTCCACTGACATCTCTCTACTCACATGGTCACATTTTCATTGGAATTACCGAAATGAGTTAGACGACTACCATTGTTTTGCATTAGCTAGTTTATTGGATTAGATTTTCTCTGGTTAAAGAAACGATGATGTAATTCCGTTTGGCTTATTAATAAAAGTTGACTTCTTTTCTTTATGGCTCCTTTTTAATTATGAGCTTTTCTTTTAGGAATAGATGAACTACAATGTCTTGCAGATAGTGCAACTACGCATACCATTCTACGACATAGGCAATTATTCCTACGACATAGGCAATTATTCTTAGAAATGTTGCATACATATTCCTCTGTGACTACGATGGCTGGGCCATCAAGTTTAGTTCAAGGACATGGAATGACCAAATTCCTATTGCCAAATGGCACCTTGATTAAAGTCACTGAAGCTCTCTACGATCCTAAGGCAAATCGAACCTTATTGAGCTTTAAAGATATAAGAGCCAACAGATTCCATGCGGAAACGCATAATGAGAATGAAAAATAGTTCCTTTGCATTACCTCTAATGATTGAGGATGGAAGCACATCTTAGAGAAGCTTATGTGTCAATCTAGTGGACTTTATGTCACTACAATTCAATCAATTGAATCCAATAATGTTATAAGAGAAGATCCCTTGGATTCTGACACATATTGGCTTTGGCATGACCGACTAGGACACCCTGGTCATGATATGATGCTCCGTATACTAAAGACTTCACACGGACATCCATTCTTCAGAGTGAGAAGAAGCAAGAATGGAAAATGTATTCCTAGACTTAGCAAGACCGCAACAATTGCAACATCTGGTGCTGCAGCCGTCTTGGGGAGCCATAGGGCCTCCCAAGTCCCATGTGATGACGCCATCAATGGCACTAACCATGAGCATGACGCCATACATACTAATTCTCATGGCTCCAACGCCATGATGGGAGATGTAGTCACACATTTTGCTTCTAATAGCGCTACAAACGCTTAGGCCCAACCAAAATCCTCATTGGTTGCTTCTAAGGCCCCTCGCTCATTTTGCAAAGCTTGTTCTTTTCGGAAATTAGGACCGAGACTGTCCAACGCAAAGGACCCCAAAATACTTATTCCTTTCTTACAAAGAATCCAAGGGGATATCTGTGGACCAATTCAACCACCATGCGGACCTTTTAAATACTTTATAGTATTGGCTGATGCGTCGACACACTAGTCACATGTCGCGCTGTTGTCCACTTGAAATGTTGCTTATGCTAAACTCCTCGCCCAAATTATCCGTCTACGGGCTCACTGCCCTGATCATCCTATTAAGTCGATTCGACTTGATAATGCTAGGGAGTTTACATCAAAAACGTTCGATGACTATTGCATGTCATTGGGGATTGATGTAAAGCATCCAATTCCCCATGTTCATATCCAAAATGGTCTCGTAGAAGCTGCTATCAAACGACTACATATGATAGTACGGACATTGGTTATGTGCACCAATCTCCCTGAAACTGCTTGGGGATATGCAATATTGCATGCAGCGATGCTAATTCTTCTACGACCCACTGCAACCCAATCTTACTCTGCGTTACAGCTAGTGACTGGGTATGAGCCTGATATCTCACACTTACGCATTTTTGGTGTGCCATTTATGTGCCTATTATGCCGCCACAGCGTACTAAGATGGGTCCACAACGACGAATGGGCATTTACGTTGGATATGAATCTCTAACCATCGTCTGCTATCTTGAAACCTTGACAGGCGATCTCTTTACCGCTAGATTTGCGGATTGTCACTTTGATGAGACAGTCTTCCCATCGTTAGGGGGAGATAAGAACACATATGTTCAACAGGAACAATAGGAATTGTTGTGGTCTGTCCCCACTATGTCTCATCTAGATCCCCGTACCGCACAGTCTGAACTTGAAGTGCGAAGAATAATCGAGCTCCAGAACTTAGTAGACACTTTGCGTGATGCATTTTCTGATGTTGCCAAAGTGACAAGATCACACATACCTGCTGCAAACGTGCCTGTAAGGATTGATGTCACAAATAATGGACATAACGCCACTCCTGTGACACCAGGAGATGGCACCATTGCCCAGAATGGTAATGATGTGGCGTCTATGGCTGTAGGTCCTGCAAGGAAGCGCGGTAGACAGATTGGTTTGAAGGATACTCGCCCTAGAAAGAAAGCGAATGAGGCACAAACAAATCCTTTGATCATCGATACTCAAAATCCGTCCCATGAGAATGTTCTAGATTATGGTTATGTCTAAGAGACATCATTGGGGGACACCTCAATGTCAGAACCTATCCCTGAGAACGTAGAGATCTCTGTTAATTACACTAGTGTACATGGGACGTGGGAAAGAAACTCCATCATCATTGATGATGTATTCACGTATTCAGTGGCGCCTGAGATTATTGAGACCGATGACATCGAACCACGCTCCGTTGATGAATGCCAACGTAGAGCTGACTGGCCAAAATGGAAAGATGCGATCCAGGCAGAACTTGATTCTCTAGTGAAAAGAAAGGTATTTGGCAATGTTGTACCAATACCGCCCAACACCAAACCAGTCGGTCACAAATGGGTATTCATTAGAAAGCGTAATGAGAAAAACGAGATTGTAAGGTACAAAGCTCGCCTTGTGGCGCAAGGCTTCTCACAACACCTTGGAATCGACTACGAGGAGACCTATTCTCTCGTAATGAACGTCATTACGTTCCGCTACCTTGTCTAGTTGTCAGTTTGGTAGTTTCTGAAAAACTGAACATGCAGCTTATGGATGTGGTTACAGCATATCTATATGGGGAACTAGATATGGAAATATACATGAAGGTCCCAGATGGACTTCAGTTACCCAAATCAAGTGGCTCTAAACCACGGAACACGATTGCGATTAGATTGAAACGCTCACTATATGGATTGAAGCAATCCGGACGGATGTGGTATAACTGTCTAAGTGACTACTTGATTGGAAAGAGATATGTCAACAATGAACTATGCCCATGTGTGTTCATAAAAAGGACAAGTTCTGGATTTGCAATAGTAGCGGTTTACGTCGATGACATGAACATAATTGGCATCCTTAAAAAGTTAAGGGAAACCACTGAACACTTGAAATCCGAGTTTGAGATGAAAGATCTTGGGAAAACACAATTTTAGAGAAGGTATCCTGATTCATCAATCAGCTTATACCCAAAAGATGCTTAGACGTTTCAACACTGACAAGATTAAGCCTTCAAGCACCACAATGGTCGTCCGTAGTCTTGATCCAAAGAAGGATCCATTCCGTCCAAAAGATGACGACGAAGAAGTGCTAGAGGCAAAAGTGCCCTACCTAAGTGCAATAGGCGCATTATTGTACATAGCACAATGCACAAGACCGAATATCTAATTTGCTGTGAACTTGCTAGCTAGATGTAGCTCTGCGCCAACACGACGCCATTGGAGTGGTGTTAAAGATGTCTTTCGATACCTAAGTGGTATGATTGATATGATTGTTCTATCCCTACAGAGAGACGATGGATTCGGACCCATCAAGTGCCTGGGACGCCACACATGGTGGACTGCGTTCTCTCTCCCCATCCCAAAACGATATAAGTGTTTTGAAAGGTTTTGCTGATGCTGGGTATCTCTCTGACCCACACAAAAGTTGCTCCCAAACTAGTTATGTTTTCACCATGGGAAAGACCGTGATATCTTGGAGGTCTACAAAGCAGACCGTAGTCGCTACCTCTTCGAATCATGTAGAGATTATTGCTCTTCACGAAGCAGTTCGTGAATGTATATGGTTTCGATCCATCATTACACATGTTCGAAGCAATTGTGGTCTGAAGTCTACCACAGATGAGCCAACGAGCATTTATGAGGATAATGCTGCTTGCATTGAACAAATGCAATAAGGCTACATTAAAGGCGACAACACCAAACACATATTGCCAAAATATTCTACAATCAGCAACAACAGAAGCTCCTCAAGATCAAAGTGAACCAGGTTCGATCTGAGGACAATGTGGCAGACTTGTTTACTAAGTCATTGCCCAAATCCACGTTCGAGAAACATGTGGCAAGAATTGGCTTGAGAAAATTATCTGAACTCCCATGATCATAGTCATCAGGGGGAGGCTCAGACATCAGGAGGAGATGTCTACATGTTCACCTCGAAACGTGAAGGGTGTGTTGTGCTCTTTTTCCCCTTCGACCGAAATTATTTTTTTCCCACTGGATTTTTGTTACTCGGCAAGATTTTTAACGAGGCAACGAGAGAAGCACCGCGTTTGGGCAACACAAGGGGGAGTGTTCAAGTAAAACCCTAAATTGTGTTTAGCTCAAACTCTAGGTTACTTGACCTAGAGGTAATAGGGTTTAATTAGAAGAATCTAGAGATTATCTTTCCTTGTATGATTCAAAATCTATGTATTGTAATCCTCTATATAAAGAAGCCCCTATTATCAATGAGAATATACAGCAAATTCCTCTCAATTTCAGTGTCTCTATAACATATGTCATGTTTTTCTATTTCTTTATTATTTTTTCTCATTGTTCATTTTTTTGACTTTGTCAAGAGAAACCCAAAGGCTTTCTAGGCCCAAGATAAACCCCTTTGGTGCATGTGAAATGCTCCAACTGTGCATTGCAGCACAATGTCTTGCCACTTTGACAGCTTCGGGGTTTGAACCTAGGTTTGGGAACACACCCAACTAGGCAAGAACCACTAGGCCACTTGCAGTGGTTTCTTCTCATTATTCCTATTTTGCCAAACAATTTCAAACACATTAAGTTTTAATTCCATTCATGTTCTTTATTATTTTTAGTTCCTAATCTTTATTTTTCTCTAATTTTGTATAATAAACTAGCCCCTTAACATGTGCTCCGCACATATCAATTGGTTTTATTTTTTAAAATTAAAAAGTTACAACAATTTCTCTCCTATTTTGGGGAAACTTCTTTTTTTTCCATAAAAGGTATTGCAATTTTTTCAAATTACGAAATAGTCTGTTGACTATTTATCCTCATATAGGAATTAATTTGTTTATTAATATTTATATTATGTGATAGCATATATAGTACTTCAAAAATTTAACCATTCCCTCAAGAATTGGTTTAATTATATAATGTTCAAGTAAATCCAGAATATGTGTCTGACTCAAACTCTAAGTTACTTGCTCTAGTTGTAATAGGGTTAGCATTAGAGATATTATCGGACATATCCAATCAATGTACAATTACATTTCCATATACAACTCTGTTACTCTGCTTGTAATCCTCTATATAAAGAGGCCCCTATTATCAATGAAAGCACGACTCAATTCTCTCCCAATTTCAGTTTTCCTTCAACACGTTATCAGTATGAAGCCCAAACCCTGAAACAAATAGCCAATCCCTGATTCAAGAAGCTAAAACACTAAATTTGAATACAAAACCTTGAAGCCTTTTCTGTCTCCACCTCACACCTTAAAGAGCTTGATCCCAGGTGTGAGCCCCCGAAAATTTTATTTAATTTTTAGAAGGTAATTTTTCGCCAATAAGATTTTCGCAAGGTGATTTAAGTGAAGAAATCGATTTCGGAAATTATTTTGGTGTCAAGATCACAATTTGGGCTCTATAATTTTCGTTTGGGCCAATGTTTTCTTCCATTTGGCCTAGAGGTTTACCAGAGCTTATGGAGATAGAGATTGTCGAAGTAAATTTGAGAAGGAGACAAGTTGGGTTGTAACAAAGTTCTGAATGTTGAGTCTTAAGAAAATTGAGTTTTGGACTCTAGACGAAGTCGAGAAATTACTAAAGTAGTCATTGACGAAAAACGAGTAAAGTAATGAACCCTAAAACCCGAAAGTAACCGGTCAGGGGGGTTTCGTAATTCGTCACAAGGGTAAAATGGACATTTCGCACACGCAACTATAAATAGGAAATCAGAAACCCTAAAATCTAAACTCTCTCACTCTCTCCCTCTCGGCCGCGTTTCTCTTTCTCTCTCCCCGACCTCACTCTCTCGTCCTCTCCCTGTGCCATCGCCGGAACCACATCATCCGGCCACCTCCTCACATCACCGCTACCACCAATTGAAGCACCACCTCAATCCGACCTAAACCCATAAGAGATCGACTCCATGCATCGACCCCAACCTCTCTCTTCCGTTCTCCTTCTCTTTGCCACCACCGGAGACTCCAGCTCCGGCCACCATCTCATCACATCGCCTCCACCAGTCGACGCACCATCCAAACCCGAGGCTTACCGTCCACATGAATCGCCTCCAGCCTCCGCACCGGTTCCTCAAAGCAACGATGCCACTACTCGTTGGCTTTCCTTGATTTCCGGCCATCAGCTCGCCACACCGCCATCACTTCTCGACTCATAACTCGCCGGTCGTCCAAACCTTGAATCCTTGTTGACTGCCGATGCCGGAGAGCGCCTTACACGTCTTATGTCAGAGTCCTCGCTTTTGCTAAGATCGATTTCTCTCCTCCGATTGAAATTGAGCTACGCCGCCTCCAAGGATGGAATCAGGGCTTCACGATCTGTCAAAGCCCTAGACCCACGACCTCTAGCTCTGACTAGAGCCACCGCACGCGCCTCACGTGCCACCACAGGCGCGTGGACCACCGTAACTCCGTCGCTCACGGTCGCTGGAATCGTCAGGACTTCCCGATGAGGTAATTCTGTGATTTCTCTTTAGCTGGAGCTTCTAGTTTGAGTAGAGTGAACTCTAATAACTTGTTATTTGATTTGGAGAGCTTTGAGGTCCATAGAGTCTGGGAACTCGAGGTTTTTGGAGGAGGAAAACTGCTTCGAATTGAGTTGGGTTAGGTAAGAACCAGGAACTCTGTTTTGGTTACGAAAATTGGTTGAGGGTTGATTTTAATTATGTTATGCTGCTAGGGATTTGAGAAGGGGGTGGTGATAGAGCAGCCAGTTCACAGCAGCATAAATGGGTTATCCTTGTTGGAGAAGAAGAATGGTAAGGGTCCGGATTTTTGGTCTTGCTGGTGTTGAAATTATTGTGGATGTGTTCTGTTGAGTAAAAGATGCATGAATGTAACTTGGTGTATGAATTGAAGGAAGGTTGATTTAAGATGACTTTTACTTTGGGTAAATGCTTAAACAGATTGGTAATTGAGATTGGATCTATTTGGTCGTGCATTGTTTGTACTGATTGAAGTTAAGGTTTCACCAAGTGCAAATTAAGATTTGGTGCTGCTTAAATGTTTAAGTGGTTCTGTGCATTATTAGTTTTATTGGAAACTTGGCTTGAATGAGCTCCTTGCAATTAGACGATTGGTTTTGTTTGATTAAAGAAGTGGGTCTGTTGTAAATTTTGGAAATTTAGTAATGGTTAACTTGGTGAATGTAACGCCCCAAACTGCATCTCATCAGCTTGAGCACGTCACAGTGCCGCGTGTCTCTAAGACATAAACTGAATGTTCAGTTTACATCCTAAAAACCCGCAAGGCAATTTAGTTAAGTCGCTTTTCATAAATCGCGTAGCGGAAACGTCGAAATACCTTTTGAGGTGAAAACTTTTTAGAATCAAGTATCGAACTTATTCGTCTAAAGCGCTTCTAGATCACTACTAGGGTAAATAAGAATTGGTACACTCCGGTACAAGACGAAAAGGAATAACAAGTTTTTTCTTGAAAATCGATGCAT
Source organism: Rosa chinensis (assembly GCF_002994745.2). NCBI lineage: Eukaryota > Viridiplantae > Streptophyta > Magnoliopsida > Rosales > Rosaceae > Rosa > Rosa chinensis. The sequence goes on from NC_037089.1 coordinate 4,609,105, forward strand.
GTTACTCAAATCAATACGTGCGCACCAAATATTACCTGATGGCCGGTCTCATAGACCCACTACACGACCTTACCTCAAATTAATTTATCACCAGGTAAGCGTAGCGAGAGCGTCCGCTACCTAGCTACACACACGGATCGGGTCGTCATTGCGATCGCGCACCGTCCGACCGGTGTAACTAACCCTCCGGAGGTTTTGGGGATCGAACCCAAGGAAGTCAGAGCCACCCTTCGCTCTCAAGCCATCACATCTCTCACGGTTTGGTTAGTACGCATTGCATTTTAACATAACCAAACCACAGACTTAACATGCATCATTTAAACAAAAGCGTAATATAAATAAACCGCTAATCGAGAAGAGTCCCGAATCCCCTACCTGGATTCCGAAGCTTTACCGTTTTGCGTTTTCCAGAATTCACGAACCTTCCGTTCCTCGGGTAATTGGAGTCCTAATTTCCGACATATCGATTGTTAATAATCCATCTCACAATATTTAGAGTCTCGACAATCAACAAATCATCAAACCAACTTTTCCTGGTTTGACCAGGATTGACCACATTGACCAAACTTCGACTAAGTTTGACTGCATTGACCAATTATATTAGGTGCACTGAAATTTACTAAGGGCACCCAATAACCTTCTTCTCTGCATTTTACAATTATTACCCAAGAATGAAACTTGGCTTTCTCACAACACGATTTACAGTGAGCATCAAAATGAACAACTGGAGTTTCAAACATTGTCATGATCCTCCAAATTTCCAAACATACCCAACTGACCCATAATCCCTTTCTTTTCAATACAAAGACAATTTGATAGAATCAAACATATAACCAGGGAGATCAATTCCCAGCAACCATATAACCAGTTCTAACTTCAGCAACCTCCAAAAACAAGAATCAAACTCTTAACCGAAATCCACCCAAACTTTTGACAAGAATCTCGAAAAGGACAGAACCATTCCAAGAACTTGGATTACCTTTGACAATCAATTGACAGAACCGGATCATAATCCAACTTCATCAGTTCGCTCTGCTCGGTGACCCAAGCTTCGTCCAAGTGTCAAGTCGGGCTCCAGGACGTCGCAGTTGAACCCAGGAAACCGGAAAAGCCACCGTCGTCAGTAGCTCCACCGAACCCGATAACACCCAAAAGAGCCAGTCGATCAAAACTCAATCAAATCCAAAACTAAACTCAGAAAGACGTAGATCGTGACGAGAGGACCAAAATCCATACCTCATGCATCGCCGACGATCGCCGGAATTGCAGAAACTCCGCCGGAAAACTCGAAGCTTTCGGGCTTCCGTTCTCTCTCCTCGCTCCATGCATGGACGATCTGTGACCATAGGCAGAACCACGACGACAAGACGTGTCGAACATGACCGGTGCGCCGTCGTATAGTTGCCGGACGCGGGAGTTCCGGTTGGGTCATCGTCGCGGGTCTCGAGCTGGAGAAATGGGTCGATGCTTCTGTTCGTTTCTGGAACGATCTAGTGCGTCCATCAAGCCTCCCCCCTTATATACTTTCCCTTAAATGATTTTGAGTGGCTCAGATGAAGCGGTGAATGGTTCAACGGCTCAGATCGTGCCAAAACATTTCCTTTTTATAAAAATGAATTTCCATAATTCCCAGACTTCGGAAATTCACAATAAATAGTTCCGGTGTCGGAAAAATTCCCCGAAAAGTCTCACAGACTCGTAACGTCACGTACTTTATTGTAGTATCCAAAATTTTAAGATTTCACCTTGTGAAAAAGCCCAATAATTATTCCCGAAGACCTTAATAATTACCGAGATCGTCAAAATTATTCCAAACGATCTCATTTTATCTCGATAAATTTTTCCGGGGCTCACAGTGAACTCTTTCAAAGAAGTTTTGATACGAAAAATAGGAGATATGAGTATTAACCATTATCGAGCAGAAATGAGTGGTAGTGAATAGTGGACTTTATGCATGCCATTCAGTTAAAGAAGGATTTTCAATTATGGTTAAGGAAACAATTACAAGTGAAGTATTTTAAAGTTACCATTTCCCAAAATCGTAATCCTTCGAGAATGGTAATTATCATTTGTTCCCTTAAAGTAGAATTGTTAAACAAATGAAGGTGAATGTGTCGAGTATGGTCACCATATCCCAAATGATTTAAATGTTATATTATTTGGATTATTTGGGAATGGTGGTTGCTATTTAATTGCTTAGGGTTTAGAAGCTAAATAAATTGCGGTCAAATTGGTTGACCAAAATTTTAACATGAAAAGAAGTGTGATCACCATCTCCCGAATGAGCTTACTCCATTAAGTGAATTGTTCGGGAATGGTTACCATTAAGTATCGATTTAGAATAAATTGGTGACTCAAAGAAATTGAGCAAATGAGTTATGAATTGATTACTTATTGGTTTAATTTTATTATAAAGGACTCGAGCGTGTGCCCATGAAATTGGAAGAAGTATCGGAAGGCAGAAACGAAGCTAAGTTTGGGCGAGCACTCCAATTCCAGGTAGGGTGAGCCGTCCCTATCTTGTTAGTGGTTTTCTTGTGCGTGTATATCTTATACATATATTAAGCTGCCTACAAGTACGTTTTTGGTTGTTTATTAGTCGATGCCTCGTGATACAAGTGTTTTCAGAACTGATAATTGCTAATTGTGAAAACCGAGGCTAGACTTGCATGTTGAGATACTGTACCCTTGTATGTTTGTACTTGTGGCCTGAAAGTGAATGGGACCTAGACGCGTAGATTCCTAGGGATCCCACGGTGTCGATAACCGTGAACCTCCGGAGGAGGCCGTGCTCCTATGTTTGTCGAAGAAGAGTGAGTACAGACAGTGAACCAGTCATAGGAGACTCAGGGCCAGGAAATGGACACTTTCGCTACTTATATTCACACGGACTACAGAGTAGTTGGCCGGTTCTCGAAGGATGACGAACCAGGTCGGTCACCGATTTGTTTGAGTTTAGCCGGCAGGTAAGTATCTCGGAGCTCCAAATTGTGTGAAGTATACTGCATATGCTTTATAAAAGAAATAAATGTTTGTGGTTGCCTATTTTTTTAAAAGTATTTTTCGATAAACATGCACAATATTATGTAGTAAATATTTTCAAGTATATTATCTTTCAAACCTAGCATGGTTGGGTCGGCCCCTATTAGGCATGCGAGGACGAAAGCTCACCCCTACAACAGTGTGCAGGTTTTGAGCATGTGGTCGGGAAGTGTATAGGAGAGGCACATGGCCCGGCTTGGCGTATTCCTCTTTGTCTTTACTAAAGTACGGTTTTGGGTCCAGTATCGGATTTCGAAGTAACTTATTTAATTACTTTCTTACTCATTTATTTATTTATTTCCTACTCGCTTACAAAAATTCCGGGAAACTCGTAACCCTGGGGCGCGTCTCCCATGCTTGTAGTTGCTTAGTGATTTGTTTTATTTTCCAAATTGGGGCTCCGATTACAAGCCCAAAAATCCTAGCCCATTTCAAATTCCGCTTTTGAAAATGTGTTGTTTGGTTGCTAGAACGACTTGTACAAGAAAGTGTTTTGTAAACCAACAGTTTGAACCCAAAAGGCCTTGCGATTTCGGGTTAATAAGTTATCGGGATGTCATTCGTGACATGTCGGTTTCTCATTGGCTAACGGTCGTATTGCTGCGGGACCCCCCTCTCGGGTCACCACACCAGGAGTCCAGAACCGGCGACGGAATCCCAAAAACCAGCCGAAAAGTACAGAACCAGCCGTCGGAAACTCCAAACAACCCGTAGCAAAACCACCACCGGTTCACCGCCTTCCAAACCTCCGATTGCTACCAAAATTTTCCAGTAGCAGTGCCTTGATCTCAGGATTCAAGAACCGGTCTAAAACTTGCTTAACCGGCCGCCTGAATGACTGGTCTACAAGGAGAAAACAGGACAGAAAAGTTTTTAGGGTAATTCTGGCCACCACCGATTAATTTTGGCCACCACCAACCAGTTCCAACTGTCTCCAGCCAGTGACAACCACCACCCACCATACCAATTTTCTGACGACCCTCCGATAATTTTCCTGTGATTTTCCTGGCGACTTTTCTGGCAATTTTAGAGGTATGTTTTAAAGATTGTATATGTTCCCGTTTTTGAGTTTTTATTCGTTTTCTCGGGGACTTGCAACCTCCCTTCTTCTACCCCCCTTTCTTCTTCATAGGGGAGACCAAAAGCCGAACTGTGGGGGTTTGTGCTCACTCCAAGTTTGGTGCTTGTTGAGATCTCCAAACTTAAGAGTTTGTAAAGAATTTATGATCGACCACTTACATCATTGTTTCGATCTAATCCAATACCTTTTGGAATTAAATATCTTGGGAACGATTACTCTCAGAAATTTCTAATTTCTTGGGAGTGACTATGCTAAAAAAATTCTTTTGTTTTTGTGGTAGCTTTTTCCGCTCTGAAACTAACCATTTTTCTTGTTCTCTTTCAAGATGAGTAACCTGAACAAACTCGACTTCGCTCCATTAGGAACAAATGGCTCTGGATATCACAAGTGGGTTCGTGATGTCCGCCAGCATCTCAAGGCCGATGGAATCCTGGATACGATTCTCGAGCCTAGCCAAGTTGTGCTAACCGTTGAGCAAGTTCAAGCTTTGGAAACAAATAGAGTAGCCTTGGAGGCAAATAAGGCGAAAGTCATCATCCTAATGACTCATCATATAGATGATTCGCTCCAGTATGATTACATGAATGAAGAAGTCTCCAGAAGGCTGTGGGTCTCACTCGAAGAAAGATTTGGCGACGTGCGTGACTTCCTACTTCTTGACCTAGAAGTGAGATGGCATAGCCTCCGCTTCTATGATTTCAAGTCAGTTATTGACTACAACTTAGAAGCACTTCGCATTAAATCCTTAATGGAATTCTGTGGTAAAGAGATCACAGATGCGATGTTGATTGAGAAGGTTTAGGTAATAGATTTCATCCTCAGCAATGAATGTTGACATGAATTAGTCACTTGAGTTTCTGACCTTCTGTGACATTTGAATCGTAAAGGAATCATGAGTTGCCTTAACAAGAAATTCTGACCAACCTTTAGCTCAGAATGTTTTAGCTTCCATTCCAATAATGTTTTTTGCTTAAATGTTTGAGTTCAATGAATATCGACTCAGATACAAAATTCTTTTTTTTTCATTCACTTTTGCCTATAGCACTATCTCAATATAACTGTTTGTCATACTCAGTTATTGCTTAAGATGATGTATCATGTACACCAGTGACCCAGCTTAAACTAATTATTTAGGATTGAGTTAAATATATGGAAAATGATTTGTGGCCTCAATGAGGCCTAAGATTTATGGCCTCAGTATTAGGTGTCATGCCATGCACTATGCCAAAAAGGCCTTCAGACGACATAACTGTTCTGTCGTCTGAACGAACAAAAATGTGTCGTCTAGTACGGTGTCGTCTCTTGGGGGCATCAGACGACAGAAGTGTTCTGTCGTCTGATTTTTCAGACGACATAAAAAAAAAAAGTCTTGTGTTGTCTGATGAGTTTTGCATTTTGGGAACATTGTGATCTGTATCTTTAAAAGCATTCAAACAACAGTTTTGTATTGTCTGATAAACAAAACAACCACAGTATTTTTTAAATGCTATTGTGTGAAGCATATTTGCAAGACTTATTTGTGTGGTCTGAATGCCCTTAAATAAGAAATATGAACACTCATATGTAGTGTCTTCTCTCATACAACAACAATTAAAGGTTGTGCTAATTTACTTTAAACGACAATTATATGTGGTCATAAAGAGCATAAGAGGACAATTAAGTGTCATTCTAGGGTCCATACATACGACACTTAAGTGTTGTGTGAAAGGTCTTTTATTAGGTCTTTTATATTGTCTGTGATTGATTCCAACCACACTTATTTGTTGTTATTATACACTTTAGCCAATACTTTCGTCTAACTTATGTTGTTGTTTTGCCCTTTAGACTACAATTTTCTGTCGTCCCAATGTCAAAAAGACAATAGACTTCTAATTGGTTTTTGTGTTGTTTTTGTTCAACTGCAACCACACATTTTGGTGTGCTTTTGTTTTAGCTTGCTATTTGAGATAACACATTAGTAGTCTCCTGTTACAATTGGTATGCATGCATCTGGAAATTAAAATTGACTATTCCTGAAACCATAAAATTCACATCTAAAATCATTCATTGCAATTTCCATTAATTCACCATTGTCTCATGTACACAAACCTAATTAGGAGCATCAGTTATAAAAGACCCATATCTACTAATCTGGGCAGCCATCAAAATATATGCATGCAGCACTGCTTGCTAATAATCCAGAAGCACTAGACAACATACCAAAATAGCTAGCAGTACTGCAATCAAGATCTTGCAAATATATATATATATAAACTATGCATGTCCAAACGTTGATGCTACATATCCCCAACTACTAATTAACCTACACACTAGTTATCTTTGAACTTAAGAACATACTTCGCCCACTCTGCCAGGACAACACCAGCATTCTCAACTGTGTAATAGCAATTTGCTTTTCTTTCTCACTGTAAGAACAACAAGGACAGAAGCTTAGTTATAGATCACAATAGATTAATCCAATAAATCACTATTACAAGAGATTAGTTACTTATTACCTTAGCACTCCACTCTTGGTTTTTGTCCTTAGTACTCCATTAATGGTGTTTCACAGATCATTTATAGAAAGCAAATGAAAAAAAAAATTAAATTCTGAATTCTCACTTCACCGGGAAATTGGAAGGGGAAGACCAGCAAAAGGAAATGTCAAGGATCAAAATAACAAGAGAATGCTAACCCTAAGAAAAAAGCCACAGCCAGTCAGTTCAAAAAGTCCCTGCATCACAAGTATCCATAATTTATTATATGACGAGAGAAAACACCAAAATCTCTATTTGATGTGCAAATACAAATACAAGATTTGCATAATCTCTACTACTTTATTTCCAACAAAGGCATAACATCTTCTGCCACATCACTTGATTACCAAAACTTTGGAAACTGCTTGGTGCCTCTACTATTGCCAGTTCATTGAATTACATCATTAATTATGTTTTGCAGAACTAATTTAAAGCTGAGGCACAAGAACATGGTTTTTCCCAAGCAATATGATGGTTAAAGTTCAACTAAAAGAAAAGGCCTCTGGCAAAATAGTGAAAAGGCTACATGCATAACATGTCTTACCCTTCCCAGCAGGCCCATTTACAGGAGCCTTGTGCACCAGACTGCCTTTTTTTAAGAAAATAAGAATGCTGGAAGTAATAATACTACACATTCTAGACTCCTAAAAAAAATATGAGACCGATAATCACTGCGTAAGAAGCTTATTGATTAAGGCACTAAAGTCCAATTCTGGTAAAACTCCATGCTGTAAAGATTGCAGTGATCAACAATCACAGGATAGTAATAATTATATAGCAGAATACAATTTACAACCCTGAGGTCTACAGTGTTCCAATGACAATACCTGTCAGGGGACTGAACTAGGAACTCTAGATAGCAACAGCCAAGTAAGAAACCAATGCAAGAAAAGAAAAAAGAAACAAGAAAAAGAAAAAAAAAACTTTTAAGTACCAATGAACAGAAGAGAGGCAAGTTGGATGAGATCCCACACATGCATACAACAGATTCATTTCCTATACACAGCCCCTTTGGTTTTTTTTTTTTTGGCAGAGGGCATTCCAGGGTCCCTTCTATGGTCTGCCTAATCCCTGTTGCTCAAATTTTGAGAATGTTAACACCAAAGTATTGACGTTGTTTCATTTTTCTTGGCTCCCTTTCTATTTTTATGCACTGTACTTACTGTTTATTCAATGCTTTCTAGGTGGTCTTGGGCACAAAAGGCTGCAAAAAATCTAAAAGCTCAAAATCCCCTTCAATCAATAGTGGTTGGGTTGTGGAACCCACTAGCGCCACTTCCTCACTTAACGTATGTACGTATGGTAACAATGAAATAGGTTCTAAGGTTTTGACATTATCAAAAATAGATGTTACTAAAAAAGAAGCACAGAAATAGGAAAGACTGAAGGTAATCTTACTGGATGCCCACATAGGAACAGGAACAAACAGGAAAGACTAAAGGGGAAAACATCAGCAAAACAAACAGGAACAAGAAAGCACTAGTGACATTAGCCTAGGAGACACACAGCCTGAAAACTAAGCCTGAAAAAAGATTACCAATTCAAAGAGCATCCTGTGGGGAATGCAATGCCTGCTTCCAGGCCATTCTCGGATATTAACTTACGGACTGTGTTCTCCAAAGTCTCACACAAATCAGTCATCAACATTCCAGGCTTTAAAATCCCTCTGATGTATTTCCGTACCTATTTAAATGTTACCAAAAAGCCACCAGTTGGTTTCCTCTCCAGGATATTATAACTTAAGAAGCAACATATTGACATAAAGAAATTGCACCTGGCGATGAACTTCTGCAGCTCGACGAACTGAATTATATAATAGTTTTTCAAGGCGCTCCAACTCCCTCTTCTCTTCAGAAGTAGTCCTCCACAAGTTGCTGAAACACAATACAAAATTTGAGCTAAAATCTTCAATAAAATATGAAAAAAAATGCAAGACCTACAACGATCAAGTATCGTGCAAACTAGAAAACTGGGATACAATTAATTTACAGGATAATAATTCTAATAAGAGTATATTCCATTACTGAGTGTTCGATGCTTCTGGTCATGCATCTCCAATGAATTCCTCAATCAGATACTGAGATTGGAAATCAGTTTCACTGCACTTATATCAACTCCCCCCACCCCAATAAAGATGAACCTCACAATCCAATTTCAGTCACAGCACTACTGACAGCATCTTTAAATCACTTAGATTGCAAAGTTTTTAATTTATTATAGGGACCTTTTTATAAAAAAATGAAAGAGGGGAAATACAAAACAGTGGATAAGAAATCCTAATCAACTAAGAACTGAAAGAAAAACACAAGAACAGACAACAACAAATAGATCAAAACAAAGACACCAATGAGTTGCAATGATCAATTACAAATGAGTCCAGTAGCCACAAATTGGATCTTTTGTGATACATATAGGAAACACTCAAAAAGAAAAGATTGCAGAATTTTTCACACAATACCTCTTTGGTTGAACATACCATAAACTTCCAGAGCACCACTTGCATCTTTGTCGCCAAATAAGCTATCCAGAGAATCTGATTTCTGCATATCCTATTCAGTCAGAAATAGGTAAAATATAAGCATATTTTCTTCAGTCAGAAAGGGTCTTTCATTAGGAGCAACCAAACAAAATATATAACAGATGGTACAAATTAGTATAACATGTAAGTGACGGGTGAAAATATACCTGATTATGATTAGGAAATGGTATACTTGATGCTCAAACACCCAATATAAGTGACGGGTGAATTTCACAATGTGTAAGTGTCCTATGTTGAAGACCATGCAATGAAATAGTATAAAAGCTTCAAATTAATGAAGACCATGCAGATCAACCTCGTCCTTTGATCTCCCAAACAAAATGGAATCAGTCTAAATGCAATTATTGGTTTTGTACAAAGAAGATTAATGCAAGGAATTGTTATTACATTGTTGAATGGTGTGAAACTGAATTAAGATGTCAAAGTCATGTCATCATGTCCAGCATAAAATGGTAGTCCTATGTTGACATAACATCAGAATCACACTATACTGAAATGAGAACTGAAGTGGCAATCAAAGACATAAGCTGGCAACAATAGCTCAACATATTATATTAACTTTGAAGTTTTGGGACTAAAGCACAGAACAAACTTTTTAACTATCTGAAACATATTTTACGCAAACCATTCATATATGAATATCTTACAACAAGAGATAACGGCATCCAAACAACTTAAACCGCCATACTCACAGATAAAAAAAAATATTTGTCGGAGAAAAAATAGAACTTACTTCCTTGTCTCGAGACACTGGCAATCCATCAAAAAATCCCATATTGAGCTTTCACCTTAACAAATGCTGAAACTACTAACAAAAAACAGATAAAAACAAAATTATATTGGCCTCCAAAAGTGGGAACAAACAAAAACAGATCCTTTTATCAGCCAATCGTAAAGTAACCATCACCATTAGATTTCCAGAAGTTCTTAGTTATTAAACCAATGTTAAACTCCTACAAACCAAGCCTCTTTTAATTCAGGAAAAGGAAAACAGGCAATGTGATACCTTACTGCAGCCTATGTAATCATCAATGATGACTAGTGGCTTTCCTTCAGACCCAACCCCCTTTGATTCCGTAAGAGGTAATTCAAAACTCTGAAAAGAAGAGAAAAAAAAGGTTAACTAAATACAAATTCAGATTATTGATACGATACAATTTCTGAAAGTGGTAATGTGATAACTTGACAGAGCCTAGCTATAAAATCATTAACAATGACTGGTGGCTTTCTTTCAAACCAAACCCACTTTTAATTTTAAAACAAGGAAATCCAAAATTCAAAGTACCGATAATCTGTCTTCACTACCTCTATGGAGGCAGATGAGAAGTAATCCTGCTGAATAGCATCAAGAAGCCCTTCCTCATATACTTTAGGCTCCACCGAAGTTTTCACAGGTACACCATTGCCAAAGTCCAGAGTACAAAACAATAGCTGGAAGTCACCAAGTACAGAACATTGAACCCAACAGTAGCAAAACCAAACACAAAACAAAACCAAAAGAAATTTGGGATCGAGTAACCTCTGATCGTATAACCTCACCTTGAATTGAAATTCTTGTCAGAATTTGTCGACCCAGAGTATATCTCACACCGAGTAACCTCACTACGAGTTGAACTGACTCAAATAGTCACCGCCGCCTCCACCGAATCGAAACAGATCGAATTTGTTTTCAGCTCCAGTTTCTTTCCTTTTTTTCTATTACAACTAAAAACTGAAAAGAGAGTGAATGAAACATCTTTTCTCTAATTGGTGAGGTTTTCAATTGAAGACGGAAGCCGAAAATGGAGAAGGAGGGAAGTCGAAAATGGAGAAGGAGGGAAGTGAAATTTGGGGAGGGGGAAGTGAAATTTCGGGAGGGAGTCGAAAACGCCAAGTACTGCAGCTCTGCCTTTTTTTTTATTTCAATTGGATTTCAAATTTAGAGCCCAATAGTAGGACACGACATGGTTTAGGGTGTCGTTAAAAACTGTCCACCCGCTAAAAAAGGCTCAATTTGAAGCCTTGTGTCCTTAAAAACTTTCAAGGACTCCACATAAATTATGTGTCCTTATTTGGTGTCCTTGTATGTGTTTTTTCTAGTAGTGAATAATCGAGAGAGTAAGAATCGAGATCTTATAGAGCTGAGAAAGCTGATGAGTCCGAGGGACAGAGGTCAAAAAGCACAAGTCGCGGGTTCTAGGTCGGGTTGAGAGAGCAGCGTGAGAAGGAGAGAAAATCACTTAATTTGTGAGGGATAGATCGAGGTCAAAAAGCATAAGTCAAAATAACTCAAAATTTTTTAAAACAACCTCCACACTACGACAACATTTAAATGTTGTCTGAATGTCAAAACATTTTCTAGTCAATTAGGGCTTGGCTATTTGAGAGGGAAAAACACTTCTCAACTTTTGGATATCCCTCCAAATTTGAGATAGGAAATCACCACCTTCTACAACTACACAAATGTGTTGTCTGAATGCTCACCATTTATCCAAATTTGAGATAGGAAATCACCACCTTCTACAACTACACAAATGTGTTGTCTGAATGCTCGCCATTTATCCAAATTTGAGATAGGAAATCACCACCTTCTACAACGACACAAATATGTTGTCTGAATGCTCACCATTTTTCCAAATTAAACCAGTATGGTTTTAGTGTATATTCAGACGACAGAAAAAAAAATTATGTCGTCTGAAAAACTCAGACGACATAAAACTAAACTTATGTCGTCTGAAGTGTGTCGTCTGAAGGCTTTTTTGGCATAGTGATGTCACCTACACACATCACCTATTTGTCAAATCATGCAATGTAATTCTTGAGAAAAATACCATTTTAGCCTTCCAAAATCTAATGGCTCTAAGTTATTATTTTGTCTTTTTTCTTTTCTTTTCAATACACTCATACTTAGATTTAAATAACAATGTTAAGAATAGAAAAAATTTCATGTAATTCAATCAATAGATTTGCACATACATTTGATCAATAGATTTGCATAACACATGTATATGAGTTCAACCTTTGTTGCGTTTTTGTAAATTTTGAAAATATAATGTGAAAAATACATAGTTATATCATTATATAAGTTCTTATGTTCATTCTTTTCTCTTTATGTAGCTAGGGTTTAAACGTTATATTTTAGTTTATTATTTTCTGTTTGTTTATTTTCCTTATATTTAGATTGTAGATGATAATTAGTGATTGCTACTGACATGAAATTTTTTTTCTTACCTCTTAATTTAGACATATGTGTTTTCCAAATTCAATTTATTAATGCTATTTTTTTGGATGAAATTAATCAATAAAGTTATTGCCTATTTCTTGACACCTAATTCAATATATTTATGCTATTTGGAAAGAAAAATTATAGGAAAGAATTTAAATAATTGAAGAAAAATATTGGTTAAAGAATTTGTAGACATATCTCTTAAATTAATACATAATTAATAGCTGATTTTTTTTTCATCACCTAATTAAATTCATTAATGTAATTGATTCACCCCTAACATCTAAAAGGAAATATAAAAGGGTAAAGTTGGTTTGCAATAGTATGATGTGGCAAGATATATTATGTGAAATTGAAAATAAAATTAGTATTTGCTTACATGGCATGACACATAAGATTTGAGGCCATAAATCTTAGGTCTCATTGAGGCCCTATATCATTGCCCTAAATATATTTTGCATTTTGTATAGGTTTCCGAATATATCTTGCATTGGCATTGTAAGCTCATTCCATTCACTCGTCTGATTTCATTTTTTTTTGTATTGCAATAAATTTGTAACTGGTTTTCTAAGATAGTAAATTAAGAGACACAGATCTTTTCTATTTTGAAGTTATAACAAAATGAGTGACATTTCTTATTCCAATGCCAATGTGAATCGAAATGGAAATGTTGTGAATGGAAAAAGCCATCCAGTACTGAATGGTTACTAGAAGAGCTGCTGGTACGAGAATGAAATCGAAGAAACCTTAGGATGGAGCTTTGCTTTTAATATGTATAGTTACTTATGTATACATTTTCAGTACAATCAATAACATTAATTTAGTAATCTTGGCTTCTACATCATTTTTTTTCTTTTTCCTTTTGTGATTCCTATTTCATTTTATACTTGAATGCGGAATATATATATATATATATATATATATATATATATATATATATATATATACAGTCCTTCTTAATTGGCTAAGGACATCCTTACCAAGTTTAGGTACGGATTTCCAGTTTTTTTCCACTTTTCGATCACATATTCACATTTTAACCGTTCAGTTTTTAGGCCGTAATGTATAGATCATCTCTGCAAAATTTCAGCCAAATTGATGATCCTTAAGGCATTCAAAACTACAATTTACAACAATGAATACGAACCGTTCCGATTCGACATATTCGGTTCGTTCGTGTAAATTGCAGTTTTGAATGCCTTAACGATCATCAATTTGGTTGAAAATTTACAGAAATGGTCTATACATTAGGACCTAAAAACAGAACGGTTAAGATGTGAATCTGTGATCGAAAAGTGGCCAAAAACTGAAAATCTGTTCCACGAGCTTAGGTAAGGATATCCTTACCTAAGAAAAATCCTACACACACACACAAAACAAAGTTCTAGCTGACTTATGACACTATATTAAAATCTGAGAGTGAAAGTTCTTTACTTTACAAATTGAATGAAAAGTTTCATAATTTTACCATGGTAACATTTTTTTTTTACAACAAATATTGGTTGGATTAGAGGTACCGCAGCAATTAAATAAACCCGCGGCATCGCGCGGGATACTCTGCTAGTATAAACTAAATACCAACAATATAAACTAGTATGAATGGTAGCATCAACGTGAACTGGTGTACATTGTATATGTTCAGGCACACGTGAGATTTGAAAGGGCGTACATGTGACTAACCAGTGTGAAATCCTACGAATGTAAATCATATAAATGATATTGTTAAAATTTGCTTCACCTCTTTCTCATGAACTTTGACTGCAGAGTCTTGGGCCCTGATTTGTTCTCAAGTCCCATGAATCATCGATTGACTGACGATCGTCCCCAATAGATCCAAACAGATTCTCGTTCTTAGAATGCCATGATGCATCTCCACCATACTTTCATGACGCTGCAAACATGCATTAATTTGCATAGTCAAACCATCATACACCTGATAACCAAAACATATATCGACTAATTTCAGAATTTCCTACAATCCCCAGTTATTCCATTACGCATTAAGAGATGGAAAGCGTATCGATTTTTGGAAACTTAGAACTTAGAATATTAAAGGTCATATCATTTCCACTTTGACATGATGAATTGAAGTTATGTTAGTATAGATTTTATTGTATATTGGCATTCCTAATACAAAACCTAGAGTCTTAGGTCTAAGTTAGAAGTGTGCCAATCATTGGAGTAAAGACCTAGCCGAATGAAAAGAAAAAAACTCAATGCACTCAATGCTTCAGCTGACTCCTCAAGATACTTCACAGGTAATTGCATATGCATCTCATATGTTTTGTGTCTTTATGCATACTGGGATTGATGCATGTGTTGCAATCCTAGTTAGGTCAAAATATGTGAGTTGGTCTGTGTTCGATTTCTTTAGTTCGGAGATCTTTTGTGCATTATTGCTGTCAGTCATTAAGTTGTACGTAAAAGGATATTTATTCTACATGATTTGTTCAATTAAGTCTATCTTTTTTATTAGGGATAAAATCATGTTTATTTGTAGAATATCTTTTTAGTATATGTCCTTTACATATAAGGAGTCAATTAGGTTTTGGTGTATTTATTGTCCAAGGTTTTAGGGGGAGTCTGCATATTATAAACAGCAATAAAATGCATTCATTGAGCTGGTCTTTTGATGTGAAAAAGATTGTATTCATCCATTGTGATTTAGAAAAAGGCTTCATTCATTTTTGAATAGCGATGTGCTTCAAATCGTATCAGTATTAAAGTAGATTGTTGAGTTAAACACTTTTTCATTAATTTATCAATCATCTACTCAAGGCCGGTCCTGAGATTCTAACAGCCTGAAGCGAAGAATTAAAATGTGGCCTCCCGTATATATATGTATGTATGTATTTATATATATATATATATATATATATATATATGATTAAATACTGTTTAGTCCTTGAACTTTTGCCCTAAAAACACTTCAGTCCCTGACCTTCTAATTTCACACGTTTAGTCCTTATACTTCAAAATTTGGGACCAATAGGTCCTTTCCGTTACTCTCCGTCCAAAAACGCTGTTAAATTGCTGACGTGGCAATTCTTTCTCGTCAAAAAGTCTATTATACCCTCACTTTCACTTTTTTTTCCTAAATTTTTTTTTTTAATTTTAAATTTTTCTCTATTTTTTAGTTTCTGCTTACCCTCTCTCTTAAACCCCTAACCTCTTCTCTCTCCGAACAACACCTCCCAATCATCAAAACCCAGAAATTTTACATGTCCTTGAACCAAATCCAAATAAAGAAGGAAAAAAAACTGCAACAATTCTTCTCCCAAACCCAGATCGATTAGACAAAAAGAAAAGAAAACCAAAACGATTCCATCAACAACCCATGAGCTCCATCCAAACCTGCTCAAAACCTTCTTCAAAAACCCTAGTACCATCAAATCCCAATCCCAGGCTAAACAGCTCCATGCTCCAATCCCCACCACCATCGCCAATGCCACTGCTTCGCCACCCAAAACCTTAATTCCCTACTTCTCCAATGGCCATCTCTCAAATCTCATTTCCTTCATTTAAATCAAACCTTATGCAAATTCATCCAATCCAATTCTCATACCCATTTCTGTGCTCCTCCATGAAAATACTGTCCCAAATCGATTGGATACCCTCGCTGACCCGATTGCTTTCAGATGCATCGTTATCTAAATTTGAATCAAACTCCAATCCAAAAACCCAAAGCCCTTGTGGAGCTAGAAAGTCACCTAATTCAGAGCCAAAGCCTTAAGAATTTGACTCGGCGCCAAACACTAGCCCCAAATTGAAATTTGACCCGAGATCATCGCTGTCGTCACCTTCGATTCCAGTTTGGTCACAAATGGATCCGAACTCAAGACGAGGACGCAGTCGCTGGGGGATGATCGGAGGAGGCGCGGCGGTCAAAGGGATCGATGACGAAGCAGCTGACGTCACGATCAGAATCGAAGGCAGCGTTGGAGAAGAAGTCATCATCGGAGCTGCAGGAATCGATGGGATTGGTGAAGGGGTTGAAGTTGTGATAAGTGCACCAGCGGGTGGGTCGGGGCGGGTTGGTTTGGTGGCTCTAGGTCTCTAGGTAGTGAGGAGTCTCAGACATTTTCTTTCTCTGAAAATATTGAAAGGTTTTAGCTTGGATGCACCTTCGAGTTGGAGATGGAGGGGTTGAGTTGAGGTTTCTGGAGGGGGGAGAGGAAAAGAGATAAGAGAAGAGATAAAAAGAAAAAAAGAAAGAAAAGAAAAGAAAAAAAAAGAAAAATTAAAAAAAAAAAAAAAGATGAAAGAATAAAAAAAATTAAAAAAAAAAGGAAGTGAGGGTATAATAGACTTTTTGAAGCGAAAGAATTGCCACGTCAGCAATTTAACGGAGTTTTTGGATGGAGAGTAATAGCAAGGACCTATTGGTTCAAAATTTTGAAGTACAAGGACTAAACGTGTGAAATTAGAAGGTCAGGGACTGAAGCATTTTTGGAGCAAAAGTTCAAGGGCTAAACAGTACTTAATCTATATATATATATATATACACTATATATATATATATATATTCTCCAAATAACAATACAAAATCATGTATTTTGAATAAAAATAAACATAAAATTAATAACAAAATAAAAGTATATGAATTTTTATTCCCTACATAAATTTCTGAATTAAACTAGTTAGTCATGTGGAAAAAGGAAAGGGAAAGTTTATATGGAAAAGGAAGAAAGAAATTTTAAAAAAAAAACGGTGGGCTGGGCCATGGGGTCCAAGAAAAATCAACTTGAGAGATTGAATGAAAAAAGAGAGAAAAGAAACAGGATTGGGAATCTGGGATTTGAACCTTGATGGGAGTGACGCAAACTGACTTCAGTCCCGTTGGAGCAACGAGCCTTTTATTGTTTGCAAAAGCAAACAAAATATATATATTATCTTTAACATATCTACAAAAATTTCGGAGGCCCCCGAGAGCCGGTGGCCTTAGCCAGCTGCCTCAGGGCCGGCCCTGCATATACTACATATCAAGTACTCTCGAGGTCAGTTGGAGTTGTTGATGTGCAAAGAAGATTGAAGGTTGAGGTCAGTATCTGTCAATCTTACCAATCAGAGCAGTTCATCAATGGAAAAAATTTACGAAGACGTGATCATACAGCCTTCTAGAATGAATCTAGTAAGTATAGCCGAGGTCAATGCTATTGGTTGTTTGTAAGAGAACTCGTATCTTTCCATTAAGTGAATCAATTTTCACTAGGTCTTTAGAGAAGTTAAGGCCCCGCAATTGTTTTCCTCATTTTGAGGTTTTTACTGCGCAAACAATTCTTATGTCTCTTGATTGTTGTGTGATTGTGTTTACCTTTCTTTTATGCACTTTATCTACACTACTATATTCAAGGATTTATATATGTGTTTCAATCATTCAATGTTTTTTGTTAGGGTTTTTTGAATTAAAGAAAAGTTGTGGTTTCTGTAGGAAAAGCCTATTCACCCCCCTCTAGGCTTTTTAGTTTCATCCCAATATTTTCAAGTTAAGTATATACCTAGCCTGCAGTATCCAATTCCTCCATAGGTATACAACTTTGACGATCAACTGCGGTTAGTCCCATTTAAATTGAATTATTGTTGGATAAGTAGAGGAAGAAGCGAAGCGCTCGGCTATAGTAGCCAAGTCCGATGAAAACCCGCCCGATGATGACTGATAACGACCAAACTTATCCCCTCGCTCGCTGCACGTGCTTTCCTTCTTCTCCCACAAATGCCCTTGTCACCTTGTCGTAACAAATCCATGTGGGTCGGCTCGCGTCTAACAGACAGGCGTCTATCGGTGCATGTTATCTTTGGTGGTTTGCAGACAAGACCGGTAAATATCAACACCTAGCTTAAACAGTATCGTTGATCATGATATAGCTTGCTGAAATGGAAAGTAAGCATGATGCTGAAATAAAAGATTTGTTGCTTCACTCTCACAATAGCATGCGCTAGCATCACCAAGCTTGCTGAAATAGAAAATATTGGTGAGGAGAGAGAATCCTCTCTATACTTAAGGACAATCCTTGTACTAAATCCTATATATTGGCAGTTCTGTTAAATGTATTGCATGTTATTATAATTTGGTAAAAAAGATTAAGATAAACGAGAGGGAAATACGGGATCTTGACCCAGAGAAATTGTAGCAGAAAAATAAGAGATATGGACTTCAATCCTATCCAGGTTCAGTCAAATTAATCTAAACCGCATGTAATGCCAGCATCACTGTCCGCTCACGCACTGCCGTTCTTCCTATATAACCTACGTTCGTGAGTTGAATACTCCATTTCTTAACTAACATTTTTATCAGTATATTTCCGACCATGTCTACGGATATGAGCACGTCAAGCCACCACAGGGTGAACTTAGCTGCTCCGAGAGGCTTCTGCACCACATTTAAAGCAGATCTAAAGGAATCACTCTTTCCCGACGATCCCTTCAATGGTCTCCAGAATGAGAAAGCACTTAGGAAAGTAAAGAAAGGGTTGGTCTACTTTGTTCCGATCTTCAAGTGGCTTCCCAAGTATAATTTTCGTACTTTCCTTTACGATCTCCTCGCTGGTCTCACCATTACCAGCCTTGCTATCCCCCAAGGAATTAGCTACGCTAAACTCGCAGAAATCCCACCCGTCATTGGCCTCTGTAAGTTTTCGGAAAAAATTATTTGCACCACTTCTTGATTCTTGAACAGTAGATATAACGACTATATGGTTGATGGCTTTGTTTTATTTAACTTTGCAGACGTAAGCTTTGTTCCGCCTCTCATTTACGCAATTTTGGGGGACTCCAAGTATCTGGCAGTGGGAAATTTGGCGGCATGCTCGTTACTTATCAAAGAACATATCGGAGAAGTAGCATCGCCGGAGAATGATCCCACTTTGTATCTTCATCTGGTTTTTACGGCCACCTTTGTCACAGGCGTCATGCAGACACTAATGGGTGTTCTAAGGTACTTGAATATCAAATTATGTTGAAATAAGTTGTATAAGAATTAATTTAGGGAAATTACCGTGTATTATATATCAATCTTTTCAAACTATTTCTTTTAACTCTAGTTTCTCTTCTACTGTATACGTTAGGTATATATTATATTGTACGCACATCTTATATTTTCTAGTCGTTCAAATAGATGAGTGATGTTGTGCATGAGTTTTGCAGACTGGGGATTTTAGTGGATTTCTTATCACATTCTACCATCACTGGTTTTATGGGAGGGACTGCAGTTATAATTTCCTTGCAACAGTTGAAGGGAATATTAGGAATGAAGAGTTTTACGACTGAAACCGACGTCGTATCTGTTTTGAAAGCAGTTTTCCGACATAGAAAAGAGGTTTGTATATATTTTCCAGAAATGAACTATCTTATACTTTATTTTAATTACAACCATTAATTTTAACTAAAAAAGAAAAATATAACACTCGCATAGGTATAAGGTGAAGATGACCAAACACATATTGACCTAATTACGTCATTATTGACATTCCCTTTTTCAGTGGCGTTGGGAGACTGCAGTTGCTGGTATTGTATTCCTCATTTTCCTTCAAATAACAAAGTTCATTGTGAGTGCTTTACTACATGAATATGATAAATTAGTACCAAATTCATTGACCCTGGTTTATCAACCATTTCTGTAAAAGCATAGTCTGCTAATAATGATCATTATTCACAAATTTTCAGAAGGACAAGAAACCGAAGCTATTTTGGATATCCGCCATGAGTCCACTGGTTGTGGTTCTAGTTGGCTGCGTTTTTGCTTATTTTGGCGATGCTGAGAATCATGGAATACCCATTGTAAGTACTAGTGCAGCATTATATAGGTTTCTCCATTTCTTCCCCATATTCACTCGCTGTGGTAAAAGATCTATCTTCTCCAAAATCGTTGATCTAAACAATTTCTCCCAAAAACTGATTCTGTATATGCTCTCTAATCTTAATTTCAGACAGTTGTAATTCTATACGCACAGTTACGAATTCAAATAATTTTTTGTTATTTTTTAAAAGTATGTTGTTAATCTTTTTTAGGTTGGAGACTTGAATAGAGGAATCAATCCTCTTTCCATTCAGCATTTGAACTTTGACATGAGATACTTTCCAGCTGCTTTGAAGGCTGGATGTATTACTGGCGCCATTGCCGTGGCTGTAAGATTTTGAATAATTTCAACATAATTGATGCAGTTTTTGAAGTAATTACTACAAATAAAACAAAAGTGAGCACTTTTACATCAATTGTTGGGGGTCGTGGTAAAATGTGTAGTCATTGTAGTAATAATTTCATTAATGATAAAAATATAAAGATTTACCATTGTGACAATAAATTTGTTATCACACTTGTTAAATTATCCATAAACTAGTACATTAGTTTAGGTGGAGTAATTACTACAAATAGAACAAAAATTACCGCTTTTACATCAATTGACATGGATTATGGTAAAATGCATAGTCATTGAAGTAATAATTTCATTAATTATAAAAACATGAAGATTTACCACTCTGACAATAAACTTGTTGTCACACTTGTTAAATTGTCCATAAACTAGTACATAGGTTGTAGGTGGAGTACTTACTACAATTAGAACAAAGAGTATCGTTTTTATATCAATTGTTGTTGTTTTTTTTTTTTTTTGAAGGGTTTATATCAATTGTTGTAGTTTGTGATAAATTAAGTCGACTGAAAGTAATTATAACTTCAACCACGGAAATTTCACAATATATTACTTTAATTACTCAAGGGATAACTTCATTACACCAATGAGAACATACGTGGTTTTAGTCAAAATATAACGGTTTACCTATATGATAACACATTGTGGTAACATTTGTAATTTAGTTCAAAAAGCAGTAATAAGAAGTTGTACATGAAGTAGTTACCTATAACAAAGATTATCTATTTTTACATTAATGGTTGTGGTTATCGTAATAGGCATGTAAAAAGAATTATATTTAGTTAAGGAAACTACTTAATTATGATATAATTAATTAGTAATAAAGACTATTTAATTATACTAATTTTGTGAGCCTAGGTTAGAAGGTTTTTGTTTTTAATAAGGAAAAAAATGTAATTGTCAATTGATAATCTACTATTAATCAAACATTAATTGGCATGGCTAATCATAAAATTAATTAGTAATAAAGACTATTTAACTAATTGTAATTTGGTGAGGCTAAGTTAGAAGGTTTTCCGATAAAAAAAAATAAAATAAAAAAAGTTAGAATTTTTTTTTTTTTTTTTTTTTTTAAAGAAAGGAAAAACCATAATGGTCAATTGATAATCAATTGGCTAAGGGTTAAACAGGATACCAAATTTTAAATATTTTAGACAATTTGATATATTACTAATCTAATGATCCAAAATATTTAACAAAATAAGTGTATGGCAAACACCCAGTACCTAAGAAAATTCCCATAATTATATAAATTAAATTAATTAGTATCCTTAATTTTGAAACAACTTAATCACAGGAAGGAATAGCCGTTGGAAGAAGCTTTGGCATGAAGAGGAACGAACAAGTGGACGGCAATAAGGAAATGATCGCTTATGGCTTGATGAACATAATGGGATCTTTCACTTCTTGCTACTTGGCTGCGGGTACGTAATAGTAAAAAAAATGACTGCAATCAGCTCTTTGGTTAATAATCTTTAATTAACTTGCACATTAATGCAGGACCATTTTCAAAGACGGCGGTGAATTACAGTGCGGGAGCAAAGACGGCAATGGCGAACGCAGTAATGTCGTTGTTTATGGTGCTGGTGCTTTTGTTATTGGCTCCTTTCTTTAGTTACACCCCTCTTGTTGCCCTATCTGCCATTATCGTATCTGCCATGCTTGGACTCATAAAATACGACGTAGCTTTTGAACTGCTTAGGGTTGACAAGTTCGACTTTCTAGTTTGTATGGCTGCTTTCTTAGGAGTGGCCTTCATAAGCATGGACATTGGTCTTGCCCTCTCAGTAAGAATTCGTCACCCCGCCTCCAAAGAAATCGACTTCTTTCTTTACTGATTTTTTCTATCTAAATTGCTCTTATAACTCTTTCATATATGAGATCGATCTATCATATAGCAGTATTAAATAAAAAGGGTCTCTAAATCACCTATATATGCCTTCAATTTGAAGTCTTTTTGGTGTTTAATTAGGTGGGTCTTAGCCTCTTGAGATCACTGCTTTATGTGGCTAGGCCTGGCACTTGTAAGCTTGGAAAACTACCAGACTTGGGTCTATATCGTGACTTAGAGCAGTATCCAAATGGAATAAAACATTCAGGGATCCTTGTCCTACAAATTGGCTCGCCCATTTACTGTGCAAATTGCAACTATATTCGAGAGAGGTATGCATATTCTTACCTTCAGTTCAGAATGATATGCTTGCTTAGACACTACATATAGATACACACACACACACACACACACAGATCTGTTCAAAAATGTGCATGTAATAATTCTCAATTGCCCAGCTTGCATGGTTAAATTTTTTGCAGGATTTTGAGATGGATTCGCGATGAGCAAACCAGTTCCAGAGATGTTGTTGAGCATGTCTTGCTCGATTTATCAGGTAGGCTAATTATGGTACTGTGATGTTTATCATACACTCAATTTACATCTATTTGAACAAAAATTACAATTTGTATGAATTAAAATTATAACATTGAAAACAGAGTTACCATATTTATTTACACTATTAACATATAATTAAACAAAAATTACAACATTGACAACAAATTTGTTCAAAACTTGTAACAAGGTCATAGTTGATGTAATTACCATTAATAAAACTAAGATTACTCAAAATATGACTCAAGGTTACCACTTTGACAACAAATTTGTTGTCACATTTATAAATGTGTGTATCACATATGGGTATGTATTATAGAATTTTCCCTTTGTATCATTTCATTATCAATTATTTTTAATTGAGTTTCATTTTTTAAGGAGTCGTCACCATTGACGTGCCTGGCATTGAAACACTGGGCGAGATACTTAAAATCCTGACTGGAATGAACATTAAGGTTAGCTCCAAGATTGCACGTTCCGTCTTCTTCATCAATTCATCAACTCGATTATAGATAAACCGAGAGTAACTCTATACCAAAGCAGCGAAAATGCAATTTTTTCTTTTTTTTCTTTTTCTGGCAGTAAATGTATGTTTTGTTTCTGTTAAACTCTTTCAGCTAGGACTAATAAACCCGAGACTTAAGGTAATGGAGAAGATGATAGCATCGCATTTCCTAGACAAAATCAAGAAGGAAAATGTGTTCTTGTCCGCGGAGGATGCAGTCGAATCGTGCAGGTTCTCACTTGACAGGTCAACTGAAAATAGTGGTTTATCATCAGCACGACAATCTGATGCTGTTTAGGATTAACAAGTTTTTATTCTCGAGTCTTTTTCTTTTCAAAGAATTTCGATGCACCCCTTCGCTTTCGCTTAATATCTCTCTTCATCCATTTTGTATAGGTGAATGTACATCATTAATTTGGCGGCAATTAGCTAGCTAGCTAGCGCCTCTTATTTTTTCATTTTTTATTTTTTAATAGTGAAAGTATTATGAATAGTACGTGTTGTTGTGTTAATGGGAATAAGGATTTACTGTGATAGCTAGCTAGGTTTTTCTAGCTTGATAACGAACGTGCATGTGACTTAGGTTTTCTAAATTAGGTAATAGGTATTTTGCTTCCTTGTTCTCTCTCTTATAGCTATATCAATGAGAAATTAAGCTCTACGTACCGCTCCAGCCTCCAGTACATACTGTTTTTCAACTTTGAGAAGACTGAGGACGTCCTCCCTGTGTAATCATCCAGTCCAACCATATTTAGGTCCATTAACTCCAAAAGCCATTCTTATAAAAGATGGGTAAAATAAAAAAAATCTTTACCTAAGAGCAATCGATCATTACCGTCAACGTAGAATCGTAGATGAAATGAAGGATCTGAAAGACCACCCTGTTACATTCATTGCTCAAATAAAGCACTGACTGCACAGATGGTCACTCTAACACCCAAACCGAAAATGCAAAAAACTAAAATTCAAAAGCAAAATGCAAAAGAACTAAAATTCATAAGGAAAATGTAAAGAAAAAATAACTAACGACTACATTTATTCCAACACAACCCTAATTCTCCGCATCTGTCTTAATTAGCTTGGGGTGTAGTGACCTTCTTAGTGTACCCCTCCACCAGACACTGCATGAACAACCTCAAATTAGGATTGTGTTGAGTCCAACTGACAACGGAGTAGCCAAAGGACCCAGCTTCAAATCCAGCCCAAGCTAGAGAAAGGAGGGAAAGTGGGGTTAAACCAAAAGGCCCAGCCTACTCCAACTTCCCTCATCCCTACACCTGGATTAGTCTCACCTTAGCAAGACCTGCAGAGCTGTTGCGCCTCAACCAATTTAGTTTGGCGGCCTCCCCAGGCGCCAAACCACGGCAGCCATCACGCCCACCAAAAGCTTGTGTTTTTGCCTACACTGCAGCCGTCCGAGTCCGATCACGAGCCAATCACCTCCTTCGGCAAACGCTGTGCTCCTGCTTCTTGACCAAGCATTGACGCCACACCAAGACTTGAACAAGCAAAGCCATCTTCGCACCTGAGCGTGCCACCGCTCTGTCATCGAAACTCAAAACTAGATCCCGACCACACCAAGGCCGACGCAAACGAGAACATCAGCTGCCTCGAAAAACCATCGTAGGATCCGCACCCAGCCACTCCAGAGCCTGGAATGCTCTGTCCTCTTAAGAGACACAGCGTCAGTGGATGCCTTCTATGTGGTCGGGTAGAAGACAGTCGCCACCGCCTATGTTGTTATCATCACTTGGAAATGAACTCCTTTTTGTTTTCTATCTTGAATTTCTTTATAAAGTAATTAAAAATCAAATGATGTTACATCAATGTCTTTGTCTATGGTTCGACATGTTTTACGCAAATTAAACCATGCAATAATAAATTCCTATCATCCAATGTGGTCTTAAAAGATCATTAACAGTATTGTAACTAGATCGTAACTCATTGGTTTCACATAGAGAAAAGAATAATGCGGTCGCGTTGTGTCTACATTCATACAAACTTGCTTCCAGCCAATTCCTATCACTATAGTTAAACAAGGTTCTTAGGTTCTTATATCTTGTATTTTTTTCTTTTTTTCTTTTTATGCAGATCGTATAATAACAAATAATAACTGGTTCTTGTAAAAGTAAAATGGGAAAATTCGTCTATTCATTTAATTAGATAGTCCTTTTATATAGGGTGAGGATTACAATGGTAATAGCAATTACAATAATAACAATAATGGATGATTGAGTTGTAACCGCTAATTCCTTAATTCCATCTTCGTCAGTTACTTTGACAAATGCATATAACGTGTTTTTTCTTTAACACTTCCCCTTGTGCCAAGTCAAAGATAAAATTGTGCATGAATTGTTGCCCCACTAAAAACCTAGCCAAGTAAAAATAAAAACCCTGTGGGAAAAATACACCTTGGTCAAAGGAAAAGAGCACAACGCACCTATTACATTTGATGATGACATATGTGTGTTAGACCCCCTGAAGTTTACACCTCCCCCTGATCCTTACATCAGTCAAGAGAGCTTGGAAAGTCTTCACATTCCTATGTTTTTCACATATTTCTCAAATATGGCCTTAGGCAATGATTTGGTAAACAAATCTGCCACATTCTCCGTAGACCTTACTTGATTCACTTGAATCTTGAGGAGGGTCTGTTGTTGCTGATTGTAGAAAAACTTTGGCGATATGTGTTTTGTATTATCACTCTTGATATAACCTAGCTTCATCTGTTTGATGCAAGCTGCATTATCTTCATAAATGCAAGTAGGTTCTACAGTGGTAGAACTCAAACCATTAGTCCCTCGAATATGTGTAATGATAGCCCTTAACCATATACATTCACAAACCGCCTCATGTAGAGCAATGATCTCAGAGTGGTTCGAGGAGGTAGTCACAAGGGTTTGCTTGGTTGATCTCCAAGATATCGCCGTGTTATTAATGGTAAATATATAACAAGTTTAGGAACGACCTTTATGTGGGTCAGAGAGGTACCCAGCATCTACAAAACCAACCAAAACATTATTTGGGGTTTCGGTGTAGTGGGTGGTGCTTTTGCCATCAACATTTCATTTAGGGTTTGTAGTTCCATCTGCGGTCTCTCTTGTCTCTTTGTAGGGAAAGAACAGTCCTAAGTCAATGGTTTCTTTTAGGTATCGGAAAATATTCTTGATACCGGCCAGTCCAGTAACGCTGTGTTGGCGCTGAGTTAAATCTAGCTAATAAGTTCACTGAGAATGTAATGTCTGGTCGAGTGCACTGGGCTAAGTACAATAATGCGTCTATTGCACTTAGATAGGGAATTTCAGCTCCCAACACCTCTTCATCATCTTCCTTTGGTCGAAATGGGTCTTTCCTTACATCCAAATTAACTTTGACCGATCATGGGAGTGCTATCAGGATGCACTTTGTCCATGTTAAATCGCCTGAGCATCTTTTGGACATACGCAGACTGGTGGACCAGTATTCCACAAACTCTGTGTTCTAGTTCAAGGCCTAGACAGAATCGAGTTTTTCCAAGATCCTTCATCTCAAATTCGGATTTCAAATAGCTCGCGGTTTCTCTTATTTCATCAAGAGTACCTATTATGTTGATATCATCGACATATACAACTATAATTGTAAATTTAGAACTTGTTTTCTTTATGAATACACAGGGGCATAATTCATCGTTCGTATATCTTTTCCCAATCAAGTAGTCACTTAGACGGGTATACCACATCCGCCCGGATTGTTTCAATCCGTAAAGTGAGTGTTTCAACCTAATTGCAAACACACTCCGTAGTTTAGAGTCACTTGACTTGGGTAATGTAAGGTTTCAAGCACCTTCATATATATATATATATATATATATATATATATATATATCTTAATCAAGATCCCCATAGAGATATGCAGTAACCACATCCATGAGTTGCATTTCCAGTCCTTCTGAAACTACCAAGCTAACTAAGTAGCAGAACGTTATAACATCCATTAAGGGAGAGTACGTCTCCTCGTAGTTAATTCCAGGGCGTTGTGAGAAACCTTGCGCCACAAGATGAGCCTTGTATCTCAGGACTTCATTCTTCTCATTACGCTTTCTGACCAAGACCCATTTATGTCCTACAGGTTTTACACTTGGTAGGGTTAACACTACCGTACCAAATACCTGTCTCTTTGCCAGAGAAACTAGTTCTGCCTAGATTGCTTCTTTCCATTTAGGTCAATATGCTCTTTGTTGACATTCTGCAACAGAGCATGGTTAGATATCATCATGCTCTATGATTTTTTGAGCAACAGTGTATGTAAATACATCATCAATATGTATGGAAGATCTTTCCATCAACTCATACAGACTCTCATAATCCATTGAGATTTCTTTGTTCTCTAGAATCATTTCAAACATCGAATCGTCCTCCAGTATTGATTCATGGATATAACTATAAGGATTAAATTCTGCTTACTACCTTGTACTTTCAAGGGTTCATCAGTTCAGTCCATGCACTTCTAATTTAATCAGAAAAGTCCTTGCACTCTCTAATTTCATCAAATCGATCCAATCCATCACTATTCCTTTAATTTTCGCTGTTAAAATGCTGACGTGGGACCTTCTCATAGGAAAAATTCTCAAACTACCCATCTCTAGGAAACCAGTCAACATGTTAGTGTTGTCAATGCAGATGGGTAGTTTGGAAATTTTCCCCGAAAATTGACGGAGTGGTGACGGATTGGATCGATTTGATGAAATTGGAGAGTGCAAGGACTTTTCTGATTAAATTTGAAGTGTAAGGACTAAACTGATGAACTCTGCTATGCCAAAAATGGCAAGCAATTTAAAACCCTTTTTGTTAGGGCTGGGATTTGGAACCGTAAAACCGATGGAACCGCACCGAACCGCACCGAAATTCTCGGTTCGGTTCGGTTCTACAACATATGTATACAAATTTTTTTCGGTTCGGTTCCTAGAGTCATATGATCGGTTCGGTTCCGGTTCTTGTTTTTAAAACATCCTTGGAACCGAATTACACATGTCACTGTATAAGTAGACATTAGTGGTGAGCTTATTTATGTAAAATAGACCCTTTCTCATGTGATCGGGCCTTCCAAATGCAATCAGAGCCTTCCATCTCTTCTCATAATATCCTAACCGTTCGATCAAAACCCTATCTGACTTATCTCTTCGACTCTCCCGAGTTCCCTCAAACTCTCACTCTCTCTGTCTCTCGAAACACAAACGGCGCTCGGGCCTCTCCCTCATCATACATCGATCAATCCAGTCATCCGGTCCTCGTCCAGTCGTCCAGTCGTCCTCGTCGTCGTCCAGTCGTCCAGTCGTCCTCGTCGCTCCTTCTGCTCATCCAGATCCAGTCGTCCAGTCGTCCTCGTCCAGTCGTCCTCGTCGCTCCTTCTGCTCATCCAGATCCAGTCGTCCAGTCGTCCTCGTCCAGTCGTCCAGTCGTCCTCGTCGCTTCTTCTGCTCATCCAGATCCAGTCGTCGTCCAGTCGTCCTCGTCCAGTCGTCCAGTCGTCCTCGTCGCTCCTTCTGCTCATCCAGATCCAGTCGTCCAGTCGTCCTCGTCCAGTCGTCCTCGTCGCTCCTTCTGCTCATCCAGATCCAGTCGTCCTCGGCTCGATTGTAATAGAAGATCGAAACCCAGACGACCTCCGTCGAAACCCAGACGTCCTCCGGTCTCCGCCTAGGTATCTCACTATCTCTCTCTCCCTCTCCGAGCCCCGCTCCTCCTCTTCTTCTCTTCTGAGTTTCTGAATTCTAATACCAACTAATCTGTACAATTGGGTTCAATACTTGGATTTCCATTTAATCTTGTGGGAAATACTTCGATTTTGAATGGGTATAGTTGACTAGGTTGATTCGGCCGAGTTGGGAAGATAGTCTTCTATGGTTGAATTTTTTTTGCAGACTTCATGTGTTTGTGATTTTGTTTGATGGGTTTAATTACTCTTCTATGGTTTTGGTATTCATGTGATTGTATTTAGTGTTTCAGTTTTGATGCAATAAATTGTAGTTGTCATTGTAGTTCCCTTGATCAGTGGTTACAAGAATAACAGAGGAGCTATACTTCCATTTTGTTTTTCTTTGTTTACTGGAGTTCCACTTGGTTATATTGGCTGTAGTGTTGGTTTTGTATCTTTTGGGGGATTCTTTTGGTTTTCGGCCTATTGATGATGAGAATTTGAAAACTTTGAGATAGTACTGTTACTGTTTTAGAAGATGAGAAATTTGGTTTTGGAAATGGATGAGAAGTTGCTTCGTGAGGGTCTGTGTGGTTGAGTGGAATTGCAGTGGCGGTTTGGATTCGTAGATGATTGTGTTTGTTAATGTGTGAACTTGTATGTGTGATTTGTGTGGAAACTGGACATAAAACCACTATACCAGTCCATTCCCTTGAGCTTGTACAAATGATCAAAATAGGTTCTTTAGTGCCAGTGAACTAGTGAAGTGTGCTCGACTTTTTTAAGTTTGCAAGTTCAAATGTTCAAAGTTTGCTTTTGTTACTTTTGGAACTGAGTTTATTAGAAATTAATCTGTTGGGTATACATATATTAGAAATTAATTTCTAATCTGTTGGGTATAGGATGTTTTACGGTATACATATGTTTGATCGATTTTAACTGATTTGATCTTGATGTTAATTTTAAATGTTGTTGACTGGTCAGATTGCAGGAGGGACTGGTCAGATTGTCAGAGGAATCTTCATGTGTAGCAATGCATATACTAATCAGGTCTGTTTTAAACTTTTAATTTGGCCTTGCTTTTTAGTCAATTTGGTGTCCTGTGTTTACAATTTAGCTAATTTGGTCATGTTTATCCGGATTGGCAGGAAATCTTGACCTACTTTCGTGGATCTGAGTCGCAGAATTTGTAGGTACAGATTGCTTCTTGCTTACTGCCTTGGAGTTGGAGATCTAATTCCATGTCCGAAGCATCTGCTAGCTCCTCTGACCCATCCGCTTCCAATTTTGAACCAGCCGCTTCCAATGAAATTGTGGTTGCAAACAACAACCCTGAAACATCTCAACTAGCAGCCAACAACACTGCTCCAACTTCCAGTAAACCAACAAAAGCTTCTACTGCTCGGAGCTCTGTTGCCAAGAGAAGAAGAGGAGAGAAGAAGAAAGGCAGGCAGAGGTCGGATGTCTGGGATCACTTCACGAAAGTGGATCATCCTTTGATTGAGACTGTTGATGGAGTAGAGAAAGTGGTTGGCCATACTAAGAGGGCTCAATGTAAGTACTGTACAACTCATTTAGCATGCAATTCATATGAAAATGGCACATCTACTCTTAGGAAACACATTGAGATAGTGTGTAAGAAATACCCTGGTAGAGTTAATATAGAATCTAGCCAACAAGTTTTGACTAGTGATGGAAAAAGAGGTCAGAGTAGTTTGGTTAGTGTGAATTGGTCACAAGATAATTGTGTGGAAGCTGCAACTCATATGATAGTTGTCGATGAGCTACCATTCAGTTTTATTGAAAAACCGGGGTTTAATTATTTTTGTAGTGTTGCTGTACCCTTGTTTAAAGTCCCAGGTAGGAAAGCCATAGTCAAAACCTTTCTAGGCATGTATGATGCCAAGAAGGAGGAGTTGAGGAGGGAATTGAAGTCACATTGTGTTTGTTTGACAACAGACACTTGGACTTCTTGTCAGAATATAAACTACATGGTGATTACTGCCCATTTTATTGATCGGGGATGGCAGATGCACAAAAGAGTGCTTGCTTTTTGTGTGGTTCCAAACCACCAAGGTGTAACCATAGGAAAAATCTTAGAGAAGTGTTTGATTGATTGGTCAATAGAGAAGGTTTTAACAATTTCTGTTGACAATGCCTCTGCCAACAAGCATGCCATTGATTATGTTAGGAAGAAAATGTGCAATTGGGACATAAAACCAATCTTTGAAGGTAAGTTTATGCATGTGAGATGTTTGGCTCACATTGTAAACCTAATTGTGAAGAGTGGACTGAATATGATGGAGAGGTCAGTGTCTAGTATAAGGAATGCTGTGAGATATGTTAGAAGTTCGGGTGCTAGGTTAGATGAATTTAAAAGCTGTGTAGAGCAGGAGAAAGTTGAATGCAATAAGATTTGCATCTTAGATGTTCCAACAAGGTGGAATTCCACCTTTCTTATGTTGGACACAGCTTTGGAGTTGAAAAAAGCATTTGATAGATTGAAGGATGAGGAGGATTCAAGGTACAAAAGCTACTTTGATGAAGAGGAGGAAGTTGAAGATGATGATGAAACTGAAAATCAGAGTAAAAAGAAGAAAGTGGCTGTAAAAAGGGTAGGGCCACCAAGTGATGCAGATTGGGACAATGCAGCTGTTTTTGTGAAGTTTTTGAAAGTGTTCTATGATGTGACCCTTAATGTTAGTGCTTCACTTACCCCCACTTCACACAAGGCATTCCATGATATTGTTACTATTGAAGCAGAGCTTGAAGATCTCAGTTCTATTGGGGTAGGGCCTGATTCAAGTGAAGCAGACAAAGTCTTGTACGACATGGCAGTCAAGATGAAGGCCAAGTATTCCAAGTATTTTGGGAACTTAGATGACATGAACCAACTCTTCCTAGTTGCTTTGGTCTTAGATCCTAGGTATAAATTGAGAAATATTAGTTGGTTGTGTGAAACAATGTTGAATTTGTGTGATTGGGAGATCAAGAAGAAATGTGATGAAGTAAAGCAGCTTATGGTAGACTTGTGTGACTTGTATGGGCAGTCTAATGGTTCACATGGTGGACCATCCAAGGCTAAGGGTAAAGATCCTATTACTAGTGACACATCTATTAGTAAGACTAGAAGTAGAGCAAGGATTCTTAGTGGGAAGAGGGCTGTTATGCAAGAAGACTGGAATAGGCAGCTTGAACAGAATAATGATGTTGTGGTGGGACATGAAGTTGATAGATATTTGCTGGACCCTATAGAAAAACCTGCTGAAAATGATGATTGGAAGATTTTGGATTGGTGGAAGCTTAATGGAGGTAAATATCCCAACTTGCAATCATTGGCTAGAGACATATTAGCCATACAAGTGTCAACAGTTGCAAGTGAGTCAAGTTTCAGCACTGGGAAAAGGGTAATAGATCCATATAGAAGCTCTTTAAACCCAAAAACAGTTGAAAAACTGATATGTCTTCAAAATTGGTTGAAGGCTGATGCCATTATGGGGTTGGAGTACATTCCAACTATAGAGGAAATAGAGTCATATGAACAGATTGAAGCAGGTATGTGTTTTTGATGTTTTTAGTTTACTATTTTTGAATATGGTACAAGAAATTAGTTATAAAATCTATGTGATTTACTGTTTTGAGTTTTGACATTGTGCAGACTATGAAAAAAAGGATAGAGAGAATGATAAGAAGGGCAAGAACACTATCGCTGCTGCATCTGCATCTGCATCTGCACCTAGTGGCAGAGTAACCAAGAGTTCTGAGGCTTCAGCTTCAGCCCCTACAACCAAGAAGAAAAGACAGAAAAAATGATGCAGCAAATTGATTTAGTTTTCAGTATTTAAGTTTGCTGCAAATTGATTTAGTTTTCAGTATTTAAGTTTGCTGCAAATTGATGCAGCTGCATTGTTTAATTTGGACTAAGTTTATTCACTTTATTGTTTAGTTTTATTTGCTGCATGTGAGACTTTGAGTTTGCAGTTTATGCATGTGAAACTTTTGATTGTTTGTGTTTGATAGTTTGAGAGTTTTGAACTTTTGATTGTTGGATAGTTTAATGCTTTCATCACTTTCATGCTTTGACAGTTTGGGAGTTTGCAGGAAATTGTTAATTTGCTATGTTGATGTTGATTGTTAAATATGTATATTGTAGATACCGTATTGAGTTTGAATGAGTGAATAAATTGTGATATATTGAATCATTTGAATGTATGTATGGAAATCAGGAAAAGTGAAAACTAGAAAGTAGAAACAGCTGAAAAGCAGTGTTTCTATATGGAAAAACCGAGGAACCGAACTTGGAACCGATCCGAGTTTGGAACCGAAAAACCGATAATGGAACCGATCTGGAATGGAACCGGGAAACCGAGGAACCGAACTTGGAACCGATCCGAGTTTGGAACCGAAAAACCGAGAATGAGACCGATCTGGAATGGAACCGAAAAACCGAGGAACCGACCCGAGAAAGGTCGGTTCGGTTCTGCATCGGTTCTTCATACAAAAAACATCAAACCCGAACCGAAAATCAGTTATCGGTTTCGGTTCCGGGTTCAGTCCTTGACATTGAAAAACCGACCCGAGTCCAGCCCTACTTTTGTTGTCAAGTTGTAGTAGTGAAAGTAAGGGATCGTTCTATGTCGAGGATCAAGGGTTCACCTTCAATTTATGTAACTACAAAACAAAGAAAACTAGAATGTGAAACTACAGTATGAAACAAATTGAAAAACATAATTGGGGGGAAATTGTTGATTAATTATGCTGAAAATAAAGCTGTAGATACCTACTAGCATGACTAGTTTGCTATCTCGCCAAGTATAATTAACACCCTCTTTGGGACACCCACAAGCCATGGTGAGGCCCAACCGCTACTTGCATCTTGTAGCCCTATATTCAAGCTACGCTACGGTATCCGGAAGTCGCAAATCCGCCGCCGGGAAGCCACCTTTCCGGCCTTGCCAAGTTGCCTCCACAATATGCATTTCTATACTAGAATAGTTGTTTGCTTGTCCCACATCTAAGAAAATGTAAAGGAGATGGCTTCCTTCACCTATAAAAGGAATGTCTCCTCCCACTTAAACACCATCCAATCCGATTACATCTCTTGTAATCTTGTTAGGCCGCAAGGCTCGACACACTAGTATAAGCTTTCAAGTGGACGTAGTCCCCCGCTAAGGCGGGAGGTGAACCACTATACTTCGCTTGTGTCACTCTCTCTCTCTCTCTCTCTCTCTAAAGCTAACTAGAGATCCCCAACGGATCCAAACGTTAACATTGGCGCCGTCTGTGGGAAGCCAACACAAAGGCTTCGTCACCTACCACGAACTTTGACCCAAAAATGTCGAGTCGACGCTCATTCAACATCAAATTGGGGCCGGTCAACGCCCGGCGGGGCCGGTCAACGCCCGTAGGCAAAGTCAATGCCCATCAAGGCTTGATCAACGCCCAACTCAAAAAAGGTCAACGCTGAACTATTCACTTGGTCAACGCCAACTACAAAAAAAAAAAAAAAAAAAAAAAAAAAAAAAAAAAAAATTGGCGGCAAACTTCTCCGGACACCCAGAAAACTTCTCTGGGCACCCTCCCTTTTTCAACTTTTCCCGCCAGTTCCTATGTCTCCGTCAAAGCTCCAGTTCCGCCGGACACCACCGCCCAACGGAAAATAAACCGCCTGAGATCCTCCGCCGACCTCCAGGTCACCGCCGAGCTCTCCCGCCGAGCATCTCCGCTGAACTCGAGCTCGGAGCCTCAGCTCTACTTTGCAGCTCCGCCGGACCCAACTGCTGCTCCCTCCGCTAGCCAGCTCTGCTCCACCAAGCACCTCCGCCCAACTGAGCTCTTCCGTCGAACAAAACCTCTGCTGGGAAAGAGCTCCGCTCCGCTGCTATTTGAACCTCCGAGTTCCACCGGACTTAGTATCCGCCACACTTCTTCAGCGGCCAAAGCTCCACTAGGAAGCAAGCTTCAATCATCAGCGCCTCCGCTCCAAAACATTTCGCTGAACTCCAAAACTCCGCTCCGCCGGCCAGCCTTCCGCCAAGACTTGCTGCAAGCTCCGCTTAACCGCAAGCACTGCCTCCGCTGAGCTCCGACTTCCACCAGGCCTGCTGCGAAACTCCGCTGAGCTCCGAGTTCCGCCGGCCTTCCACCTCCGCTGGACTGTTCTCCGCCCAGCTCAAGGCCTCCGCTAGGACATTGGCGGAGCTCCGCCGCTGGCAACATCCGCTAGCCTGGCTCGCCGGACTCTCTCTGCTGAGAAAAACCACCGCTGGGCACTGAGCTCTTCGCTGAGCTCCGGGTTTCCGCCGCACTTCGCTCCGCTGAGCTCGCTCTCCACCAAGCTCCAAGTGAGCACCCAGCGCCGCCAAAACCAGGCAAAGTTCCTCCAGGAGCACCATTCTCCAACAAGCATCGCAGCAGCTCCGCTTAACCGCTGCACTTCACCACCACCAGCAGGCCAGTGCACTCCGCTAGCAAGCTCCAACGTGCCAGCAAACCTCGCTGGCCATCCTCCTGCTATGCTACACCGCTGACCAGCAAGCCTCCGCTGAACTTCCAATCTCCGCTGAGCTCCGCTGGCCTAAGACTCCGCCACCACTAGCTCGGCCGGATAGCTACACCGCTGACCTAACCTTTCTCCGCTAGGCATCACCACTTCTCCACCGAAGCCAACCACCTCTGGCCTCCTCCGCTGACCAAGCTTCGCCGGAGCAAAACCTCCGCTGAGCAACAGATCCGCTGAACTGCTGGCCACAGCTCTGCTGACCCTCTAGCCAAGCTTCCGCCAGGCAGCTACAGAGCTTGCTCGTCTTCCTTGCTTCTCCGCCAGAGATGCACCTTGGCTATTCTCATACTCTTCTCCAAATATACATGAGCTTCCAACTCTTCTGATGCAGCTACACGTCCAGGCTTTTGGCCAAAAGAATGAGATAAGTTTCAACTTTTCTTCACTGCTGCACAAAGTCAAAGCATGTTTTATATACATATATCGATCCCTCACAAGCACGTTGACAAGTAATATAGCTGCTGCAAACGTGAAATACACTTGTCATGGGTTAAATCATGCATGTAGTCTGCTATGCTCCAACTTAATGACACGAGGCCGTATATTTGTTTGCTTCTGCACACCTACAGCAAACACGTACCTGGTTTGAATGTGCTCTGCTACTTGCATGATCTTTCTGCCATATTGATTAATTGAACGTATTCATCAATCACCTCTCACACAAAGCTAGCTGGCACTTAACTCATTTACTTGCTCCAACTATTATATTATAGTTACAATTAAGCATCAGTGCATACCCTTACACACTTGATCTGGGCTTCCTACTTGTCATTAATAAATTCATTAAATGTCAACTCGTACAGATTGTGATGCCTTCCCATATTTAGTGGCTTATGATAGTGGCCATCATGTGCCTTCATATATCACACAATTGTGCGAGCATGTTATTCTCATCATTAGTGACCCCCTGATATGCTTCTTCGTACACAATTATGCATATATCTCCCACTATCATCTCGGTTTATGTTTGTTTGAACTCAGTACATAACTTTATGAGCGGTTGGCGGTAGTGATTCACACACTACTTTAGGCAAAATAGATGTAACCACCTAAATTAAGTGTTATCATCCTTGTAAACCATGTTACTGTGCCATCACATCATTTGGAGTAATTTGTGAGTACAGATACAAACAAATCATTCGAGCAGGGACTCCTTAAAGTATATAGATTACATGCTAATCATTTACTTTATTTTATGTTAAGGAGATATAATCATCAATCACCTTTCCAATTAGCGAAATCATCATCCTTCCACTATGGTGCTTCACCGTTGCAATGGACCGTCATGCTCGGCCAACTCCGCTAGCCTCCAAATCGGCATAAGATAAGTAACTATATCTTATCTTTTACGCTCTTTCAAATTGAGCTAATGCCATGCCAATCACATGCTTTTACTACTTCTAAGCATGACTACAATATATCACGCTTGATATGTTTTTACATGCTTCCATAAACTTTTAAGCATGCCTACAACATTTCGTAGATTTGGCAACACTTTCTAGATCTCACATACTAGATATGCCATACTGATCTCAACGATCTCTAAGCATTCCTACAAAAATACAAAATGTTATTAGCATCCACACTACAAGTACATGCTGCACATGACATGCTTCTATTTAATTGCAAAATTAAATAACTGTGGGACACTCAAACAAAATTTTATTACTTGCTCTATTTTGTTTGCCATGTTTCATACAAGTACACACTTTATGAGTCTATGGTCACCGCCAAGCGGTAAGGCAACGCCTCATAATGACAATGACCGCTACGCGGCATTGCAGTCAAGCTTTTCTCCTTCAAGAAAACAGCAAGGGACTAGTTAACACAGCCCACGGCAGCCATTGATCCGGCAGTTAACCCCGACGCTTGGGTATCTAAGATTGGGCTCGCTACCCAACACCCTCTGCTCCGCGCAGCTCCCCTCATCAAACAATTTTTCGACCATCCGGAGGTCTATAGCCAGGAGTGGGGGACTCCTCGTAGGGCCTAGCAGGGGCCCACCCGAAAGGGCAAAAGCGTTCGCTCCGACCAATTCTAGATGGACGACGCACTCGCACTAATTATGCTTGATATACGGCACAAAGCTACGCTTTGGTATCAACCCGCAAGAACACCCTCCTTGACTGGGGACTTTGGGGACTTGTACATACAGCCCAGCATAATTAGCAACGGTCACGCTCATGCCTTAGGGCATCACCTCGAGCTACCCGTTAATGCGCCGCCGAGCCTTTCGCGCTCGTGCCTCAGCGGCACCGCCGAACTTTTCACGCTCGTGCCTCAGCGGCACCGCCGATCTTTTCGCGCTCGTGCCTCAGCGGCACCGCCGAGCTTCCGCTCATGCCTTCCCGGCAACCCTTGAGCTTCCACTCACGAGCTTCCCGCTCATGCCTTCCCGGCACCCCGAGCTTCCGCTCATGCCTTCCCGGCAACCCTTGAGCTTCCGCTTACGAGCTTCCCGCTCATGCCTTCCTGGCACCCACGAGCTTCCCGCTCATGCCTTCCCGGCACCCCGAGCTTCCGCTCATGCCTTTCCGGCACCCCGAGCTTCCCGCTCATGCCTTCCCGGCACCCCGAGCTTCCGCTCATGCCTTCCCGGCAACCCTTGAGCTTCCGCTCACGAGCTTCCCGGTTATGCCTTCCCGGCACCCACGAGCTTCCCGCTCATGCCTTCCCGGCACCCCGAGCTTCCGCTCATGCCTTTCCGGCACCCCGAGCTTCCGCTTATGCCTTCCTGGCACCCACGAGCTTCCGCTCACGAGCTTTCCGCTCATGCCTTCCCGGCACCACGAGCTCACCGCTCACGCCTTCCCGGCACCACGAGCTTCCGCTCATGCTTTCCCGGCAACCCTTGAGCTTCCGCTCACGAGCTTCCCGCTCATGCCTTCCCGGCACCCCGAGCTTTCGCTCATGCCTTCCCGGCAACCCTTGAGCTTCCGCTCACGAGCTTCCCGCTCATGCCTTCCCGGCACCCCGAGCTTCCACTCATGCCTTCCCGGCAACCCCGAGTTTCCCGCTCACAAGCTTTCCGCTCATGCCTTCCCGGCAATCCTCGAGCTTTACGCTTATGTCTACTCGACACACCACATGTTAATGGAACATTGAATTTTTCTACCATTTGTCGTTTACCGACCGCGACAAATCAAATTCTTTTCGCGTTCCATTAATACGACCGAAAACCAAACAGACACAAACCGTACGCACGGTCATCGTTCATGAGTTACAAATGCGTACCTTCGCGGCACTCATGCAACTTACATCTCATGAGTGTAACCCCATCAAACTCGACTTCGTTCGTCTCTTTGCGCGAGTCACACATTTATCATATGCAATTCATTTGCTCACACGACCATATGCGCACTATTACGCTCATATATGCCAACGCATATCAATGCAACTCACATTTGTTGCCCAATGCAACGAGCATTCTACGTATGCCTGTTTTTTGCCTTTGTTGTGCAGGTTAATGAGTCCCTTCTTGCTTACGGAGTTCGGGGACTTGTAGGGGCTCCGTACCACCCGGTTACTTATGCTTGGTGACATCATGTGTATAACTCCCCAACCAAGAAGCTCCTTTTACTTGGGGACTTCGGGGACTTGTAGATACCTACTAGCATGACTAGTTTGCTATCTCGCCAAGTATAATTAACACCCTCTTTGGGACACCCACAAGCCATGGTGAGGCCCAACCACTACTTGCATCTTGTAGCCCTATATTCAAGCTACGCTACGGTATCCGGAAGTCGCAAATCCGCCGCCGGGAAGCCACCTTTCCGGCCTTGCCAAGTTGCCTCCACAATATGCATTTCTATACTAGAATAGTTGTTTGCTTGTCCCACATCTAAGAAAATGTAAAGGAGATGGCTTCCTTCACCTATAAAAGGAATGCCTCCTCCCACTTAAACACCATCCAATCCGATTACATCTCTTGCAATCTTGTTAGGCCGCAAGGCTCGACACACTAGTATAAGCTTTCAAGTGGACGTAGTCTCCCGCTAAGGCGGGAGGTGAACCACTATACTTCGCTTGTGTCACTCTCTCTCTCTCTCTCTCTAAAGCTAACTAGAGATCCCCAACGGATCCAAACGTTAACAAAAGCAAAAACAAAAGATGAATCTAAAGTAAAGTTGTGAATATAATGATGAGCAGTTAGGAGTTTATTATCCACCTCTAGACACAATCCAAGTTCCAATTTTTCTTCCTATGTTTATTACTAAGTCATGAGAATGAGATTGACCAAGTTACAAAGCTAGAAGCAAGCTAGGTACCTTATATTACTTCCCTATAATGTTCTAACAAGAACAAGCACCGTTATTAGAACTTTTTGAAAACATGCAATATAGAGATCACAAGCGGCTCCTACATTTAGCAAGTTCTAAAACATTAAGCAGATATGGAAGGATGTCAATCTAAGTGTACAAACTAGTACAACAAGCGTGTCTAGTTGCATTCCTCATCTTTGGTACACACCTTGGCGAGAGGTTTTACTACTTCGGTTAAAATCACAAAACTATTAGGTGAATTGCTATTTAACCTAGCACCAATTACATGCATATCCTATATGTTTGCAACCACATAAAACATACATATAAAATATTCATCTAATCCAGAACTAAAGAACAATCTCATCGACAAAGTAACTAAAACATAGAAATTTATTATGAAACTTGAACCATAGTTTAGGGCTTCAAACTAGCCCCTAACACAAAAGTATTTAGATATTCATTGTTCTATGGTAAACACACAGTAACATATTGAAAATAAGAAGACAAAGTCACAGAAAATGAGTAAAGAGGCACAGTGGATGTTGCTTGAAGATGGATATTCACGGTGGTGGCATATGGCGACTTTGGCAGCTTATTTTCCTTATGCTTGTATGGAGCTTCGAAAACTAGAGAGGTAGGGGTGTTTTTAAGCATGAAATCTGTATGATATGGTCTACCAATGACGCAAAAAAAGCCTCCTATTTTTATGGTTTACAAACCCCTAGCTTTTCTCCTCAAAACCGGGTTGAGTTCTCCTTATTCTCCTTTAATTCCACTTGCTTAGCTGCCACACAATCTTCTGAACTTTCCTTAAGTCTTTCTAACCATCTCTTGATAAGTATAATGCAGTAAAAATCCAATAAAATTCGTCCCAAAATCTGCCAAGAATATCTTCAGAAAATATAGCCTTTAATTCACTTTCCTTTCTGAACTAGGATTGATTTTCCTCTCCATGTTTAACAAGGGTTCCTAGCAGATTCGAAGGTGATATTCCACCACATAATACTCCTAATGTCACTCTTCAAAACTGTGTAAAAAACTTCTAGAAAGCTTCTTGAAACGTGGCCCAACAACGGTCTTGAAAATACTTCGTAGAAAGACTTGTCAGAAATTCCAGATTTTCCTTATCCTCTGCTCATCTTTGCAACATCGTAACTTATGCATTACATCACATTTCTGGATGATTCTTGATTTTTAACTTCTCTACAACATGTATTCTTTAAATCTGGGCAGAGAACTTCATGATTTTCATCCCTTAAGTCCAGTAGAAAAGTCCTTGAAAAAACTTCCTAAAAAGCTGATGGAAACAGTCTTCTAGGAGTACCAACTTGGAGCACAGCCTCTGGCTTCCTCTTTATCATTTTGAACCAAATCTTGGCCTGTAGTTATAGTAGAACATGTGATTTTCAAATGTTGTTACGCCTTTTGTCATAATTCCACTCCAAAGTTATTCAAAACAGCTTCCCAAGACAGAAGAAAATAAGGCAGACTCTAGTACTCTGTTTTCTGCTTCTCTGCAACTATTTTGCATGGCAACTCTCTCCATCTTCTCTTGAGTTTTAGGACCAATGAATGATCAGAATCCATTCTTTGCATCACTACTTCATGTGAAGTGTCTTGATTTCCCAATTGAAGCTCTCTTTTCTCCTTAACTGTTTCTCAAAGTACCTAAGAAAATAACAAAGTTAAATTGATATTTTTAAGGAATAAACTAATTAAAAGTATAAAGGTTTGAACTATAAATTCATTGCATTTTATGCTCATATCAAACCCTTGAAAATACAGGGTAGTATGCAGAATTTAGTCCTAACTATAATCAAAGACAATCTCATGAGAGGGATTCTCTACATTGATGATTAATGGATCGGTTTGTGCCTTACTCGCCCTCTTCTTCCTTGGGTGAGTGTCAATCGAACCAACTGGCCTCCCCCTCTTCCTTTGGGAGCCACAGCCTCAACCACACCTCCACTAAGTGTGGTTGCAGCGTCTCTATCTGTGGCGTCGTGCCCCTTGTTGGGGACTTCTAACCTTGCAAGCACATTTGCAGCTAGTATATGTGATCTCGTCAATTTTACGATATCAGTAAATGCATCAGGCATCAAATCTGCTACGTTCTGAAGATCAATTATTCTTTTCACTTCACTTTCACATTGTGAGGTGCGGGGATCAAAATGAAACAGAGTGGGGACAAACCACGACAATTCCTGTCGTTCCCTTAGAAAATCCTTTTTTTCTATCTCCCCCTAATGATGAGAAGACTGTCTCATCAAAGTGACAATTCGCAAATCTAGCAGTAAAGAGATCGCCTGTCAAGAGTTCCAAATAGCGGATAATGGTTGGAGATTCATATCTAACATAAATACTTAATTGTCTCTGAAGATCCATTTTGGTGTGCTGTGGGGCTGCAATAGACACATATACTGCTCAAGCAAATATGCATAAGTGTGAAATGTCAGGCTCATATCCAGTTACCAACTGGTACGTAGAGAATGGTTGGCTAGCAGTGGGTTTGAAACGAATAAGTAAAGTACGTGCAATATTGCATAACCCCAGATAGATATAGGCAGGTTGGTGTGCATAACGAACGCCCTAGCCACCATCTGTAGCCTTTTGATGGTGGCTTCTGCGAGACCATATTGTGTATGCACATGGGGTACATGGTGCTCTACATCGATCCCAATAGACATGCAATAATCATCAAATGTTTTTGATGTAAACTCTCCAGTGTTATCAAGCCTTATAAACTTGATAGGGTTATCAGGGTGGTGAACCCTTAAACGTATAATATGTGCTAGGAGTTTTGCAAATGACTAAATTCTACTTGTTACCCTGTACTTTCAAGGGTTCATCAGTTTAGTCCATGCGCTTTTAATTTAATCAGAAAAATCTTTACACTCTCTAATTTCATCAAATCGATTCAATCCGTCAATTTTTTGGGGAAAATTTCTAAATTACCCATCTGCATTCACAACACTAAAGCGTTGGCGGGCTGCCTAGCGATGAGTAGTTTAGGAATTTTCTCTGTGAGAAGGTCTCACGTCAGCATTTTAACAGCGAAAATTGATGGAATAATGACGGATTGGATCGATTTGATGAAATTGGAGAGTGCCAGGACTTTTCTGATTAAATTATAAGTGCTGGGACTAAACTGACGAACCCTTGAAAGTACAAGGTAGTAAGTAGAATTTAATCCTTTTGCAAATGCAACATTTCTTGTGGACAATAATGCAACATGTGACCAGCGCGTCGAAGTATCCACCAGAACCATAAAGTACTTGAATGGTCCGCATTCTG
Organism: Rosa chinensis; assembly: GCF_002994745.2. Lineage (NCBI taxonomy): Eukaryota > Viridiplantae > Streptophyta > Magnoliopsida > Rosales > Rosaceae > Rosa > Rosa chinensis. The sequence continues at coordinate 4,652,320 of NC_037089.1, forward strand.
GATGGATAGGTCCACATATATCTCCTTGTATATATCCTTTGTAAGAATGGAATGTTTTGTTTTGTATATTTAGCATATGAAGGTCTCGATCTTATATTTGCTAAAGAGCAGGCTTTGCAAAATGAGTGATATGCCTTTGAAATAGTCAATGAGGCATAGCAGTGCTTCTAGTACTTCAGAA